>NC_045613.1:3250230-3550230 GCF_009762305.2 Zalophus californianus | reverse complement strand
TCACGAGGCCCTTCTCCACAATCCCACACTTCATGCCGGTCCCCTGCAGGGAGGCATACCGAAATGTATACGAATCATGCCACCTGAAGTGCCAGGAAGGCCCAGTGGGTGACGGCAAGCACGAAGGCGTTGGTGTTGCATCGTGGGAGGGCCTCACGTATCTAAGAGGAATGGGTCGGGCCGCCCGTGGCGGGGGGTGGGATTTGACCAGAAGGAGGCAGTTGGAACCCCCTTGGGGTGAAGTGCAGGGTTCTGGGTGGTAGCGCGTCACCGTTTCAAACTCTACTCGTCAACGCACCCAGTGACCTTGCAGGGATAACAACGCCCGGGCGTCTGGGGTGGGGAGAGAAGCACAATTTTTTGAAACTGTCCCTGACACAGCCCAGACTGTGGGTTTACTGCTACAGTCCAAACTGAATTAGCTCCTGTATACTTGCCCAGGGCGCTAAAGGAGGGTGCTGAAGAAATAGTGCACCAAATAGAGCACATCCTTGGAGATAGGGAAGACCGGGGTAGGGGTGTTCCACAGGGAGAGGGTGAAGAGCAGGAGCGGTGTGGAGAAGGAGAAGAAGAGAGAGGGTGGTCAGAGGGACAGGAACAGGGAGGGAGAGGAGGGGGTGTGAGGGAGAGAGGAGGGCAGAGGCGGAGGCAGGCATGGGGACAGGGGGGGAGGGGGAGGGAGAGGGGGGGAGCGACGACGGGCGGAGGCAGGGACGGAGGCTGAATTCTCTACATTGCAAAGCCCACAGCCTGAACGAAAACATTCCCTCCTGGACGTCAGGAGGAGATCTGAATGCACCCGTGGCCGTGCAGACAGATCCCACAACGTCATGCGGGTGAGATGGAGAGGCAAAGCCACAAAGAAATGAAGTGAAGGGCTCCAAAGAGGTCTGCGGGAAACTCTCATGCCCACCACCGACAGGCGCGAATCCGGAATGCCAGAAAGAGGAGGGAGGGAGTTATTCATGCAGCAAGTGCACGAAGACCTAACGTGACAGGGCTTTGCAAGTTGCCTGACAACGCTGACTCTGCACATCCAAGGAGCCCAATGTACTCCTAGCAGAAGGTACGCTCCAAAGTGTGGCCCGGCCACTGGACCAGCGAGGCAAAGACGCATCTCTTGGCAGCCTACAGAGGTGGGACTGACCCACCACACACCGGGATCCTCTGGGAGAGGAAGAGCCTGCTACCCCTTTGGATGCACGGAGTCCAGAAGTCACTGCGTGATACGTTCGACCGGTTCAGAGAGAAAACTCCTGTAAAGTGCAGTCGATGTTCAGCACCAATGACCCAGAAAATGTTCGCCAGACATAAGGAGTAGGAATGGGAGGATGAGCCGTGGGTCATGAGGGTGTGGTGCAATGCTGGTGGGAGGCGGGCCCTATGGTAAAGAGAGGCCAGCGGGCCAAGAGGAAGCAGGTACGTGAGTCCCTTAAGTCAAGGTGCTAGCCTGAAATAAGGCATCCCCCTAAAGTCACGCATAACAATCACCAGAGCAGGATTTGCATATGGAAGTACTCTGCATTGCCTAATGGGCCCCAGAGACAAATGCTTCCAAGCAGGCATCCCTTTGCATACTCAGGTGAGCAGGCACAGAGCTATATCTTGGAAGCTGCAGGGTGCCGTTCCGTGGAGTCATGACAGACAGCCTTGAGCAGGCCCCTCGCGCCTTGCGCCAGCCTTGTCCCTGTTATTGGCCGACCTGGGGCCTCCCAGGCTAAGGTGTTCACTGCAACTGTGAGTGGGGAGAGCCCCGAAGAATGCGCGTTCAACGTAGATGCGGTAAAGCACTCTGGGTTATAGGAGTTTTGTTCCCGTAGTGCCCGGGTTCTTGGCTGCACCGCGTCGAGGAAGGAAGGGTTAGACCAGACGAAGTGCGCTGGGCAGCAGGGCAAAGTTTATTGAGCCAGAGTACAATACGCCCCGAGAGGGCTGCCGGGTTCGCATTCAGACTTGGGTGTTCTTTTGAGCTCTTTCCAGAACCTTGAGAGTGGGCCCCTTGTGGATTCGCTGCCAAGGTGCGGCCAGTCAGGGCTTGGATCACGCCGCCCTTCTCCCATGTTGATGGGTCTTGTGGGCTGACATCTGGAGACCAAGTGCCTGAGCTTGTGACAGCGACCAATGTTTCATGGTTAGTTCCTTTATTTCGGGTCGTGCTGCAACATGGACCCCTGCAGAGGCTGTTAGACTGGATGCTATTGTCTTCTCTGAGCGGTCAAACGGGACGGTAGCGTGGTTTTTTCTGAGCTGTCCGGCCCCCTGCTTTCCCGTTGGGGACGGTGGACCTGATGCCCTCAGCATCCAGTTGACTCTCGACATCCGGGGCTCCCTGATCTCCCAAAGCTTTTGACCGCCCCGCCTCGCCCATTTCTCCAGGCTGGGCCTCAATCACGCCATTGTTCGAGCAAAGGGGAGGTTTGCTAAGAGGTGGGGGATCCTGTGCCCACCTCTTCCCCCATGTTTTACATTCTTGGCATCACCCTACCAAAAGGAACAAACATAGATGTCTACCCTGCGGTGCCCCGAAATGGCCCAGCCTAGGACCCCTTCAGACCATGGGCCAACATGGGTGCTGTCCTGCTCACGTTGCGGATTACGAAGTCACACGTTCATCTGAGCTGCGCAAGAAGAGCCAGGGTCCAGCCGAAGGGTACCCCGGCATTTACAGACCAAGAAGCTGAAAGAAGGGCACCTGGGTGGCTCAGGTGGTTAACCAGCTGCCTTCGGCTCGAGTCCTCGTGCTGGAGTCCCGGATGGAGCCCCACGTCGGGCTTCCTGCTCAGCGGGGATCTGCTTCGCCCTGTGACCCTCTTAGCTCTCCTCCCACCTTCTATCTCTCATTCTCTCTCTTAAATAAATCAATAAAATAATAAAAAGGAAAGAGGCTGATAAGACCGATCTCCCCGCTGGCCAGAGAGCCAAGCCTTGCCACCTAGAACTTCAGGGGCTTCCGCCTGCCCTGGAAGGGCAAGGTTAGGTCCTACAGATCATCAATTCCCCAACCTGATGCCAGACAGGAGATCTGTCCTTCATACGGAAGGGGACAAGAAGCATCCTTGTAGTTTCTCTGCCAAACCCTCCGCCGGGAAAGTGCCGCTGCATTTCCCGGAAGTTGTGGAGCAGGGAGCCTCACTGGCTGGGCCGCGGTGCGCGGTAGGAGGGTTAGTATCGCCCTCTCATCCTCAGGGCTGGTGCCCATGCAGCCACTTTAGCTGGGGATGGAGAAGAGCCTCGTGGGGCAGACGCTCATATCTCCCCACTCTGCTGCCTGCGGACACAGTCCTCTGCCAGCGTCTCAAGGCAGAGGTGTCTCAGGCAAGCAGACACCCGCTCAGGGGAGGAGCACCCAAGGGGCTCACCTCACCGCCTCCCAGGTGCGGACTGTGACAGGTGTTCTGTATGCTCCAGGTCTTTCCTTGGACCTACACACAGAAGACTAAGGGATATCAGCACCAGAGTTATCATGGGACAGACAGCACATGGGTGGGTGGCACGGCCCTTGCACGTAGCAACTGTGCTACCCCTGCCCCACCTCTCTGTCTGCATTCTGGCAGACCCCAAACTAGGGCCCTAGGAAAACAAGAGGCTAGGGATCCTGGGGGAGCGTGGGTTCGACAGTGTGTTAGTGTAAGAAGATGTGAGTGAAACAGCCTTGGGTTGGTGGGTAAGTGAGTGTGTGTCTGAGTGAGGGAGCGAGTGTGCGTATGTTAGGGGTTGTGAGTGAAGGAGTGTGTATGTGGGGGTGACTGATAGTGTGTGTGTTTCAGTGTGTGGGAGTGCCTGAATGAGTGTGGGGGGATGAGTGATTTGTACCTGAGTATGCTTCTCAGACTGTGTGTGTGTGTGTGTGTGTGTGTGTGTGTGTGTGTGTGTGTGTCTGTCAGTCTTGCCCACAAATTAGAGTCTCGCCTGGCTCCTGTGCATGAATGAGTGTCATCTTTCTGCCCTCCTTCCATCACCTCCCTCAGTCGCCTCTCCCAACGACCCTCCTTACGGTCTGACCCATATTCCCTATCATCGTGGCTGGTCCTGAGAGTCCAACCGTGACAGCAAGAGCCTGTGCACCGTTCCTAGGCCCATGAAGTGCACCAGCGCTGGGTTCAACTGAGTAACGTACCTTGGGTTCTCCCCGCACCTCCCCCGTGGCATGTGCATTGGATGTGTCGGAGGACACCCACCAGGGAGCATCCCTGGACGACTCTCATCACCATGCAGCGAACCTGCGTCCTGGACATGTTCGGCCCTTGCTCGTCGCTCCCTTTCCTTGAACTTCCTCATTTCCCCAGGGAAGAGATGAGCCCCAGGTAGCTGGCCTTGGTCTCATTTCTTCTCCTTACCAAGCGCCCCCGCACCCCAAGGGGAAGGACCTCTGACCCCTAGGATGCAGTCCCCGAGCATGTGTGCCCTAGCCCTCTGGGCAAGCATGCAGGCCAAGCCATTCCATGAGCTGGCGATGCCCAGGCCGAGACGTCAAACACCCACACGAGGCCGATGTGCTCAGGCACTCCCCCGACCCCTTGCCACAAAGGGGAGTGTGCAACCAAGTGCCCGCATGCACATGCACACACACACACACACACACACACACACACACTCACACAAGGACACTTGAACTTGTTTTTCAAACTTTTAATATTTTTCCAGGTCACCTGGGGCCTCAATCTGCCCTCTGTTTCGCACGGCTTCGGCCTTTGGTTACTCCCACGCAGAGGAACCACCCAAACATTCGGGTCCACCTGAAGCTTTTGGACTGGCTTCGGCCAATGCAATGCTCCCTCATTTTCATCTCAAATGCATGACGCTGCCTGGGAGGGACAGGCACACAACATGCAGACAGACACACATGCACACAGGCACAGAGTAGGAGACCCCTGTGTACCCTCTGGGCCATAGGTAGGGTTGCTTCAGGGTTTGAAGGCCCTCCCCGGGAACGGCGGTCACTCTCCCATGCCACTCGTCGCTGCGCACTGTGATCGCCTTAGCAATCCTCCACCCATGTATTCAAATAATCTGTGCACGCTGGCCAGTGTTCTCAGCGTGGCTGGGGGCGGCGGGAAAGGAGCTGCCTGTGGAAATCAAGGGGTCGACTGTGGTCTCCAGACCAACACAGAAGGGTGACGGGATGGCAGGGTGTGCCTTTGCGCCAGCATACCCAGACGACTGTGCCAAGCGTGGCGGGAGGCAGCTTCACTGGGCCCAAGTGTAAGGCGGTGCTAGGAGACCTGAGGGTGGGGCTCATGGCCCATGAGAATTCCCACAAGTGCAGCTGCGAGCCGGCTTTGCCTCCCCAGGTCTGCTCATGGACGCTGCTGGGCCCCGCCTGTCTCAAACCCCCCATGCCGAAGCCCTTTGCCACTGCACTTGTCCAAGCTCCCTGTCTCATAGTGATGCCCTTTTGACCCAGGGTCCTTGCATCGGAGAATTCCTCAGATCCTCAGTGTCTCCATTGGTGGAGCTGAGGTCCCACGGAGCCCGATGGTGCACAATTCGGCACCCACACCCCAGGCCCCTCACCTGTCATCCTCTCGGTTCCCTCTCCTGGGGCCTTCTTCCTCACGTAGTACTGCAAGGGGTTGGGCGACAGGTCGTCCATGATGATCTGGCAGGGGAAACGGGGCAGAGCTCAGAGGCCCATCCCAAGCAGCCGGGGAACCCACGGCATCCTTCCCACAGTTAGTCACTGGGCCCCACCTCAGCTATGGTGCTAGACCCGGCAAAGCTGTGGTCAGAGAACCACTTGAAGGAGTTAAGACTGGTGTTGTGGTGCCTGCGACTGTAGGCCTCCTGTTCATAATCCTGGTGCCACTGGATGGGAGTGCAATGGGCCGGTCCGTACCCTGCTGGAAGATGAGAATGGGAGACGGCGCCAGGTAACGTTTTGGGTTCGACCCTCCGTGTTGCACCTGCTGCCGCCCATTCAGGCAGCAGCCTCTTACCAGCAGCGCTGAGGACATACTCCTTCACAACGACTTCATCCCGGAAGTAGGGGTTTTTTTCGAAAGAAGACCAGGATCTTGCGGCAATCACGGGGAAACCTGAGTTCCTCCACCTGCCGGGTGGCAGACTGGGGGAGACGGGGGTGAAATGTCTGACCAGCAGACCCTCCCCGTCCTGATTTCGGGGCTGGATATCTTCGGCACGCTCCCCTCTCCCGTTCCCCGCCCCGGTCTCAGTCTGCCACGCCAGACCTTCAAATCCGTCATGTAGCCAAGGTGGCCTTCATCTTGCTTCCTGATCACGGCTGACATCTGTGGGTGGTTCACAAACTGCTGTGAGTCTAGGACCCTCCGAGGGCTTGAGATGATAGAGCTACAACAACAGAGCAGGTCTGGACAGCGGCCGGGCACCGCCCCCCCTCTGCTTCCCGATCGCACGCCCCCACAAGGGCTGCATCAAGACCCGCTCGCTGGGCCCCCGCACGGAATCCTGTAGATCTCAACACTCACACAGGAAGCGGTGCATCCTCAGGGAAACCGCTCCCGCCCCACACCGCCCTCCGCAGGCCATACTCATGTCCTGACAGCCAGACACAACCAGTTCATCTCCAGACAAGCACACGTTCCTGCCTCAGGCTGACCAGGTGGGCACTCACAACCATGCGCCTGCCTTGAAACCCCGAGGGGAACTCGAGCTTTGCCTGGAGTCGTTTTGAGGAAAGACGCCCTGCCGCGGCTCCCAATTCCTAATTCTGAGCTGGAACGCTGCTGCTACTCTCCCACTGGACTTCCAGGGCCTTGTGCGAAATCAAGGGCACCCTGAGGCCCCCAGCCCCCAATTCCACCCAGAACGAGGATGTCGAGGCTGTCGGGATCACCAGGGCATGAGCGTGGCCACCACACCGCGGCGTGGCTGGGGGTGTGTCTGCGGGTCTGGGGGTTCACCAACCGCTGTATTTTGATACTCATCGTCCCCCTCCTTCGGTTCCTCTTGCTCTAGCCCGGCCACATCGGGGTCCCTCCATGACAGCGTCAAGGATACAGCCTTGGCCCAGAAGCTAGGGATGCCCCGCATAAGGGCGCTTCGGTGTTCCAGGGGACGCTGCCGCCTCCGACAACACCTGAGCCTGAGCCCAGAGTAGGAGCTGCTGGCTTGTTTCTTCATGCGCTCCAGGTCTGACTGCAGGGCCTCTAGAGCCTCGAGCGAGGACGGGTTCGGACCCCGCCGCCCCTCTGGCTGTTCTTCCCCTTTCCGCTTCTCCTGCAGCTCCTGACCCCTCTTCCTCCTTCGGCCCTCCTCCCTCTGGTCCTCGTCCTCAGCCTCCTGCTCAGCCCCTTCAGCCTCCTCTCCCTCCTCAGGGCCCTCGCACTCCCCAGCCTCCTCTTCCTTTGCCTCTCCAACATGCTCCTCCTTAGCCTCCTCCACCTCAGCCTCTTCCGCAACAGCCTGCTCCTCAGCCTGTTCCTCCCCCTCCTCTTGCTCAGCCTCTTCAGGCCCCTCCACCTCCTCCTCTTCCTCGGGCTACTCTTCCTCCCTTGGCTCCTGCTCAGCCTCCTCAGCCTCCTCCTTCTCAGCATCCTCAGCCTCCCCCTCCTCCTCCCTGTCCACATCCTCCTCCTCCTCCTCCCCTGCTCCTGCTCAGCCTCTACAGCCTCCTCGCCCTCTTCCTCCACAGCCTTGTCAGCCTCCTCCCCCTCCTCCTCCTCCTCACACTCTTCTTCCTCACCATCCCCCTCCGCCTCCTCCTCGGACTCCTCACCTCCCTAGACTCATCTTCCTCCTCCGTGTCAGCCTCGTCTACCTCCTCCGCGGCCTCCTCCGTGGCCTCCTCGTCCTCTCCGTCCTCCCCCTCCAACACGGCCAGTTGCAGCACCAACCTTAGGTCACCCCCCACTAGCCCCAGCTCCTCCACCAGGATGGCATCCTCACTCTCCCATCGCTCCTCCCCTTCCCGCACAGCCTCGGCCGCCATCCCCACACTTAGGGCCTCCAACGCGGCGTACGTAGCCCGGGGGCCTCTATCCCCGTGCACAGCTGCCTCTTGAACGGCCCCTTTCCCGACTGAGGCGGGTCCAGGATTCTGGGGACCGCCCCGACTCCGCCGGGCACCGCGTCAACACCACAGGGCCCTGCCTCGCTGTGGCAGCTGCGGTGGGAGGGGCTGGATATGTGAGCGCAGACTCCGCAGGCGGCACGGCAAATGGAGCTCTGGCTCCCATGGACGGCGACTGATAGCAGTCTCCACCCGGAGGACGCTGGACTCGGGGAAGAATGCACCCTAAGGCCTGGGGCCAGGTGTCCAAGGGGCAGAGGTGGCTGGGGCACGTATTCGGCCTAGGCGGGATAGAGTCCGCGAGCCACCTCCAGGACGCGGGACGGCCGTCGCGTCCAACCAGTGGCACGGCGGGGGGCGTGTCCTCCCGCAACCCTGCCCCTCGATCCCACCTGAGCCCGACAGCCATGCTTGGAGCCTGCCAGTGCGCCTCCTCCGGGGTGGCCTCACCTCCTTCGGGTTCGCAGCCTCACCGAAACCCCCTCTCACCCCCATGCCTCCCCCGCCCAACACCACCCCCAGCCCACCCCCCTGCCCCCGCCACCCGCGGCCTCGTCGGGCACGCCCTCTGCCTGGATTTTGTACCGACTTGTGAAGCTGTCCCTCGCCCTTCCCGAAGAGACTCATGTAAGACTCAGGACACTGTGTGCTCCTCCAGGAAGCCTGGTCCAGTGTGCGTGGGAATGGTCAGCCCAGGGCCTGGAGTATTCATAGTGCCATTTCTGGAGACAGAGGCCCAGAAGCCATCTGCCTCCTCAGGGGAAATGTGCGGCAACAGTTTGTCCCAGCGCATGCCCTCTGCTGGTCAGAAGAAAACGACGAAGAGTGCTCTGTCCATGGGTCCGCCTTTCCCGACCTCATGGCCTCCTCCCCGTCCTCATCCATAACCTCCTCCACCTCAGCCTCGTCCCCCGTCCTCCTCTCTGACTTTGTCTCCCGGCGCTCTTTTTCTGACCCCTGTGCCCACACGGCCACTGGAACCTAAAGGCTTCCGCACAGAAAATGCAGATGCGTCTCGGAGCATCTCTTTTCTCAGGAAATCAAAGCCCTCTGCCCCTCAGCGACCGGCAGCCAGGCCGGTGACCCTCAAAAATGTGCCAAGCTGGGTGCCCACACAAACAAACACTCACAGAGACACGCAGTGTGTTTGGCATGGAGGACAGAGGGAGGCATGCCTTTCCCGGAGCCAAGAGCATACAGCAAATGGGACCTAGATGCCCCGCCCTGAAGAGGAAGTCTGGGCCAACCCTCTGGGTAGGGCGGCAGGTGGATGCTGTCCGCCGGCTCGGTGACCTCAGTGCCCACTCTTTGGAAGGCCAGGCGGCAAGGAGCTGAGGATGACACCCAGGCGACAGGCAGCAGGAACGCCCGCCCCACCAGAGACGGAGCGTCCTGCGTTGCATTCTGCAAATAGCACGCACACCCGGGCAGATTTGTGCTCACCTGCACAAACACATCCACGTACACTGGGAAAGACACACACCACGGGACACACACACGGTCCCTGCACACAGGCATGCACACTTGGCCACACAAACACTCCACCGTGCACGGGCAAAGACACAATCAGGAAATAAACACCCAACACATATGATCTCCAGCGCAAAGGCATGCACACTTGACTGGAACACACACTGACATGCACAAGAAACACAAAAAAAACACACACTCTCACAACACTGAAAAGCACACACTCACAGGCACACAGGCACGAACACATGACCGCACAGATACACATATACGCACACATGTGAAGACGCATACACATGGAATGGAAACACAGATGCTGCCCGTACACAGGTATGTGCAGTGGGCGACACACACGCACACACACACATGCACATCCGTGGGCCAACACACACTCAGGCAACACCCACCAACTCACAAGGTCTGTGGCACAGAAATAGGCACAGTGGCCTCACACACCAACACATACGTAGGCATGCACACACCCAAAACATAAACACCCAGCGTCCCTACACAGAGGCACACAAATGTGGCTTCACAAACAGAACACCCGGTCACCTGCAAAACTCTCTCCCGGTACACACACCAAGACAGAGTGTCTTTGGTCCACAAGCATGCGCACTTGCCACACACGCACGTGTATATTCAACCTCACACACACCGCACATACACACACGATCCACAGGAGAGTGGCATGCTCAGGTGGCCGCACGTGCAGGCTCACACACAAGGACGCACGAACACACACAGAGGTAAACGCAGACCTCCCTCACACAGCGACCTCACTAACCCACAGTGCCTTCCACCACTCACACATGCCTTCCCTCACACGTCCTTGGAACTATCCCCTGTGGTCGGGATTTGAGGCTCAGGAAGGACTGGGTCCGCAGGGACCGCAAGGGATGGCCTCCTTAGTCCTCCTGGGACACGTAGGTTTTGTGGTGCAACAACCAGAGGCAGGCAGGGAGCACATCACAGCCGTGCGGTGCATGCTTGCAGGATTAAGGGAACTGGGCCAAGCTCCTTAAGCGGTGTCAATGCCGCGGGACCGGGAGCCACCAGGTCACGAGGGCCCCGCTCGCCAGGACCCTTCCCCACCTGTTTCTGAGTCCTGAAGGATAAGGCACCCATGAGGAGAACTCTGCCTTTTCCCGTTGTCCTCCTAGACCCTGCCTAGGAGATCCTCATGCCATGCCCTCCCCTCCCCTGCACCCACGCTGAACATCACCGCCATTCATACAATCCCACATTTCGGGAGATGGAGGGTCCCCCCAGGCAGACTGCCTCTTTCCATGTCCTGGCTCCAAGGACAAACACACACACAGATGTAAAGCGCTTCTTAACTTTCTTATGTCACTCTCGCCATCCTTTCAGATACGTGCTGGATACTCTCCAAAGCTCGACTGGTGATCCTTTCCCCCATTTCAGTCCTGTGCAGGGAAAGCACCACGTAGCCTCATCCCCAAATCTCTCACAGCGGTGAACGGTCCTCCTCTTCTTGTCGTTGGTCAGACTCTGATGCTCTGCGATGTCCACGTCCACACAGCTGCTGTGCCCCGGGGGCACACACTCTCTCACACACACACACACACACACACACGTTAGGGATTCGCTAAAGTGCATAATGCGAAGGGTAGCCAGGTGGGTTGAGGGTGTCCTCTGTCCTTGTGGGATCCCTGTTCCTCCTCCCTTAGAGACACAGGAGCTTCGAGCCCACAGCCCAGTGCCATTCCCAAGTGTGGCCATGTGGCTGTGGGAGGCCCTGGGGTGGTCGGGAACACGGAGGGAAGTGGGGAATTCGTGGCATAGGAGCGGGTTGGGACAAGGGAGCCCCACTCCCAGGACTGGTAGGTCATCCCCAACAGAACAAGCGGCCGGAATCCTGACAGAGGAGCCGAACGGGCATGGCTGACAGTTCCGAGAAATGGGGTAGAGACCGTTCTCCTCTCCCGAGTGACCTGGGAAGCTCTGGCAGCCAGCCTGGCGGGCCTGAACTTGCCGATTTGGACGCAACCCCCTGGATGTGTGCTGAGTTCCCCCAGGTTCACTTCTCACCCTGCCAACCGCTCCCTTGGCCAGCTGGGGCCAAGGCTCCTCTGAGCCTCAGGTTCCCACCATGAAAATGCCTGTCCCCCGGCACCTTCCACACACACACATCAGGACCCAAACCCCTGGCTCCTCACTGACAGGTCCTCTTTTCAGCTCATGACTTTCAGCTGCATTCCTGCCATGGGTAGTACTCCAAGGGATCGGGCTAAAGGTCCTCGATGACAACCTGGTAGGGGAAACAGGTCAGCTGAGTATGACGCCCTGGCCCTCCTCCCAAGCAGCAGGGGCTTGGCCATCACTCCGGCTGATGAAGGACGCAGCGCCCCACCTCGGCGATCCTGTTAGACCCTGGGCCGCATGGGTCACACAACCAGTTGAAGAAGTTACGGCTGCTGGTGTCGTGCCTGCAGCTGGCAGCTCAACCTTCATAGCCACAGGACCACTGGAGTGGAGTGGAAGGAACTGCCCTCGAACCTACAGGAAGGGTAAATTCAGGAGATGCTCCTCACAGCCTGGACCCACGCTCCATTTCCTTCTCTCCCGCCCAACCTCCCAGGCTTTCTCCATCCTGGGACCGGTACCGCCCCCATGCAGGGACATCTCGCTTCTCCCCTCCCGCTCCCAAGTGCCCCCCTGCCTGCCCGCAGCCTCCAGGAAGCTCAAGCCCACTCCTACCGGCAATGCTCAGCCAATACACCTTAGCGATCACTTTGATCTGGAAGTAGGGGCTGCTCCCAAAGGAAAACATCAACCTGCAGCGGTAAGTGGGACGGCCTAGTTCCTCCACCGGCCCCGACGAAGAAAGAGGAGTGAAGGGGGAACGTGTCTTCTAGGTGCCCCAAGCTGTGTGCCTGGGTGCAGCACTGAACGACTTTGACGGGCCCCATCCTGCTCAAACACCAATCCAACCAGGCCTCCCCCAGCCTCCGTCTCCCAGGACTCACCTACAAATTGGTCATGTAGCTGAGCACGACACTGACCTGATCACCCATCATGGCTGATATCTTGGGGTGTTTCAGGATCTGCCTTGGGTCAAGGAGCCTCACTGGCACGTGCTACAGAAGGAGAGCCAGGAGCGAACCAGCCCTTCCTGGCTGAGAGCAAGTGACCCGAACATGCAAAAGTACAGAAACACCAGGCCCTGCCGCCCTCCCAACTACTTCAGCTCCTGCCCTTTCTTCCCACCTGCTCCACCTTGGGGAGTCCCTTGGCTTCCAGCACCTCTGAGGCTGCCTGCACCCAACAGGGCAAGGCAGAGGGCCTGTTGCTCTCCGTTCCCCAATTTCCCTGGCCTAGGAGTGTGGCTGGCAGGCAGTCAGAGCTTTGGATGCCTGGATGTGCGCCATCTCACGTTGATGGCTGTGTTTGCTTGTGTGTTTCCCTGAAGCCCCGTGGCTTTGGGGGGCCTCCTGTGCCCAGGGAAGGGCCGCTCGTCTCACCCAGGTCATGGCTGCGCCCCCACTGCCCAAAGGGTGGTCCTGGTCGGGGCGCCTGGGTGGCTCAGTTGGTTAAGCGACTGCCTTCAGCTCAGGTCATGATCCTGGAGTCCCGGGATCGAGTCCCGCATCGGGCTCCCTACTCAGCGGGGAGTCTGCTTCTCCCTCTGACCCTCTTCCCTCTCGTGCTCTCTATCTCTCATTCTCTCTCTCTCAAATAAATAAATAAAATCTTTAAAAAAAAAAAAAACCAAAAAACAAAGGGTGGTCCTGGCAGAGTCAGCAAGAGAGGGAGGGAAAGGAGTAGATGGGGGCGGGAGGGAAAGCAAAAGAGAGACAGGGACAGAGAGACCCCACACCAGGAGGAACGGACACAGGGGGAGGGCAGAGAGGACAGAGCAAGGGGGCGGGCGAGGACACAGAGGGGGAGACACTGGAAGGGAGGAAAGGTGCATGTAGGCGCCTGGGCCTGGGGCCTCGCCCTGGCTGTGTGGGGCCTGTGGAGACAGAGTTTGCAGCACCCCGGCAGCGCACTGTCTGTGTTCCCGCGGTCTGCCGAAGCGAGGCGGCCCGCTGACTGACTTGGCAACCTGTGTGCGGGCGACATTGTGGGCTCCCCTGAACTCTTTGGAAAACCACGCAGGCTCTGAAAGACAGGGAAGGGGGGTGGGCAGCCTCTCCGACAGCTGCATGTACCCAGCAAACATTTCCTTCCAATATCTGCTCTGAGCCAAGGGTGCTTTGGGCTACACTATTGTTTATAATGTTGACCCTTGCTCCCTGAAGTCCACAAGGCTGTTGGGCGTGCTGCAGCCCCAAAGCTTGGGCCCACAACTTTTGCTCAGACATGGTCTGGACAGGTCTCAGCCCCTGCTTATCACCCCCTCCCCGCCCTGCGCCTCCCCACCCTCCTATGCTGTGTATTATAGGGATCGTGGGCCCACACCACCGGGGGCCTGGGCGTGGGTGGCAGAGCCCTTCTCCCAGGGCTCATGACCCTGGCCATGGCTCTGCTTCTGCCCTCCTCCCGGTGCTCCACCACAGCAGCCACGCCCCACCACCTGGAGGAAGGATGCGGCCTGGCCCCTGAACCCAGGGCTGCACTGGGTGATGGCCCTCCGGCGAGCCAGGTGAGAACTCCGCTTCTGATTCACCTTCGATTGAGCCACAAGTACGCCCTGGTAGCTTGGGCATCCACTGAGCTGAGCCCTAACAGAGCAACAGCCAGTGTGGCAATTGGGCCCCGGCTGTCTCGGGACCCGGCACTGGCTCTTCCTGCAGCAGCCCCTACAGCTTCATCATCCTGCTAGGCTCACGTCACCTCCTCATTGTCCGCCACCACGACTTCAACAACCACCAAGATATCTTCCAACATGACGACCAACTCCTCCCCTGGGCTGGTCTCAACTCTGCGCTGCCGGGCCTCAAACTCCTTCACAGCCTGTGCCGCCATCCCCCCTCAACTGGGGCCTGCAGCACCCCCGCCTCAACGGAGGCGCCTGCCTCCCCGTGGACCCCGGCTCCTAACGGCCCCCTCTGCAGTCTCAGCTGGTCCAGGATTCTGGGGCATCCCCGGGTCCCCGGATCATGTCTCGCTCTCCATTTAGACATGGAGCATATCGTTGGGACCGAGCCGCGGCAGCGGCAGAAGGAATGAGATTTAGGTGTGGGTACGCGGCTGCCTCGAGCAGCCGGCATGTGGAGATCCTGTGCTCAGGGCTAGACGCGGGCACCTTTGAAGGCCGTGCACCTGAGGGATACAGCACACAGTGGTTTGGGCCCAGGTGGCTTCTGGGTTGTGGGGGCGTAGGCTCCCGGCTCGCCACCTTGGCTGGATGGGACGCCATGGCCAAGGCCATGATGCTGTCCCGAGGCCGGGAACACCCATTGGCAAGGCTGTGATCGGGGCCTTACCCACCCCGCCCCTCGGCCCAGGAGGAGCCAGCCATTCAGCGAGGGAGCCCGCCCTTGTGCCCAACGGAACACCCCTCACCCACCCCTCCCACGCTGCACTACAACCCCCACCCATACAGCCTGCGTGAAACGCACCCACGGTCCCGTAGGGCACGCCATCTTCCTGTTATTTGTAACGACAATGCGACGCTGTCCCTCGCCCTTTGGAAATAGACTACTCTAAGACTGAGGACACCGTGTGCACCATCGGGAAGTCTGGTCCAGTGTGCGTGGAATTGGTGAGCCCAGGCCCTGGACTATTCATAGTGTGATTCCAGGACACAGAGGCCCCGAAGCTGTCTGTCTGCTCGGGGGAAATATGCGGCTACAGTTTGTCCCAGTGCATGCCCTTTGCTGGTCAGGAGGAGAGCGACAAAGAGTTCTCTGTCCACCGGTCCGCCTGTCCTTTCCTCACGCTCTCCTCTCCGTCCTCCTCTCTGATTTCTCTTCCGGCGCTCTTTCTCTAAACCCTGTGGCCACACGGCCTCTGGAACATAAAGGCTTCCAGAAAGGAAGATGCAGATGCGTCTCGGAGCAGCTCCTTTCCCAGGAATTCAAAGCCCTCTCCCTCATTGGGACCGGTAGCCAGGCCGGTGAGCCTCGAAAAAGTGCCATGCTGGGTGCGACACAAACCCACGCTCACACGCTCACAAACACAGGCATTGTGTTTGGCATGGAGGACAGAGGGACGCATACATTTCCTGGAGCCAAGAGAATACAGCCACGGAGCCAGATGGCCCTCCCTGAAGAGGCAGTCTGGGCGAACCCTTGGAGAGGGCGGCAGGTCGATGCTCTCCCCCGGCTCGGTGACCTCAGTGCCTACTCTTTGGAAGTCCAGGTGGCAAGGAGCTGAGGACGGCATCCAGGGAACAGGCAGCACAAAGGCCTTCACCACCAGAGACAGCGCCTCTGTGTTGCCCGCCTCTAGGCTTGGTCCCAGATCTCCACCTACCAGCTGCGTACCAGAGACGCATGCTCACACCTCCAGCTCACTCCCTCTGCCGCTGCTGTGGCTCCATACCGAGATCGGCTCCACGTCCAAATGGGTAGCGATGCGTGGTCCGGGTACACCGGGGCTTCCCCGGAATCCTGGACCAACGTAGTCCGCAGAGGGGGCCTTTAAGAGGCGGGGACCCACGGGGAGGCAGGCACCTCGGGGAGGAGGGGGTGCCGCAAGCCCTAGGTGTGCAGCGTTGCGGCACAGGCTGTGCAGGACGCTGAGGCCTGGATGCATAGAGGTGAGGCTGGCCCAGGGTAGGATTTGGTCGTCGTGGTGGAGGATATCATGGTGATGGTACAGGTCGTAGCAGCGGAAGACCAGGAGGTGGAGCGAGCCGAGCAAGACGAAAATCTGCCTGACCTGCCACAGGAAGAGCGAGTGCCTGGTCCAAGATAGCCGGGGACCCAATTGCCACACTGGCCGTTGCTCTGTTAGCGCTGGGCTCACTGGATGCCCAAGCTACAAGGGCCTACGTGCAGCTCCAGCGCAGGATGAATGAGAAGTGAAGTTCTCAACTGGCTTGGCAGAGGGCCATCATCCTCTGCATCCCCAGCTTCTGGGCCCCGGTCGTATCCTCCATCCAGATGGTGTGGCTTGGCTGCTGTGGAGGAACAACGGGAGGAGGGCAGGAGCAGAGACACGGCCAGGGCCATGAGCCCTGGGCGGAAGGGCGCTACCATCCACCACCAGGCACGCCGTGCTGTGGGCCCATGATTCCTATAATTCCCAGCAAATGAGGGCGGCGTGGCATATGGCGGGCGTAGGATCTGAGACCTGTCCAGACCGTGTCTGTGCAGAAATTTTGGGCCAAAGGATTGGCCTGCAGCACTCCCAACAGCCTTACGGGCTTTAGGGAACACGGGTCAACACCCAACACCAAGTAGTGTAGCCCAAAGCACCCTTGGATCAGAGCAGATATTGGAAGGAAAAGTTTGATGGGTACCTGGCCAGGCAGAGAGGCTGCCTGCCCCTGTCCCGGTCCTTCAGAGCCTGCGTGGTTTTCCAAAGTGTTCAGGGCAGACCCACTCTCTCGTTGGCACGCAGGTTGCCAAGTCTGTCAGCGGGCCGCCTCGCTTCAGCAGACCGCGGGAACGCAGACACGAGGCTGTCCGGGTGCTTCAAACTCTGACTCTACATGCCCTACGCACCCAGGCCGATGTCGCAGGCGCAGGCGCCTACACTTGCCTTTCCTCCCTCCCCTTCTCGCCCCCTCTGTGTCCTCGCTCGGCCTCTCCCTCTGTCCTCACTGCCCTCCCCCTCTGTCCCTTCCTCCCGGTGTGGGGTCTCTCTGTCCCTCTCTCTCTTTTGCGTTCCCTCCTTCCCCCACCTACCCCTTTCCCTCCCTCTCTCACGGACTCAGCCAGTATCACCCTTTGTGCCTTGGGTGTGCAGCCGTGCTTCAGGTGAGGCAAGCGGACCCTTTCTGGGCACAGGAGGCCCCTCAATGTCACGGGGCTTCAGGCAAACACACAAGCAAACACAGCCGTCAGTGTGGGAGAGAGCACATCCAGCCATCCAAAGCTGTAACTGCCTGCCAGTCGCATGGACCAGACAGGGAAACGTGGGACAGGAGAGCATTTAAGCCCTCAACAGTGCCCTGTCAGCCGCAGGCAGCCTCAGAGGTGCTGGAAGCCAAAGGACTCCCCAGGGTGGAGCAGGTGGGAAGAAAGGGCAGGGACTGACGAGGCAGGGAGGGCGGCAGTGCCTGGAGTTTCTGCACTTTTGCACGTTCGGGTCACGTGCTCTCTGCCGGGAACGTCCAGGGGTCTCCTGGCTCTCCTTTCGTAGCTCGTGCCGGCGAGCCTCCTTGACCCAAGGCTGATCCTGCAACACCCCTTCAAGATATCAGCCGTGGAGTGGGACCAGGGCAGAGACGTGCTAAGCTACATGACCAAATTGTAGGTGAATCCTGGGAGACGGAGGGTAGCGGAGGCTCGGCGGGAGTGGGGTATGAGCAGCAGGGGGCCCGGCAAAGAATTTCATTGCCGCAGCCAGGCAAGCAGCTCGGGACACCCAGAAGACACGTTCCCCCTTCCCCTCCTCTTTCGTCGGTGGGGGAGTTGGAAGAAATGGGCCGACACAAGTACAGCTGAAGGTTGATGCTTTCCTTTGGGAGCAACCCCTACTTCCAGAAAAAAGTGACCGTTAAGGTATATCGGCTTAGCATTGCTGGGAGGAGTGGACTTGATTTTCGGGGATGCTGAGGTCGAGCGGGGGGGCACTTGGGAAAGGGAGGGTAGATGCGCGCGGTCTCCAGCTTAGGGGCGGATTCGGGCCAAGGAGGGAGAGAGGCTGGGTGGTTGAGAAGGAGCGAAAATGAGAGGGCGTGGGTCCTGGGCCGTGGAGAGCCTCTCCAAAAATTTCCCTTCCTGTAGGGTGGCGGGGGGTCTCGTTCCACTCCAGTCCAGTGGTTCTAAGACTATGAAGGTGGAGCTGCCAGCTGCAGGCACTACTCAACCAGCCCTAACCTCTTCAACTGTTTGTGTGACCCCAGCTTCCTAGGGTCTAACAGGAGCGTCGAAGTGGTGCCCTTCGGCCTTCGTCAGCCCTAGTGATGCCTGAGCCCCAGCTTACTGGGAAGGGGGCCTGGACACTGTGTAGAGCTGCCCTGTTTCCCCTACTAGGTATTCATCGAGGACCTGTGGCCCAATCCCCACTGTACTAACCGAGACAGGGAGGCAGCCAAAAGGAATGACCTGAGAGGAGCGCCTGTCGGTGAGGAGACAGGGGAGCTGGGCCCGGACGTGCGCACGCGCACACGCGCGCGAGCGCGTGTTTGTGTGTGTGTGTGGAAGGTAACGCGGGTGAGGCAGATTAGTGCTGGGGAAACTGATGTTCAGTGGAGCCTTGGCCCCAGCTGGCCCAGGGAGCGTGTGGCAGGGTGAGAAGGGAACCTGGGGGAAGTCAGGCACACATTCAGGGAGGTGCATCCACGCGGGCAAGTTCAGGCACGCCAGGCTGGCAGCTGGAATGTCCCAGGTCAATCGGGAGAGGCGATGCGTCTCCACCCTGTTTCTTAAAACTGTCACCCGTGCCTTTTGGCCCCTGTGTCAGGACCCCTGCTGTTCATTTGGGGATGGCCTGCCAGTCTTTGGGAGTGGGGCTCCCTTGTCCCATCCCACTCCTTTGCTAATTCCCCCACGTTATGCCATGTTCCTGACCACCTTGTGGCCTCCCACAGCCACATGGCCTTTCTTGGAAATGGCACTGGGACGTGGGCTGGAGGCTCCTAAGTCTCCAGGGGAGGAGGGACAGGTTTCCTATGAGGACAGAGGAGACCCTCAACCCACATTGGCTAACCTTGGCATTATGCAATTTCACGAATTCCCAACGGGTGTGTGTGTGTGTGTGTGTGTACGCGTGCTTGTGCGCCCGGGCCCGATGGCTGTGTGGACGTGGACCCGGCAGAGCATCAGAGTCTGGACAACCATAAGAATTCGAGGAGGCGGTCACCCCTCTGAGAACTTTGTGGACGTGTCTCCTAGGTGCTTTGCCTGCACAGGACAGAAATGGGGGAACAGATCACCAGTTGCAGCTCTGAGAGTATCCAGAACGGATCTGAATGGACGGGAAAGGAGACATAAACAAGTTAAGAAGGGCTTTGCGTCTGCGTGTGGGTTTGTCCTTTGAGCCAGGACATGGCGAGGAGGCAGTCTGCCTGGTGGGACCCTTCAGCCCCTGACGTGTGGGATTGCCTGTGTGGCGGTGATGTTCAGCATGGGGGCAGGGCAGGGCAGGGCAGGGCATGAGGACACCCGAGGGAGGCTCTCGGAGGACGGCGGAAAAGGCAGACTACTGTTCATGGGTGCCTTATTCTTCAGGGCCGGGAAAACAGCTGGGAAGGGTCCTGGCGAGTGGGGCCCCCGCGGCCTGGTGCTTCCGGGTCCCGGCCTGCTGACACCGCTTAGGGAGCTTGGTCCAGTACCCTGGATGCGGGCCCTGCCCTGCTGTGGTGCGCTCCCATGCATGCGTCCTGTCAGGAGCACCGCAAACCCAAGTGTCCCGCCAGGACGAAGGATGAGGCCATTCCTCACCGTCCCGACAGACACTCGCCATCCCATCCGCAAAACCCGCCCACAGGGGACAGTTCCAAGGACGTGTGAAGGAAGGTAGGTGTGAGTGGTGGAAGGCACTGCGGCTTTGTAATTGGGCTGTGTGTGAGGGGAGTCTGCGTCCGGCTGTGTGTGTGTGTGTGTGTGTGTGTGTGTGCGTGTGCCTGTGTGTGTGTTTGTGTACCTGCGTGTGCAACCACCTGAGCATGCCTCTGTGCCAGGGATCATTTTGTTTGTGCGGTGTGTGTGAATTTCATGTGCATGTGAGTGTGGCAAGAGCGCATGCCTGTGGATCGGAGATCAGGTGTCTTGGTGTGTGTATTGGGAGGGCCTGTTTGCCGGTACACGGGTGTGTATTTGTGAGGCCATGTCTCTGTGCCACTCTGTCGGGACCCTGGGTTTTATGTGTTGCGTGTATGCTCGCCCACATTTGTGTTCGTGTGTGTGGCCAAGTGTGCATGCTTGTGTGCCACAGAACTTGGGATTTGGTGTGTGTTCCCTGAGTGTGTTTATGCATATAGATGGGCCTCTGTGTGTGTGTGCGCGTGTGCAGCCAATTGCACATACCAGTGTGCGGACATCGTGTGTGTTACTCTTTCCTGTGTGTGCGTGTTTGCCTGCGTGCGTATGTGTGTATGTGTGTTGCCATGAGTGCGTGCCTGTGTGCCGGTGGTAGTGTGTGCTCCCCAGGGCTGTGTGAGTTTCTGTTTGTGTGTGTTTCTCGTGTACGTCACTGTGTCTTCCTGTCAAGCAGGCATGCCTGTGCACTGGAGATCATATGTTTTGTGTACGTGTTTCCTGAATGTGTCTTTGCCGAGGCTGGGTGGTCTGTGTCTCCTCCCCCTCTCTCTCCACAGGCTTGTCAGCCTCCTACCCCTCCTCCTTTCCTCAGCCCCCTCTTGCTCACCATCCCTCTCCCCCACCTCCTCTGACTCCTCTACCTCCCTAGCCTCATCTACCTCCTCCGTGTCCTCCTCGTCCTCCTCATCCTCTCCTTCCTCCCTCTCGAACACGGCAAGTGAGCAGCACCAACCTTAAGTCGGCCACCACTAGCCCCAGCTCCACCACCAGGATGGCACCCTCTCTCTCCCATCGCTCCTCCCCTTCCCGCACAGCCTCGTCCGCCATCCCCACACCTAGGGCCTTCAGCGACCCTGGCGTTCCCCGGGGGCCTCTAGCTTCCCACACAGCCGCCTCGTGAATGGCCCCTTCCCCGACGGAGGCGGGTCCAGGATTCTGGGGACCACCAGCCTCCCCGAACCCCGCCTCGCCACCCCCGGTCACTGCCTAGCCGGGGCAGCTGCGGAGGGAAGGGCTGGAGGTGTGAGCGCAGGCCACCGCAGGCGGCTCGGCAAGTGGAGCTCTGACGCCCACGGACGGCGACTGATTGCAGTCTCGTCCCGGAGGCCGCCAGACTCTGGGACGCATGCACACAAGGGCCTGGGGACAGGTGTCCAAGGGGCAGAGGTCGCCGGGGCTCACACGCGGCCATGGCGGGATGGAGTCCCCGAGCCACGCCCAGGACGCGGGCCGGCCCTCCGATCCAACCAGTGGGAAGGTGTTGGGCGTGCCCGCCCCCGGCCCTGCCCATCGCCCCCACCGGAGCCAGCCAGCCAGCCAGGGAGCCTGCAGGTGCGCCTCCTCCAGGGTGGGTTCGGGATCCCAGCAGCACCGAACCCCCCGTCCCACCCCCACGCTCCCCCGCCAGCACCTCCCACACACCACCCCCCAGCCCCTGCCCCCTCCCGCATCCTCGTCGGGTGCGCCCTCTGCCTGGATTTTTGTACCGACAATTCAAAGGTGTCCCTCGCCCTTCCCGAATAGACTCCTGTAAGACTCAGGACAATATGTGCACCACCTGGAAGCTGGTCCATGTGCGTTAAATTGTCAGCCCAGGCACTGGAATATTCATAGAGCGATTTCAGGTGACAGAGTCCCCTAAGCCGTCTGTATCCTCGGCGGAAATGTGCGGCTACAGTTTTTCCCAGTGCATGCCCTCTGCTGGTCAGGAGGAAACGATGAAGAGCGCTCTGTCTCCCGTTCCGCCTGCCCTTTCGTCATGCTCTCCTCTCCGTCCTCCTTTCTGACTATGTCTGCCAGCGTACTTTTTCTGCCCCTGTGGCCACACAGCCTCTGGAACCTAAAGACTTGCGGATAGAAGATGCAGATGCGTCTGGGAGCATCTCTTTTCCCAGGCAATCAAAGCCCTCTCCCCCTCAGGGACCGACAGCCAGGCCGGTGACTCTGGAAAAGGTGCCAAACTGGGTGCCGACACAAACACACACTCACACACTCACAGAGAAACTCCTTGTGTTTTGCATGAAGGACAGAGGGAGGCATGCCTTTCCCGGAGCCAAGAGCATACAGCAAAGTGGACCCAGATGGCCCTCCCTGAAGAGGAAGTCTGGGCCAACCCTGTGGAGAGGGCGGCACGTGGATAGTGCCTACAGGCTCAGTGAACTCAGTGCCCACTCGTTGGAAGGCCAGGCGGCATGGAGCTGAGAACGACACCCAGGAGACAGGCAGCAACTACGCCTGCACCGCCAGAGATGTAGCATCTTATCTTGCATTTTGCAAATAGGACGAATGCCCCGGGAAGGGGCTCCCGGCTCGTCTGGGCTGCAGAGGAGAGCACATCCTCCCTAGCCTTCCCCGCTCTGGGCCAGCCGGGTCAGACTCTGAGCGGATCATCATGCCAGGCCATCACAACCCCAGAGCTGGTCCACAAATGTGGTGAGGGATCCCCAAGTGTGGTTTCAAGCTAGCAAAATAGTCTTGGGGCTGTTGGTCTGGTGCCAATGACATCCTGTCTCTCCAGGCATCACCGACTAAAGGGGCTTTTTCACTCCCCCCCCCCAGTCTCAGTCAGGAGAAGTGTGCACATATACAGGGATAGTCCCCTACCGCGTCTCCACGTTTTTCCACCAGAGTGGATTTCATTTGCGCTCCCACAGTCTTTAGACCGTGGTTTCATCTATTCGCCATCATGTGGATGCTGTGCACGTGCACTCCCACTCCCGGGTGACATTCATGCAATGACAGACGTCTGGCATTGTCCTTGCCGGGGAGCGAAGCTGAGAGGGGCCACAAGGCAAGAGGTGTGTGACCTGGGAAGGTGACTGAAACCCCTAGCTATTTCCCATACCTGGAATCATATGTGCAATCAGCACAGATGGGTGCTGTGCCTCACACGCGCCTGGCAACTCCCACAACTCCCTCCTTGCCTTGGCCCCTGTGCATCTGTGCATCGACAGGGGAGACATAACCCTGAAGAACCACGGAATGCACACGAGGCCTCTGTGTTTGGAGGGATGTGGCTGCCCTCGGCCTCTTGCCACTTCCTCCATCATCGGTAGAGCTGGAAATCCCTCAGTCCCTCTCATTCGCTGACTGGGGCCTACACACACTCTCATACACACATGTGCACATGCAAACGTTTGGGCACACAACACACATGCTTATGATCTCGACACACAGGCATGTGCCTGTGGCCACACACACTCACACTCACAAGTGCCTGGAAACACAGGCATGCAACACACACCGGAGATCATGCAAACACAGACACATGACACACACCCACCCACCCTGGCTCGACACACGGGAATGAAGAGGCCGCACGCAAACAGATACACAAACCAATGCAGAAGGCACCGTTCTCTCTCTCTATCACATGTGCACACAGACACACACACACACACACAAAGTCTGGGCCCCTCAGAAATGCATGTGGCGGCACACACCCACTTGAACACACACCTGTGCATGCACACATTCTCAGAACACATCATACACAAACACACGTGTCCTGCATGCACATGTGCAAACACATGCGCACTTGCCCGTGCAAACACAGACACCTGCACTGGCAAAACCTCCCACAACACTCACAGAAGTTCTCTGGCACAGCCATACACTCGTGACCTGGCACTATCACACACAGCCCCCTCCCCCCAGGAACTCACGCACACACACGCACAACAAATACACATGGTCTTAGGCTCACATAAATATACAACTTGCCCTCCCCAGACACACGCACAGACACACCTGCTCTTGGGATTCCCACACAGAACACAAACACACATTCTACGTCACACAGGAACGCACACTGATCCACACCAACACACACACGCACGTGTTCACGCACATGCCCACATGCACCACACACAAAGTCTCTGGCTCACAGGCATGTACCGTGAGCTTCCCAAAACACACACACATTTTGCACGTGTTATTCCACACGCACAGCATACACAAACGTCCTCCAAGACAGAAGAATACACAATTGACCCCGGAACAACACCCACACACCATCACACACACACAAACATACACACACACACACACGGCCCATACAGCACAGAGACACTCAAGGAACACACAGTCATCAGTACACAGGAATACACGGTGGTCTCGCAACCACAGACACGCACACACACAACAAGAGCTCATGCCAACACACAAACCTGCAGCACACACACACCCACACGATTTTGGGCACCCAGGTGTGCAAACATGACCACCCAAATACACACACATGTGCTACAGCAACACATACACACCAGCCATGCAAACAATCTCCAACACAGAGGCATGAGCAGGTGGTTATAGAATGCTCGCGCGCGGGCAAGTGCTCATGCACACTCACACTCACAGACACTCAAAGTCACCCAAAGGTCTGCAAACACACAGACACACAACAGAAACCCTTGCGCATGCAAGCACACATACATTCAACACTCACATGGAATGTCTCTGGAACACTTCCATACATACGTACCCAGAAGAAAATCACACACCGAGGTGCGCCGGAAACACACACAGATGCAATACACCCATGGAATAGCACAGACAGCCAGGCAAATTTCTGCTCACATACACACACAGGTTCACCTGCACTGGGAAACACACACACCGTGCAACACACACACGGTCCCAGCACACAGGCATGCACGCTTGGCCGCCCACAGACCACTCGCGCATGTCAAAGACACGCTCAGGAAACACACACCCAAAACATTTGATCTCCAGTACACAGTCATGCACACTTGCCAGGAACACACACAGATGTGCACAGGAAATACACACACACACACATACAACACTGGGACTTACACACTGTCACCGATACACAGAAACACACACTTGGCCACACACATACAAACACGTGATGCATGGAAACAAGCATTCGCATGAAATATAAACACAGTGGGTGCCCGCACACAGGTTTGTGCATTTGGGCCCACACGTGCACGCACACACACAAACGCCCATTTGTGTGCAAACACACACTCAGGCAACACACACGAACTCACAAGGTCTATGGCACACAAGCATGCACACCTGGACACACAAATCAACAAATAAGTGGGCATGCAAACATGCAAATGCAGCACATAAGAACCCAGGGTCCCTACAAACTGGCACACACACGTGGCCTCACAAACACACACACCTGTGCCCTGCAAACACACACTCTCCAAACACACACCAAGACACCTGGTCTCCGGTCCACAGGCATGCCCTCTTGCCACTGAGTCACGTGCGCTTGCAAACTCACACACACCACACAAACACACATGATCCCCAGCAAAGAGGCATGCTCAGGTGGCTGCAGGTGCAAGCACACATACACGCACGCACGTGCGCACACACACACCCGAACGTGTACCTGGGCATGCAACTCCCTCATACAGCCCACTCAAAAAGCCACAGTGCACATCACTCAAACTGCCTTCCCTCACACGTGCTTGGAACTGTCCCGTCAGCACGTGGTGCGGCGCAGGAGGTCGTGGATCACAGGGAGCGCCAGGAATGGCCTCCTCCTTACTCCTCCCAGGACACGTGGGTTTTGCCGTGCTCCTGAGCAGATGAATGCATGGGAAGGCATCACAGGAGTGTGGGGTACATTTCCAGGAGCAAGGCTACCGGGCCAAGCTCCCCAAGCGGTGTCAACTCAGTGGTACCAGGAGCCACCAGGCCACGAGGGCCCCGCTCACCAGGACGCTTCCCCACTTGTGTGCCCTGCCCTAAAGGACAAGGCTCCCATGAACAGAGGTCTGCCTTTTTCCGTCCTCCTCCTTGACCGTGCCAAGGATAGACGGTGCTCTGTCGGCAGGCCGAGCCCTGCCCTGCCCTGCCCCCATGCTGAACATCACCGCCACACATGGAATCCCAGAGGCCATGGGTTGGAGGGTCCCGCTAGGCTGACTGCCTCCTCGCCATGTCCGGGCTCCAAGTACAAACGCACACACAGACGCAAAGAGTTTCCTAACTCGTTTATGCCTCTCTCGCCTTCCCTAGATAGGTGCTGGATACTCTCCAGAGCAGCCACTTGTGATCCATTCGCTCAATTCTGTCCTGTGCAGGCAGAGCACCACGTAGATTCCTCCAACCCTCTCTCACAGGGGCGGATGCCTCCTCAACTTCTTCTTGTTGCTCAGATTCTGATCATCTGTGGTATACACGTGCAACAGCTGCTATGCCACACACACACACACACACACACACACACACACCACACACCTTAGTGATTCGTGATATTGCATAATAAAAGTATAGGCAAGGCGGTGTTGAGGGTGTCCTCTGTCCTTGTGGGATCCCTCTTCCTCCTCAGCAAGAGCAACACGAGCCTCCTGCTCAAGGCCCAGTGCCATTCCCAAGAATGGCCGTGTGGCTGTGCGAGGCCACGGGGTGGTCAGGAGCATGGAGGGAAGTCTGGGATTCTGGGCACAGGAGTGGGAATGGAGCAAGGGAGCCCCACTCCCAAAGACTGGGAAGATTTCACCAACTGAACGAGTGGCAGGAGGCCTGAGAGAGGGTTGACGGGCACAGGTGAGAGTATAGAGAAATGGGCTGGAGAGCCTTGCTTCTCCCGAGTGACCTGGGACGTTCCAGCAGACAGGCTGGGGGCCTGAACTTGCCTGCAGGGCGCATCTGCCTGGATGTGTGCCTGACCTCCCCCAGGTTCCCTTCTCACCCGGCCACCCGCTCCCTGGGTGAACTGGGGCCCAGGCTCCCCTGAGCTTCAGTTTCCCCACCAGGGCAAGCTGCCTGTTCCCCGACACCTGCCACACAGACATGTCAGGGCCCAGCCACCCTGGCTCATTAGCAACAGGCCCTCCTCTCAGTTCGTTACCTTCGGCTGCCTCCCTGCAACACACACTCTCGAAACACACACCAAGACACATGGTCTTCGGTCCACACGCATGCACTCTTGCCACACACTCACGTGCGTATGCAAACTCAAACACAATGCACAAACACACACGATCCCTGACAAAGAGGCATGCTTAGGTGGCCGCACGCGCAAGCACATATACACGGAGGCACATGAGCACACACATACCCGAACGTGCACCTGGGCATAGAACTCCTTCACACACGGCACACTCACAAAGCTACAGTGCCCACCACTCACAATTTTGTTCCCACACACATTTGAAAGTGTTCCCTGTGGGCAGGTGGTGTGGCGCAGGAGGGCGTGGGTCCAAGGGAACGCAAGGAATGGCCTCCTCCTTAATCCTCCCTGGACACGTGAGTTTTGCAGTGCTCCTGACCGGATGAATGCATGGGACCTGATCACAGCAGTGTGGGGCACGCTTACAGGAGTAAGGCAACTGGGCCAAGCTCCACAGGCCGTGTCAATGCGGCGGTATCTGGAGCCACCTGGCCATGAGGGTCACGCTAGCCAGGACACTTCCCCGCCTGTGTGCGGTGCCCTAAAGTACAAGACTCCCTGAAGAGATGTCTGCATTTTCCCGACCACATCCTAGACCCTGCCTAGGATGGGCGGTGCTCTGTCCGCATGCCAAGCCCTGCCCTCCCCTCCCCTGCCCCCATGCTGAACATCACCGCCACACATGGAATCCCACAGGCCATGGGGTGGAGGCTCTCACTAGGCTGACTGCCTCCTCGCCATGTCCTGGATCCAAGTACAAACCCACACACAGACGCAAAGAGTTTCTTAACTCGTTTATGCCTCTCTCGCCTTCCCTAGATAGGTACTGGATACTCTCCAGAGCTGCCACTGGTGATCCTTTCCCCCAATTCTGTCCTGTGCAGGCAGAGCACCACGTAGATTCGTCCACACATCTCTCACAGCGGTGGAGGCCTCCTCGACTACTTCTTGTTGGTCAGATTCGGATGCTCTGCGGTTTACACGTCCACACAGCTGCCATGCCCACGACACACACACACACACACACACACACACACACACGTTAGGGATTCTTGAAATTGCATAATACCAAGGATAGCCAAGGCGGTGTTTAGGGTTTACTCTCTCATCGTGGGATCCCTCGTCCACCTCAGCTAGAGCCTCACGAGCCTCCTGCACAAGGCCCAGTGCCATTCCCAAGAATAGCCGTGTGGCTGAGGGAGGCCAAGGGATGGTCGGCACCACGGAGGAAGTCAGGGATTCTGGGCACAGGGCGGGAATGGAACAAGCGTGCCCTACTCCCAAACACTGGCAGGACATCCTCAAATCAGCGAATGGCAGGAGGCCTGAGAGAGGGTCGATGGGCAGGGTTCAGAGTTCAGAGAAACGGGCTGGAAAAGTCTGGGCTCTCCCGAGTGACCTGGGACGTTCCGGCTGCCAGCCCGGGGGGCCTGAAATTGCCCGCATGGACACACCCGCCTGGATGTATACCCTGAGTTCCCCCAGGTCACTTCTCACCCTGCCTCCCCCTCCCTGGGCAAGCTGGGGCCCAGGATCCCCTGAGCCTCATTTTACCCACCGCCAACCTGCCTGTGCCCCGGCACCTTCCACACACACACACATCAGGACCCAGCGCCCCTGGCTCCTCACCGACAGGCCCTCCTTTCACTTCATTCCCTTGGGCTGCCTTCCTGCCTCGGGTAGTACTGCAGGGGATTGGGCCACAGGTCCTCGATGATGACCTGGTAGGGGAAAGAGGGGAGCTGGGCACGGGGCCCGGGCCCCATTCCCCAGCAGCTGGGGCTCGGGTATCACTCCGGCTGACGAATGCCGCAGGGGCCCCACCTCAGCGATCCTGTGAGACCCTGGGTAACAGGGGTCACACAACCAGTTGAAGAAGTTAAGGCTGGTGGTGTCGTGCCTGTGCCGGGCAGCTCCACGTTCAAAGTCCCAGAACCACTGGACTGGAGTGGAACGAGATGCCCTATAGCCTGCAGGAATGGAAAATTTAGAAGATCCTGTGCAAGGCCTAGGACCCACGCCACCTCGCCCTCTCTCCCTGTCAACCTCCCAGGCTCTCTCCCTCCTGGGCAGGGTTCCGGGCCTGCCCCCACTTGGGGGCAGCGCGCGCACCTCCCCTCGCACTCCCAAGAGCGCCCCTGCCTGCCCCCAGCATCCTCAAAGCTCAAGCCCACTCTTACCGGCAATGCTAAGATGATACTCCTTAATGATCACTTTGTTCAGGAAGTAGGGGTTGTTCTCAAAGAAAAACATCAACCTACAGCGGTACTTGGGACGGCACAATTCCTCCACCTGCGCCGCCGAAGAAAGAGTAGGGCATGTGGGAACGTGTCCTCTACCTATCCCAAGCTGCTTGCCTGGCTGCACTCTGAACCACTATGCCGGCCCTTTCATGCTCAAACCCCTCTCCCAACGGGCCTCTCCCAGCCTCCATCTCCCACGACTGACCTCCAAATTGGTCAGGTAGCTGAGCATGTCACTGTCCTGTTCACCCATCACGGCTGATATCTTGGGGTGATTCAGGATCTAATTTGTGTCAAGGAGCCTCGCACGTGCTACGGAAGGAGAGCCAGGAGCGACCCAGCCCTTCCTGGCTGAGAACGAAGTATCCGAACAGCGCATGTGCAGAAACACCAGGGCCTGCAGGCCTCCCAACCTCCTAAGCCCCTGCTCTTTCTTCCCACCTGCTCAACCCTGGGGAGTCCCTTGGCTGCCAGAACCTCTGACGCTGCCTGCACTCAACAGGGCAAGGCCAAGGGCCTGATTGCTCTCTGTTCCCAAGTGCCCTGGCCTGTGCCTGTGGCCTGCAGGCAGTCACTGCTTTGGATGGCTGGATGTGCTCCATCCCACTCTCACGGCTTGTTTGCTTGGGTGTTTCCCTGAGGCTCCATAACTTTGAGGGGCCTCCTGTGCCCAGGAGGGGGCCACGCGGCTCACCTGGAGGATGGCAGCACACCCACGACGCAAAGGGTGATACAGACAGTTTTAGCTAATGGGAGGGTGAGGAGTAGGTGGGGGCAGGAGGGAAAGGAAAAGAGAGAGAGGGACAAAGAGACCCCACACCGGGAGGAACGGACACAGGGGGAGGGCAGAGAGGACAGAGGGAGAGGGCGGGCGAGGACACAGAGGGGGAGAGACTGGCAGGGAGGAAAGGTGCATGTAGGCGCCTGGGCCTGGGGCCTCGGCCTGGCTGTGTGGGGCTGGTGGAGACAGAGGTTGCAGCACCCCGGCAGGGCCGAGTCTGAGGTCCGGCGGTCTGCTGAAGCGAGGCGGCCCGCTGATGGACTCGGCAACCCGTGTGTGGACGAGATTGTGGGTCGGCCCTGAACTCTGGAAACCACGCAGTCTCTGAAGGGTAGGGAAGGGGGGCGGGCAGCCTCCCCGTTTGCCCCATGTCCCAATAAATGTTTCTTTCCAATATCTGGTCTGAGCCAAGTGGGATTTGGGCTACAGTACTTGTCGAAGAGTGTTGACCCACGTTCCCTGAACCCTGCAAGCCTGTTGGGAGAGCTGCAGGCCCAAAGCTTTCGCCTGCAGCTTCAGCTCAAACCCGGTTGGACAGGTCTCAGCCCCTGCGTTCTCAGCCCCGCCCCGAACCGCCTTCCTCTGCTCTGCCTTATAGGGATCGTGGGCCCACTCCCACCCGGGAAGGGGGTTAGGAACCCTTCCCCACAGCGCCCGTGGCCGTGGCTCTGCTGCTGCCCTCCTCCCGGTGCTCCTCCACCACAGCCAAGCCCCACCACCCGGAGGAAGGATACGGCCTGGGCCCAGAAGCCAGGGATGCACTGGATGATGGCCCTACGGCGAGCCAGGTGAGAACTCCGCTTCTGATTCCTCCTGCGCTTGAGCCGCACGTAGGCCCTGGTAGCTTGGGCGTCCACAGAGCTGAGCGCCACCTGAACAAGCTCCAGCGCGGCCAGTGGGTCCCCAGCTGGCTCGGGACCCAGCACTGGCTCTTCCTGCGGCAGCTCCTGCAGCTTCTCGTCCTGCTCCGCTTGAGTCACCTCCTCGTCTTCCACGGCCACGACCTCCACCACCGCCATGATATCCTCCACCACGAACACCAACTCCTCCCCCCGGACGGCCTCGCCACTGCCCTGCCGAGTCTCAGCCTCCTGCACAGATTCTGCAACCATGCCGCCCGCACCTAGGGCCTGTGGCGCCCACGCCTCGCCCCAGGCGCCCGCCTCCCCACGGGCCTCCGAAACCTCACCGCCCCCTCCACGGACTAAGGTGGCCCAGGATTCCCGGGCAGCCCCGCCTTGCCCGGACCGCGCCTCGCTCTCCATGGGGCACTGCACAGCAACCCCGCAAGCCGCGGACGGAAGGAGCTGGAGGGGCGAGCACGCGGCTCCGGCAAGCGCCGGGTAGTTGGAGCTATGGCGCCCACGCTCTGAGGCGGACAGCTATCGGAGGCCGCTGGCCTGGGGGACGCATGCGCACAAATACTGGGGGCCTGGTGGCTTCTGGGTGGCGTTGGGGGTTGCACTCCTCGCACGCATGTGGGCTTTGCGGGGTATTACCACCCCTCTCACGCCCAGGATGCTGAGCGGCCCCGAGGACCAACCCGTGATAGGGCGGTGGGCGTGGCCGCGGCCGGCACCACCCCTTCTTCCCGGGGGAGCCAGGCCGCCACTGCACCTCCTCAGGGGTGGCGTCCGTGCCTGGCCCCTGGCCATTTTCTTCGCTGACACCTCCCAGTCCATTCCCGGGAGGTCCCTGCTATCACAAAACTCGTGTTCATCTTCTTACCAGTTCCCTTGGGAACACGCTCCTGGCACCGGGGAATTCAAAGCCAGCGGCTCAAAGGGTGACTCCCGCCGCCAGGGATCCTCACCCGGCCCCTTCTTAGTCACACTGGGGGCCAGCTCTGCAGTCATTAGCTGTTGCTCCAACCACTGCCACATGGCTCTCCACATTGCTTCCAACACTTTAGCCACCCGGTGAGGGAGGGAGTCTGCAGGCGGCCCAGGAGGATCTGGGATGCAGGGTCCTCCCCGCCCCAAAGACCCGCCTCTCCTAAAAAGAGAGGAACCGCACACAGATAATTGGCCTAGCAGGAGCAAGGAGCTAAGGTCCGAGGCCACGCCCGTGCTCACACAACCACTGGCACAGCCCCTGTCAAGTCCAGGATTTGGACTCTTTGGCATGCTAATGGGCCGGGTAGCTAGCCTGAAGAGTACCTCTGGGTGTGTTGTTTCGTCAAAGCCACTGGTAGGATTCGCTCCCACTGTACTTTCCTCTGCCTGGCCCTTCATCTTTTGTTTCTCCCTCCTTGCCTGATCCACGCTCCCTTTCCCTGTGTCTTCCTTCCCGCCTCACCATAACTGCCAGGGATGTCTGAGCTCCAGCATAATGCTACACGGAGCCTGCTTTAATCTGCCTTCCTGAGGAGCTGTGGCTGTCTTGGCTGCCCCAGCTCTGCTGCAAGTTCTTCCTTGGTCTGTCTGTCCCTGAGTGGAGTGCCAGCCAGGGAGGGGATGGCAAAGTGAGCATTGCCGGCACACCCTGCCCCTTCTGCGGTACTCACGAGGCCCTTCTCCACAATCCCACACTTCATGCCGGTCCCCTGCAGGGAGGCATACCGAAATGTATACGAATCATGCCACCTGAAGTGCCAGGAAGGCCCAGTGGGTGATGGCAAGCCCGAAGGCGTTGTGTTGCATCGTGGGGGGCCTCACGTATCTAAGAGGGATGGGTCGGGCCGCCCGTGGCGGGGGGTGGGATTTGACCAGAAGGAGGCAGTTGGAACCCCCTTGGGGTGAAGTGCAGGGTTCTGGGTGGTAGCGCATCACCGTTTCAAATTCTACTCGTCAACGCACCCAGTGACCTTGCAGGGATAACAACGCCCGGGCATCTGGGGTGGGGGGAGAAGCACAATTTTTTGAAACTGTCCCTGACACAGCCCAGACTGTGGGTTTACTGCTACAGTCCAAACTGAATTAGCTCCTGTATACTTGCCCAGGGCGCTAAAGGAGGGTCCTGAAGAAATAGTGCACCAAAAAGAGCACATCCTTGGGGATAGGGAAGACCGGGGTAGGGGTGTTCCACAGGGAGAGGTGAAGAGCAGGAGCGGTGTGGAGAAGGAGAAGAAGAGAGAGGGTGGTCAGAGGGAGAGGAACAGGGAGGGAGAGGAGGGGGTGCGAGGGAGAGAGGAGGGCAGAGGAGGAGGCAGGCATGGGGACAGGGTGGGCGGGGGAGGGAGAGAGGGGGGAGCGAGGACGGGCGGAGGCAGGGACGGAGGCTGAATTCTCTACATTGCAAAGCCCACAGCCTGAACGAAAACATTCCCTCCTGGACGTCAGGAGGAGATCTGAACGCACCCGTGGCCCTGCAGACAGATCCCACAACGTCATGCGGGTGAGATGGAGAGGCAAAGCCACACAGAAATGAAGTGAAGGGCTCCAAAGAGGTCTGCGGGAAACTCTCATGCCCACCACCGACATGCTCGAATCCGGAATGCCAGAGAGAGGAGGGAGGGAGTTATTCATGCAGCAAGTGCACGAAGACCTAAGGTGACAGGGCTTTGCAAGTTGCCTGACAACGCTGACTCTGCACATCCAAGGAGCCCAATGTACTCCTAGCAGAAGGTACGCTCCAAAGTGTCGCCCAGGCCACTGGGCCAGCGAGGCAAAGACGCATCTCTCGGCAGCCTACAGAGTTGGGACTGACCCACCACACACCGGGATCCTCAGGGAGAGGAAGAGCCTGCTACCCCTTTGGATGCACGGAGTCCAGAAGTCACTGCGTGATACGTTCGACCGGTTCAGAGAGAAAACTCCTGTAAAGTGCAGTCGATGTTCGGCACCAATGACCCAGAAAATGTTCGCCAGACATAAGGAGTAGGAATGGGAGGATGAGCCGTGGGTCATGAGGCCTGCGGTGCAATGCTGGTGGGAGGCGGGCCCTATGGTAAAGAGAGGCCAGCGGGCCAAGAGGAAGCAGGTATGTGAGTCCCTTAAGTCAAGGTGCTAGCCTGAAATAAGGCATCCCCCTAAAGTACACGCATAACAATCACCAGAGCAGGATTTGCATATGGAAGTACTCTGCATTGCCTAATGGGCCCCAGAGACAAATGCTTCCAAGCAGGCATCCCTTTGCATACTCAGGTGAGCAGGCACAGAGCTATATCTTGGAAGCTGCAGGGTGCCGTTCCGTGGAGTCATGACAGACAGCCTTGAGCAGGCCCCTCGCGCCTTGCGCCAGCCTTGTCCCTGTTATCGGCCGACCTGGGGCCTCCCAGGCTAAGGTGTTCACTGCAACTGTGAGTGGGGAGAGCCCCGAAGAATGCGCGTTCAACGTAGATGCGGTAAAGCACTCTGGGTTATAGGAGTTTTGTTCCCGTAATGCCCGGGTTCTTGGCTGCACCGCGTCGAGGAAGGAAGGGGTAGACCAGACGAAGTGCACTGGGCAGCAGGGCAAAGTTTATTGAGCCAGAGTACAATACGCCCCGAGAAGGCTGCCGGGTTCGCATTCAGACTTGGGTGTTCTTTTGAGCTCTTTCCAGAACCTTGAGAGTGGGCCCCTTGTGGATTCGCTGCCAAGGTGCGGCCAGTCAGGCCTTGGATCACGCTGCCCTTCTCCCATTTTGATGGGTCTTGTGGGCTGACATCTGGAGACCAAGTGCCTGAGCTTGTGACAGCGACCAATGTTTCATGGTTAGTTCCTTTATTTCGGGTCGTGCTGCAACATGGACCCCTGCAGAGGCTGTTAGACTGGATGCTATCGTCTTCTCTGAGCAGTCAAACGGGACGGTAGCGTGGTTTTTTCTGAGCTGTCCGGCACCCTGCTTTCCCGTTGGGGACGCTGGACCTGACGCCCTCAGCATCCAGTTGACTCTCGACATCCGGGGCTCCCTGATCTCCCAAAGCTTTTGACCGCCCCGCCTCGCCCATTTCTCCAGGCCGGGCCTCAATCACGCCATTGTTCGAGCAAAGGGGAGGTTTGCTAAGAGGTGGGGGATCCTGTGCCCACCTCTTCCCCCATGTTTTACATTCTTGGCATCACCCTACCAAAAGGAACAAACATAGATGTCTACCCTGCGGTGCCCCGAAATGGCCCAGCCTAGGACCCCTTCAGACCATGTGCCAACATGGGTGCTGTCCTGCTCACGTTGCGGATTACGAAGTCACACGTTCATCTGAGCTGCACAAGAAGAGCCAGGGTCCAGCTGACGGGTACCCCGGCATTTACAGACCAAGAAGCTGAAAGAAGGGCGCCTGGGTGGCTCAGTTGGTTAACCAGCTGCCTTCGGCTCGAGTCCTCGTGCTGGAGTCCCGGATGGAGCCCCACGTCGGGCTTCCTGCTCAGCGGGGGTCTGCTTCGGCCTGTGACCCTCTTCGCTCTCCTACCTTCTATCTCTCATTCTCTCTCTTAAATAAATAAATAAAATCCTAAAAAGAAAAGAGGCTGATAAGCCCGATCTCCCTACAGGGCGAAAGAGACAAGCCTTCCCTCCTAGAACTTCAGAGGCTTCCGCCCGCCCTGGAAGGGCAACGCTAGGTCCTACAGATCATCAAATCCACAACCTGATGCCAGACAGGAGAACTGTCCTTCATACTGTAAGGGATAAGAAGCATCCTTGCAGTTTCACTGTCAAACCTTCCGACGGGAAAGTGCCGCTGCACTTCCCAAAGCTGTGGAGCAGGGAGCCTCACTGGCTGGGCCGCGGTGCGGGGTAGGAGGGTTAGTATCGCCCTCTCATCCTCAGGGCTGGTGCCCATGGAGCCAATTTAGCTGGGGATGGAGAAGAGCCTCGTGGGGCAAACGCTCATATCTCCCCACTCTGCTGCCTGCGGACACGGTCCTCTGCCAGCGTCTCAAGGCAGAGGCGTCTCAGGCAAGCAGACACCCGCTTGGGGGAGGAGCACCCAAGGGGCTCACCTCACCGCCTCCCAGGTGCGGCTCACGACAGTTGCTCAGTATGCTCCTGGTCTTTCCGTGGACCTACGCACAGAACCCTAAGGGTTATCAGCCCCAGAGTCATCATGAGACAGGCAGCACATGGGTGGGTAGCACGGCCCTTGCACGTAGCAACTGTGCTACCCCTGCCCCACCGCTCTGACTATCTGCATTCTGGCAGACCCCAAACTAGGGCCCTAGGAAAACAAGAGGCTAGGGATCCTGGGGGAGCGTGGGTTCGACAGTGTGTTAGTGTAAGAAGATGTGAGTGAAACAGCCTTGGGTTGGTGGGTAAGTGAGTGTGTGTCTGAGTGAGGGAGCGAGTGTGCGTATGTTAGGGGTTGTGTGTGAAGGAGTGTGTATGTGGGGGTGACTGATAGTGTGTGTGTTTCAGTGTGTGGGAGTGCCTGAATGAGTGTGGGGGGATGAGTGATTTGTACCTGAGTATGCTTCTCAGACTGTGTGTGTGTGTGTGTGTGTGTGTGTGTGTGTGTGTGTGTGTGTGTCTGTCAGTCTTGCCCACAAATTAGAGTCTCGCCTGGCTCCTGTGCATGAATGAGTGTCATCTTTCTGCCCTCCTTCCATCACCTCCCTCAGTCGCCTCTCCCAACGACCCTCCTTACGGTCTGACCCATATTCCCTATCATCGTGGCTGGTCCTGAGAGTCCAACCGTGACAGCAAGAGCCTCTGCACCGTTCCTAGGCCCATGAAGTGCACCAGCGCTGGGTTCAACTGAGTAACGTACCTTGGGTTCTCCCCGCACCTCCCCCGTGGCATGTGCATTGGATGTGTCGGAGGACACCCACCAGGGAGCATCCCTGGACGACTCTCATCACCATGCAGCAAACCTGCGTCCTGGACATGTTCGGCCCTTGCTCGTCGCTCCCTTTCCTTGAACTTCCTCATTTCTCCAGGGAAGAGATGAGCCCCAGGTAGCTGGCCTTGGTCTCATTTCTTCTCCTTACCAAGCGCCCCCGCACCCCAAGGGGAAGGACCTCTGACCCCTAGGATGCAGTCCCCGAGCATGTGTGCCCTAGCCCTCTGGGCAAGCATGCAGGCCAAGCCATTCCATGAGCTGGCGATGCCCAGGCCGAGACGTCAAACACCCACACGAGGCCGATGTGCTCAGGCACTCCCCTGACCCCCTGCCACAAAGGGGAGTGCGCAACCAAGCGCCCGCATGCACACACACACAGCACACACACACACACACATATACACACTCACACAAGGACACTTGAACTTGTTTTTCAAACTTTTAATATTGTTCCAGGTCACGTGGGGCCTCAATCTGCCCTCTGTTTCGCACGGCTTCGGCCTTTGGTTACTCCCACGCAGAGGAACCACCCAAACATTCGGGTCCACCTGAAGCTTTTGGACTGGCTTCGGCCAATGCAATGCTCCCTCATTTTCATCTCAAATGCATGACGCTCCCTGGGAGGGACAGGCACACAACATGCAGACAGACACACATGCACACAGGCACAAAGTAGGAGACCCCTGTGTACCCTCTGGGCCATAGGTAGGGTTGCTTCAGGGTTTGAAGGCCCTCCCCGGGAACGGCGGTCACTCTCCCATGCCACTCGTCGCTGCTCACTGTGATCGCCTTAGCAATCCTCCACCCATGTATTCAAATAATCTGTGCACGCTGGCCAGTGTTCTCAGCGTGGCTGGGGGCGGCGGGAAAGGAGCTGCCTGTGGAAATCAAGGGGTCGACTGTGGTCTCCAGACCAACACAGAAGGGTGACGGGATGGCAGGGTGTGCCTTTGCGCCAGCATACCCAGACGACTGTGCCAAGGGTGGCGGGAGGCAGCTTCACTGGGCCCAAGTGTAAGGCGGTGTTAGGACACCTGAGGGTGGGGCTCATGGCCCATGAGAATTCCCACAAGTGCAGCTGTGAGCCGGCTTTGCCTCCCCAGGTCTGCTCATGGACGCTGCTGGGCCCCGCCTGTCTCAAACCCCCCATGCCGAAGCCCTTTGCCACTGCACTTGTCCAAGCTCCCTGTCTCATAGTGATGCCGTTTTGACCCAGGGTCCTTGCATCGGAGAATTTCTCGGAGCCTCAGTGTCTCCATTGGTGGAGCCAGGTCCCACGGGCACCATGGCGCACAATTCGGCACCCACACCCCAGGCCCCTCACCTGTCGTCCTCTCGGGTCCCTCTCCTGGGGCCTTCTTCCTCACGTTGTCCTGCAAGGGGTTGGGCCACAAGTCATCCATGATGATCTGGCAGGGGAAACGGGGCAGAGCTCAGAGGCCCATCCCAAGCAGCCGGGGAACCCACGGGGTCCTTCCCGCTGTTTATTACTGGGCCCCACCTCAGTTATGGTGCTAGAACCAGCAAAGCTGTGGTCAGAGAACCAGTTGAAGGAGTTAAGACTGGTGTTGTGGTGCCTGCGACTGTAGGCCTCCTGTTCATAATCCTGGTGCCACTGGATGGGAGTGGAATGAGACGGTCCATACCCTGCTGGAAGATGAGAATGGGAGACGGCGCCAGGTAATGTTTTGGGTTCGACCCTCCGTCTTGCACCTGCTGCCGCCCATTCAGGCAGCAGCCTCTTACCAGCAGCGCTGAGGACATACTCCTTCACAAGGACTTCATCCCGGAAGTAGGGGTTTTTTCGAAAGAAGAGCAGGATCTGGCGGCAATCACGGGGAAACCTGAGTTCCTCCACCTGCCGGGTGGCAGACTGGGGGAGACGGGGGTGAAATGTCTGACCAGCAGACCCTCCCCGTCCTGATTTCGGGGCTGGATCTCTTCGGCACGCTCCCCTCTCCCGTTCCCCGCCCCGGCCTCAGTCTGCCACGCCAGACCTTCAAATCCGTCATGTAGCCAAGGTGGCCTTCATCTTGCTTCCTGATCACGGCTGACATCTGTGGGTGGTTCACAAACTGCTGTGAGTCTAGGACCCTCTGAGGGCTTGAGATGATAGAGCTACAACAACAGAGCAGGTCTGGACAGCGGCCGGGCACCGCCCCCCCTCTGCTTCCCGATCGCACGCCCCCACAAGGGCTGCATCAAGACCCGCTCGCTGGGCCCCCGCACGGAATCCTGTAGATCTCAACACTCACACAGGAAGCGGTGCATCCTCAGGGAAACCGCTCCCGCCCCACACCGCCCTCCGCAGGCCATACTCATGTCCTGACAGCCAGACACAACCAGTTCATCTCCAGACAAGCACACGTTCCTGCCTCAGGCTGAGCAGGTGGGCACTCACAACCATGCGCCTGCCTTGAAACCCCGAGGGGAACTCGAGCTTTGCCTGGAGTCGTTTTGAGGAAAGACGCCCTGCTGTGGCTCCCAATTCCTAATTCTGAGCTGGAACGCTGCTGCTACTCTCCCACTGGACTTCCAGTGCCTTGTGCGAAATCAAGGGCACCCTGAGGCCCCCAGCCCCCAATTCCACCCAGAACGAGGATGTCGAGGCTGTCGGGATCACCAGGGCATGAGCGTGGCCACCACACCCCGGCGTGGCTGGGGGTGTGTCTGCGGGTCTGGGGGTTCACCAACCGCTGTATTTTGATACTCATCATCCCCCTCCTTCGGTTCCTCTTGCTCTAGCCCGGCCACATCGGGGTCCCTCCATGACAGCGTCAAGGATACAGCCTTGGCCCAGAAGCCAGGGATGCCCCGCATAAGGGCGCTTCGGTGTTCCAGGGGACGCTGCTGCCTCCGACAACACCTGAGCCTGAGCGCAGAGTAGGAGCTGCTGGCGTGTTTCTTCATGCGCTCCAGCTCCAACTGCAGGGCCTCTAGAGCCTCGAGCGAGGACAGGATCGGACCCCGCCGCCCCTCTGGCTGTTCTTCCGCTTTCCGGTTCTCCTGCAGCTCCTGAGCCCCTCTTCCTCCTTCAGCCCTCCTCCCTCTGGTCCTCCTGCTCAGCCCCTTCAGCCTCCTCTCCCTCCTCAGGGCCCTCGCACTCCCCAGCCTCCTCTTCCTTTGCCTCTCCAACATGCTCCTCTCCAACAAGCTCCTCCGTAGCCTCCTCCACCTCAGCCTCTTCCACAACAGCCTGCTCCTCAGCCTTTTCCTCACCCTCCTCTTCCTCAGCCTCTTCAGGCCCCTCCACCTCCTCCTCTTCCTCGGGCTTCTCCTCCTCCCTTGGCTCCTGCTCAGCCTCCTCAGCCTCCTCCTTCTCAGCATCCTCAGCCTCCCCTCCTCCACCCTGTCCACATCCTCCTCCTCCTCCCCCTGCTCCTGCTCAGCCTCTACAGCCTCCTCGCCCTCTTCCTCCACAGCCTTGTCAGCCTCCTCCCCCTCCTCCTCCTCCTCACACTCTTCTTCCTCACCATCCCCCTCCCCCTCCTCCTCGGACTCCTCACCTCCCTAGACTCGTCTTCCTCCTCCGTGTCAGCCTCGTCTACCTCCTCCGCGGCCTCCTCCGTGTCCTCCTCGTCCTCTCCGTCCTCCCCCTCCAACACGACCAGTTGCAGCACCAACCTTAGGTCACCCCCCACTAGCCCCAGCTCCTCCACCAGGATGGCATCCTCGCTCTCCCATCGCTCCTCCCCTTCCCGCACAGCCTCGGCCGCCATCCCCACACCTAGGGCCTCCAACGCGGCGTACGTAGCCCGGGGGCCTCTATCCCCGTGCACAGCTGCCTCTTGAACGGCCCCTTTCCCGACTGAGGCGGGTCCAGGATTCTGGGGACCGCCCCGACTCCGCCGGGCACCGTGTCAACACCACAGGGCCCTGCCTCGCTGTGGCAGCTGCGGTGGGAGGGGCTGGATATGTGAGCGCAGACTCCGCAGGCGGCACGGCAAATGGAGCTCTGGCTCCCATGGACGGCGACCGATAGCAGTCTCCACCCGGAGGACGCTGGACTCGGGGAAGAATGCACCCTAAGGCCTGGGGCCAGGTGTCCAAGGGGCAGAGGTGGCTGGGGCACGTATTCGGCCTAGGCGGGATAGAGTCCACGAGCCACCTCCAGGACGCGGGACGGCCGTCGCGTCCAACCAGTGGCACGGCGGGGGGCGTGTCCTCCCGCAACCCTGCCCCTCGACCCCACCTGAGCCCGACAGCCATGCTTGGAGCCTGCCAGTGCGCCTCCTCCGGGGTGGCCTCACCTCCTTCGGGTTCGCAGCCTCACCGAAACCCTCTATCACCCCCATGCCTCCCGCGAAACACCACCCCCAGCCCAGCCCCCTGCCCCCGCCACCCGCGGCCTCGTCGGGCACGCCCTCTGCCTGGATTTTGTACCGACAATGCGAAGCTGTCCCTCGCCCTTCCCGAAGAGACTCATGTAAGACTCAGGACACTGTGTGCTCCTCCAGGAAGCCTGGTCCAGTGTGCGTGGAAATGGTCAGCCCAGGGCCTGGAGTATTCATAGTGCCATTTCTGGAGACAGAGGCCCAGAAGCCGTCTGCCTCCTCAGGGGAAATGTGCGGCAACAGTTTGTCCCAGCGCATGCCCTCTGCTGGTCAGAAGAAAACGAAGAGTGCTCTGTCCATGGGTCCGCCTTTCCCGACCTCATGGCCTCCTCTCCGTCCTCATCCATAACCTCCTCCACCTCAGCCTCGTCCCCCGTCCTCCTCTCTGACTTTGTCTCCCGGCGCTCTTTTTCTGACCCCTGTGCCCACACGGCCACTGGAACCTAAAGACTTCCGCACAGAAAATGCAGATGCGTCTCGGAGCATCTCTTTTCTCAGGAAATCAAAGCCCTCTGCCCCTCAGGGACCGCCAGCCAGGTCGGTGACCCTCAAAAATGTGCCAAGCTGGGTGCCAACACAAACAAACACTCACAGAGACACGCAGTGTGTTTGACATGGAGGACAGAGGGAGGCATGCCTTTCCCGGAGCCAAGAATATACAGCAAATGGGACCTAGATGCCCCTCCCTGAAGAGGAAGTCTGGGCCAACCCTCTGGGTAAGGCGGCATGTGGATGCTGTCCACCGGCTCGGTGACCTCAGTGCCCATTCTTTGGAAGGCCACGCGGCAAGGAGCTGAGGATGACACCCAGGTGACAGGCAGCAAGAACGCCTGCCCCACCAGAGACGGAACGTCCTGCGTTGCATTCTGCAAATAGCACACACACCCGGGCAGATTTGTGCTCACCTGCACAAACACGTCCACGTACACTGGGAAAGGCACACACCACGGGACACACACACGGTCCCCGCTCACAGGCATGCACACTTGGCCACACAAACACTCCACCGTGCACGGGCAAAGACACAATCAGGAAATAAACACCCAACACTTATGATCTCCGGCGCAAAGGCATGCACACTTGACTGGAACACACACTGACATGCACAAGAAACACATAAAAACACACACTCTCACAACACTGAGAAGCACACACTCACAGGCACAGAGGTACGAACACATGACCGCACAGATACACATATACGCACACATGTGAAGACGCATACACATGGAATGGAAACACACATGGTGCCCGTACACAGGTATGTGCAGTGGGCCACACAGCGGGGGCACACACACACACACAAACACACACACATCCGTGAGCCAACACACACTCAGGCAACACCCACCAACTCACAAGGTCTGTGGCACACAAATATGCACAGTGGCCTCACACACCAACACATACGTAGGCATGCACACACCCAAAACATAAACACCCAGCGTCCCTACACAGTGGCACACACATGTGGCTTCACAAACAGAACACCCGGTCACCTGCAAAACTCTCTCCCGGTACACACACCAAGACAGAGTGTCTTTGGTCCACAGGCATGCGCACTTGCCACACACGCACGTGTACCTTCAAACTCACACACACCGCACAAACACACACGATCCACAGGAGAGTGGCATGCTCAGGTGGCCGCACGTGCAAGCTCACACACATGCACGCACGCACACACACAGAGAGCTAAACGCAGACCTCCCTCACACAGCGCCCTCACTAACCTGCAGTGCCTTCCACCACTCACACATGCCTTCCCTCACACGTCCTTGGAACTATCCCCTGTGGTCGGGATTTGAGGCTCAGGAAGGACTGGGTCCGCAGGGACCGCAAGGGATGGCCTCCTTAGTCCTCCTGGGACACGTAGGTTTTGTGGTGCAACAACCGGAGGCAGGCAGGGAGCACATCACAGCAGTGCGTTGCATGCTTCCAGGATTAAGGGTACTGGGCCAAGCTCCTTAAGCGGCGTCAATGGCGCGGGACCGGGAGCCACCAGGTCACGAGGGCCCCGCTCGCCAGGACACTTCCCCACCTGTTCCTGTGTCCTGAAGAATAAAGCACCCATGAGGAGAACTCTGCCTTTTCCCGTTGTCCTCCTAGACCCTGCCTAGGAGATCCTCATGCCATGCCCTCCCCTCCCCTGCACCCATGCTGAACATCACCGCCATTCATACAAGCCCACATATCGGAAGATGGAGGGTCCCCCCCAGGCAGACTGCCTCCTTCCATGTCCTGGCTCCAAGGACAAACACACACACAGACGTAAAGCGCTTCTTAATTTGTTTATGTCACTCCCACCATCTTTTCAGATATGTGCTGGATACTCTCCAGAGCTCGCCTGGTGATCCTTTCCCCCATTTCAGTCCTGTGCAGGGAAAGCACCACGTAGCCTCGTCCACAAATCTCTCACAGCGGTGAACGGTCCTCCTCTTCTTGTGGTTGGTCAGACTCTGATGCTCTGCGATGTCCACGTCCACACAGCTGCTGTGCCCCCGGGGGCACACACTCACACACACACACACACACACACACACACACACACGTTAGGGATTCGCTAAAATGCATAATGCGAAGGGTAGCCAGGTGGGTTGAGGGTGTCCTCTGTCCTCGTGGGATCCCTGTTCCTCCTCCCCTAGAGACCAGGACCTTCGAGCCCACAGCCCAGTGCCATTCCCAAGTATGGCCATGTGGCTGTGGGAGGCCCCGGGGTGGTTGGGAACACGGAGGGAAGTGGGGAATTCGTGGCACAGGAGCGGGTTGGGACAAGGGAGCCCCACTCCCAAGACTGGTAGGTCATCCCCAACAGAACAAGCGGCCGGAATCCTGACAGAGGAGCCGAACGGGCATGGCTGACAGTTCCGAGCAATGGGGTAGATACCGTTCTCCTCTCCCGAGTGACCAGGGAAGCTCTGGCAGCCAGCCTGGCGGGCCTGAACTTGCCGATTTGGACGCAACCCCCTGGATGTGTGCTGAGTTCCCCCAGGTTCACTTCTCACCCTGCCAACCGCTCCCTTGGCCAGCTGGGGCCAAGGCTCCTCTGAGCCTCAGGTTCCCACCATGAAACTGCCTGTCCCCAGGCACCTTCCACACACAAACATCAGGACCCAACCCCCTGGCTCCTCACTGAAAGGCCCTCTTCTCAGCTCATGACCTTCGGGTGTATTCCTGCCGTGGGTAGTACTCCAAGGGATCGGGCTAAAGGTCCTTGATGATGACCTGGTAGGGGAAACAGGTCAGCTGAGTATGACGCCCTGGCCCTCCTCCCAAGCAGCAGGCGCTTGGCCATCACTCCGGCTGATGAAGGACGCAGCGCCCCACCTCGGCGATCCTGTTAGACCCTGGGCCGTATGGGTCCCACAACCAGCTGAAGAAGTTACGGCTGCTGGTGTCATGCCTGAAGCTGGCAGCTCAACCTTCATAGCCACAGGACCACTGGAGTGGAGTGGAAGGAACTGCCCTCGATCCTGCAGGAAGGGTAAATTTAGGAGATGCTCCTCACAGCCTGGACCCACGCTCCATTTCCTTCTCTCCCTCCCAACCTCCCAGGCTCTCTCCATCCTGGGACCGGTACCGCCCCCACGCAGGGACATCTCGCTTCTCCCCTCCCGCTCCCAAGTCCCCCCCTGCCTGCCCGCAGCATCCAGGAAGCTCAAGCCCACTCCTACCGGCAATGCTCAGCCGATACACCTTAGCGATCACTTTGATTTGGAAGTAGGGGCTGCTCGCAAAGGGAAACATCAACCTGCAGCGGTAAGTGGGACGGCCTAGTTCCTCCACCGGCCCCGACGAAGAACGAGGAGGGAAGGGGAAAAGTGTCTTCTAGGGGTCCCGTGCTGCGTGCCTGGGTGCAGTACTGAACGACTTTGACGGGGCCCATCCTGCTCAACACCAATCCAACCGGGCCTCTACCAGCCTCCGTCTCCCAGGACTCACCTACAAATTGGTCATGTAGCTGAGCGTGAGAATGTCCTGGTCACCTGTCATGGCTGATATCTTGGGGTGATTCAGGATCTGCCTTGGGTCAAGGAGCTTCATCAGCACGTGCTACAGAAGGAGAGCCAGGAGCGACCCAGCCCTTCCCAGGTGAGAGCGAGTGAACCGAACATGCAAAATTTCAGAAACACCAGGCAATGCCTCCCTCCCAACATCTTCAGCTCCTTCACTTTCTTCCCACCTGCTCCACCCTGGGGTGTCCCTTGGCTTCCAGCACCTCTGAGGCTGCCTGCACCCAACAGGGCAAGGCAGAGGGACTGTTGCTCTCTGTTCCCATGTTTCCCTGGCCTATGAGTGTGGCTGGCAGGCAGTCACAGCTTTGGATGCCTGGATGTGCGCCGTCTCACGTTGATGGCTGTGTTTGCTTGTGTGTTTGCCTGAAGCCCCGTGGCTTTGGGGGGCCTCCTGTGCCCAGGGAAGGGCCGCTCGTCTCACCCGGGTCATGGCTGTGCACCAACGGCCCAAAGGGTGGTCCTGGCAGAGTCAGCAAGAGAGGGAGGGAAAGGAGTAGATGGGGGCGGGAGGGAAAGTAAAAGAGAGACAGGGACAGAGAGACCCCACACCAGGAGGAACGGACACAGGGGGAGGGCAGAGAGGACAGAGTGAAGGGGCGGGCGAGGACACAGAGGGGGGGAGACTGGCAGGGAGGAAAGGTTCGTGTAGGCGCCTGGGCCTGGGGCCCCGGCCTGGCTGTGTGGGGCCTGTGGAGACAGAGTTTGCAGCACCCCGGCAGCGCACTGTCTGTGTTCCCGCGGTCTGCCGAAGCGAGGCGGCCCGCTGACTGACTTGGCGACCCGCGTGCGGGCGATATTGTAGGTCTGCCCTGAACTCTTTGGAAAACCACGCAGGCTCTGAAAGACAGGGAATGGTGGTGGGCAGCCTCTCGGACTGCCGCATGTACCCAGCAAATATTTCTTTCCAATATCTGCTCTGAGCCAAGGGTGCTTTGGGCTACACTATTGTTGTAGAGTGTTGACCCTTGCTCCCTGAAGTCCGCCAGTCTGTTGGGCGTGCTGCAGCCCCAAAGTTTTGGCCCACACCTTTTGCTCAGACATGGTCTGGACAGGTCTCAGGCCCTGCTTTTCACCCCCTCCCCGCCCTGCCCCTCCCCACCCTCCTATGCTGTGTATTATAGGGATCGTGGGTCCACACCACCGGGGGCCTGGGCGTGGGTGGCAGAGCCCTTGTCCCAGGGCTCATGACCCTGGCCATGGCTCTGCTTCTGCCCTCCTCCCGGTGCTCCACCACAGCAGCCACGCCCCACCACCTGGAGGAAGGATACGGCCTGGCCCCTGAACCCAGGGCTGCACTGGGTGATGGCCCTCCGGCGAGCCAGGTGAGAACTCCGCTTCTGATTCACCTTCGATTGAGCCACAAGTACGCCCCGGTAGCTTGCGCATCCACTTAGCTGAGCGTTAACAGCAACAGCCAGTGTGGCAATTGGGGCCCCAGGTGTCTTGGGACCCAGCACTGGCTCCTCCTGCAGAAGCTCTTGCACCTTCTCGTCCTGCTAGGCTCAGTCCACCTCCTCATCTTCCGCCACCACGACTTACACCACCGCCAAGATATCCTCCAGCACGACGACCAACTCCTCCCCTGGGCTGGTCTCAACTCTGCGCTGCCGGGCCTCAAACTCCTTCACAGCCTGTGCCGCCATCCCCCCTCAACTGGGGCCTGCAGCACCCCCGCCTCAACGGAGGCGCCTGCCTCCCTGTGGACCCCGGCTCCTAACGGCCCCCTCTGCAGTCTCAGCTGGTCCAGGATTCTGGGGCATCCCCGGGTCCCCGGATCATGTCTCGCTCTCCATTTAGACATGGAGCATATCGTTGGGACCGAGCCGCGGCAGCGGCAGAAGGAATGAGATTTAGGTGTGGGTACGCGGCTCCCTCGAGCAGCCGGCATGTGGAGATCCTGTGCTCAGGGCTAGACGCGGGCACCTTTGAAGGCCGTGCACCTGAGGGATACAGCACACAATTGTTTGGGCCCAGGTGGCTTCTGGGTTGTGGGGGCGTAGGCTCCCGGCTCGCCGCCTTGGCTGGATGGGACGCCATGGCCAAGGCCATGATGCTGTCCCGAGGCCGGGAACACCCATTGGCAAGGCTGTGGTCGGGGCCTTACCCACCCCGCCCTCGCCCCAGCAGGAGACAGCCATTCAGCGAGGGAGCCCGCCCCTGTGCCCGACGGAACACCCCTCACCCACCCCTCCCACGCTTCACTACAACCCCCACCCATACAGCCTGCGTGAAACGCACCCACGGTCCCGTAGGGCACGCCATCTTCCTGTTATTTGTACCGACAATGTGACGCTGTCCCTCGCCCTTCGGAAATAGACTACTCTAAGACTGAGGAGAACGTGTGCACCATCGGGAAGTCTGGTCCAGTGTGCGTGGAATTGGTCAGCCCAGGTCCTGGATTATTCATAGTGTGATTCCATGACACAGAGACCCCGAAGCTGTCTGTCTCCTAGGGGGAAATATGCGGCTACACTTTGTCCCAGCGCATGCCCTTTGCTGGTCAGGAGGAGAGCGACAGAGTTCTCTGGCCAATGGTCTGCCTGTCCTTTCCTCACGCTCTCCTCTCCGTCCTCCTCTCTGATTTCTTTTCCGGCGCTCTTTCTCTAACCCCTCTGGCCACACGACCTCTGGAACCTAAAGGCTTCCGGACAGGAAGATGCAGATGCGTCTCTGAGCATCTCCTTTCCCAGGAATTCAAAGCCCTCTCCCTCGTTGGGACCGGTAGCCAGGCCGGTGAGCCTCGAAAAGGTGCCATGCTGGGTGCGACACAAACCCAAGCTCACACGCTCACAAACACATGCAGTGTGTTTGGCATGGAGCACAGCGGGATGCATACATTTCCTGGAGCCAAGACAATACAGCCACGGATCCAGATGGCCCTCCCTGAAGACGAAGTCTGGGCAAACCTTTGGAGAGGGTGGCAGGTGGATGCTGTCCACCGGCTCGGTGACCTCAGTGCCCACTCTTTGGAAGACGAGGTGGCAAGGAGCTGAGTACGGCATCCAGGGAACAGGCAGCACAAAGGCCTTCACCACCAGAGACAGCGCCTCTGTGTTGCCCGCCTCTAGGCTTGGTCCCAGATCTCCACCTACCGGCTGCGTACCAGAGACGCATGCTCACACCTCCAGCTCACTCCCTCTGCCGCTGCTGTGGCTCCATACTGAGATCGGCTCCACGTCCAAATGGGCAGCGATGCGTGGTCCGGGTACACCGGGGCTGCCCCGGAATCCTGGACCAACATAGTCCGCAGAGGGGGCCTTGAAGAGGCGGGGACCCACGGGGAGGCAGGCACCTCGGGTGAGGAGTGCGTGCCGGAGGCCCTAGGTGTGCAGCGTTGCGGCGCAGGCTGTGCAGGACGCTGAGGCCTGGATGCATAGAGGTGAGGCCGGCCCAGGGTAGGATTTGGTCGTCGTGGTGGAGGATATCATGGTGATGGTGCAGGTCGTGGCAGCGGAAGACCAGGAGGTGGAGCGAGCCGAGCAAGACGAAAATCTGCAGGACCTGCCACAGGAAGAGCGAGTGCCTGGTCCCAAGATAGCCGGGGACCCACTTGCCACACTGGCCGTTGCTCTGTTAGCGCTGGGCTCACTGGATGCCCAAGCTACAAGGGCCTACGTGCAGCTCCATCGCAGGATGAATGAGAAGTGAAGTTCTCAACTGGCTTGCCAGAGGGCCATCATCCTGTACATCCCCAGCTTCTGGGCCCCGGCCTTATCCTCCGTCCGGATGGTGTGGCTTGGCTGCTGTGGAGAAACAACGGGAGGAGGGCAGGAGCAGAGACACGGCCAGGGCCATGAGCCCTGGGCGGAAGGGCGCTACCATCCACCACCAGGCACGCCGTGCTGTGGGCCCATGATCCCTATAATTCCCAGCAAATGAGGGTGGCGTGGCATATGGCGGGCGTAGGATCTGAGACCTGTCCAGACCGTGTCTGTGCAGAAATTGTGGGCCAAAGGTTTGGGGCTGCAGCACTCCCAACAGCCTTACGGGCTTTAGGGAACACGGGTCAATACCCAACACCAAGTAGTGTAGCCCAATGCACACTTGGCTCAGAGCAGATATTGGAAGGAAAAGTTTGATGGGTACCTGGCCAGGCGGAGAGGCTGCCTGCCCCTGTCCCTGTCCTTCAGAGCCTGCGTGGTTTTCCAAAGTGTTCAGGGCAGACCCACTCTCTCGTCCGCACGCAGGTTGCCAAGTCTGTCAGCGGGCCGCCTCGCTTCAGCAGACCGCGGGAACGCAGACACGAGGCTGTCCGGGTGCTTCAAACTCTGACTCTACATGCCCTACGCACCCAGGCCGATGTCGCAGGCGCAGGCGCCTACACTTGCCTTTCCTCCCTCCCCTTCTCTCCCCCTCTGTGTCCTCGCTCGGCCTCTCCCTCTGTCCTCACTGCCCTCCCCCTCTGTCCCTTCCTCCCGGTGTGGGGTCTCTCTGTCCCTCTCTCTCTTTTGCGTTCCCTCCTTCCCCCACCTACCCCTTTCCCTCCCTCTCTCACGGACTCAGCCAGTATCACCCTTTGCGCCTTGGGTGTGCAGCCGTGCTTCAGGTGAGGCAAGCGGACCCTTTCTGGGCACAGGAGGCCCCTCAATGTCACGGGGCTTCAGGCAAACACACAAGCAAACAGCCGTCAATGTGGGAAAGAGCACATCCAGCCATCCAAAGCTGTAACTGCCTGCCAGTAGCATGGACCAGACAGGGAAACGTGGGACAGGAGAGCATTTAAGCCCTCAAATGTGCCCTGTCAGCCGCAGGCAGCCTCAGAGGTGCTGGAAGCCAAAGGACTCCCCAGGGTGGAGCAGGTGGGAAGAAAGGGCAGGGACTGACGAGGCAGGGAGGGCAGCAGTGCCTGGAGTTTCTGCACTTTTGCACGTTCGGGTCACGTGCTCTCTGCCGGGAACGTCCAGGGGTCTCCTGGCTCTCCTTTCGTAGCTCGTGCCGGCGAGCCTCCTTGACCCAAGGCAGATCCTGCAACACCCCAAGTTATCAGCCGTGAAGTGGGACCAGGGCAGAGACGTGCTAAGCTACATGACCAATTTGTAGGTCAATCCTGGGAGACGGAGGGTAGTGGAGGCTCGGCAGGAGTGGGGTATGAGTAGCAGGGGCCTGGCAAAGCATTTCATTGCCGCAGCCAGGCAAGCAGCTCGGGACACCCAGAAGACACGTTCCCCCTTCCCCTCCTCTTTCGTCGGTGGGGGAGTTGGAAGAAATGGGCCGACACAAGTACAGCTGAAGGTTGATGCTTTCCTTTGGGAGCAACCCCTACTTCCAGAAAAAAGTGACTCTTAAGGTGTATCAGCTTAGCATTGCTGGGAGGAGTGGACTTGATTTTCGGGGATGCTGAGGTCGAGCAGGGGGCACTTGGGAAAGGGAGGGTAGATGCGCGCGGTCTCCAGCTTAGGGGCGAATTCGGGCCAAGGAGGGAGAGAGGCTGGGTGGTTGAGAGGGAGAGACGATGAGAGGGCGTGGGTCCTGGGCCGTGGAGAGCCTCTCCAAAAATTTCCCTTCCTGTAGGGTGGCGGGGGTCTCGTTCCACTCCAGTCCAGTGGTTCTAAGACTATGAAGGTGGAGCTGCCAGCTGCAGGCACTACTCAACCAGCCCTAACCTCTTCAACTCTTTGTGTGACCCCAGCTTCCTAGGGTCTAACAGGAGGGTCGAAGTGGTGCCCTTTGGCCTTCGTCAGCCCTAGTGATGCCTGAGCCCCAGCTTACTGGGAAGGGGGCCTGGACACTGTGTAGAGCTGCCCTGTTTCCCCTACTGGGTATTCATCGAGGACCTGTGGCCCAATCCCCACTGTACTAACCGAGACAGGGAGGCAGCCAAAAGGAATGACCTGAGAGGAGCGCCTGTCGGTGAGGAGACAGGGGAGCTGGGCCCTGACGTGCGTGCGTGTGTGTGTGTGTGTGTGTGGAAGGTAACGCGGGTGAGGCGGATTAGTGTTGGGGAAACTGATGTTCAGTGGAGCCTTGGCCCCAGCTGGCCCAGGGAGCATGTGGCAGGGTGAGAAGGGAACCTGGGGGAAGTCAGGCACACATTCAGGGAGGTGCATCCACGTGGGCAAGTTCAGGCACGCAAGGCTGGCAGCTGGAATGTCCCAGGTCAATCGGGAGAGGCGATGCGTCTCCACCCTGTTTCTTGAAACTGTCACCCGTGCCTTTCGGCCCCTGTGTCAGGGCTCCTGCTGTTGTTCATTTGGGGATGGCCTGCCAGTCTTTGGGAGTGGGGCTCTCTTGTCCCATCCCGCCCTTTGCTGATTCCCCCACGTTACTCCATGTTCCCGACCACCCCGTGGCCTCCCACAGCCACATGGCCTTTCTTGGAAATGGCACTGGGACGTGGGCTGGAGGCTCCTAAGACTCCAGGGGAGGAGGGACAGGTTTCCCACAAGGACAGAGGAGTCCCTCAACCCACATTGGCTAACCTTGGCATTATGCAATTTCATGAATCCCTAAGGGGTTTGTGTGTGTGTCCGTGTGTGTGTGTGTGTGTGTGTGTGTGTGTGCGCGCCCGGGCCCGATGGCTGTGTGGACGTGGACCCGGCAGAGCATCAGAGTCTGGACAACCACAAGAATTCGAGGAGGCGGTCACCCCTCTGAGAACTTTGTGGACGTGTCTCCTAGGTGCTTTGCCTGCACAGGACAGAAATGGGGGAACAGATCACCAGTTGCAGCTCTGAGAGTATCCAGAATGTAACTGAATGGACGGGAAAGGAGACATAAACAAGTTAAGAAGGGCTTTGCGTCTGCCTGTGGGTTTGTCCTTTGAGCCAGGACATGGCGAGGAGGCAGTCTGCCTGGTGGGACCCTTCAGCCCCTGACGTGTGGGATTGCCTGGGTGGCGGTGATGTTCAGCATGGGGGCAGGGCAGGGCAGGGCATGAGGACACCCGAGGGAGGCTCTCGGAGGAGGGCGGAAAAGGCAGACTACTGTTCATGGGTGCCTTATTCTTCAGGGCCGGGAAAACAGCTGGGAAGGGTCCTGGCGAGTGGGGCCCCCGTGGCCTGGTGCTTCCGGGTCCCGGCCTGCTGACACCGCTTAGGGAGCTTGGTCCAGTACCCTGGATGCGGGCCCTGCCCTGCTGTGGTGCGCTCCCATGCATGCGTCCTGTCAGGAGCACCGCAAAACCCACGTATCCCGCCAGGACGAAGGACGAGCACATCCCTCACCGTCCCGACAGACCCTCACCGTCCCGTGCCGCAAAACCCGCCCACAGGGGACAGTTCCAAGGACGTGTGAGGGAAGGTAGGTGTGAGTGGTGGAACTCTCAAATGGATTTGTGATTGGGCTGTGTGTGAGGGGAGTCTGAGTTCGGCTGTGTGTGTGTGTGTGTGCGTGTGCCTGTGTGTGTGTTTGTGTGCTTGCGTGTGCAACCACCTGAGCATGCCTCTGTGCCAGGGATCATTTTGTTTGTGCGGTGTGTGTGAATTTCATGTGCACGTGAGTGTGACAAGAGCGCATGCCTGTGGATCGGAGATCAGGTGTCTTGGTGTGTGTATCGGGAGGGTCTGTTTGCCAGTACACGGGTGTGTATTTGTGAGGCCATGTGTCTGTGCCACTCTGTCGGGCCCTGGGTTTTATGTGTTGCGTGTATGCTCACCCACATTTGTGTTGGTGTGTGTGGCCAAGTGTGCATGCTTGTGTGCCACAGAACTTGGGGTTTGGTGTGTGTTCCCTGAGTGTGTTTATGCATATGGATGGGCCTCTGTGTGTGTGTGCGCGTGTGCGGCCAATTGCACATACCAGTGTGCGGACATCGTGTGTGTTACTCTTTCCTGTGTGTGCGTGTTTGCCTGCGTGCGTATGTGTGTATGTGTGTTGCCATGAGTGCGTGCCTGTGTGCTGGTGGTAGTGTGTGCTCCCCAGGGCTGTGTGAGTTTCTGTTTGTGTGTGTTTCTTGTGTACGTCACTGTGTCTTCCTGTCAAGCAGGCATGCCTGTGCACTGGAGATCATATGTTTTGTGTACGTGTTTCCTGAATGTGTCTTTGCCGAGGCTGGGTGGTCTGTGTCTCCTCCCCCTCTCTCTCCACAGGCTTGTCAGCCTCCTACCCCTCCTCCTTTCCTCAGCCCCCTCTTGCTCACCATCCCTCTCCCCCACCTCCTCTGACTCCTCTACCTCCTTAGCCTCAGCCTTCCTCCTCCGTGTCCTCCTCGTCCTCCTCATCCTCTCCTTCCTCCCTCTCGAACATGGCAAGTGAGCAGCACCGAACTTAAGTCGGCCACCACTAGCCCCAGCTCCACCACCAGGATGGCACCCTCTCTCTCCCATCGCTCCTCCCCTTCTTGCACAGCCTCGTCTGCCATCCCCACACCTAGGGCCTTCAGCGTCCCCGGGGCGCCCCGGGGGCCTCTATCCCCGCGCACAGCCGCCTCCTGAACGGCCCCTTCCCCGACGGAGGCGGGTCCAGGATTCTGGGAACCTCCAGCCTCCCCGAAACCTGCCTCGCCACCCCCGGACACAGCCTCGCCGGGGCAGCTGCGGAGGGAAGGGCTGGAGGTGTGAGCGCAGGCCACCGCAGGCGGCTCGGCAAGTAGAGCTCTGACGCCCACGGACGGCGACTGATTGCAGTCTCGTCCCGGAGGCCGCCAGACTCTGGGACGCATGCGCACAAGGGCCTGGGGACAGGTGTCCAAGGGGCAGAGGTGGCCGGGGCTCGCAAGTGGCCATGGCGGGATGGAGTCCCCGAGCCACGCCCAGGACGCGGGCCGGCCCTCAGATCCAACCAGTGGCAAGGTGTTGGGCGTGCCCGCCCCCGGCCCTGCCCATCGCCCCCACCGGAGCCAGCCAGCCAGCCAGGGAGCCTGCAGGTGCGCCTCGTCCAGGGTGGGTTCGGGCTCCCAGCAGCACCGAACCCCCCGTCCCACCCCCACGCTCCCCTGCCAACACCACCCACACACCACCCCCCAGACCCTGCCCCCTCCCGCATCCTCGTCGGGTGCGCCCTCTGCCTGGATTTTGTACCGACAATTCAAAGGTGTCCCTCGCCCTTCCCGAATAGACTCCTGTAAGACTCAGGACAATATGTGCACCACCTAGAAGCTGGTCCATGTGCGTTAAATTGTCAGCCCAGGCACTGGAATATTCATAGAGCGATTTCAGGTGACAGAGTCCCCTAAGCCGTCTGCGTCCTGGGCGGAAATGTGCGGCTACAGTTTTTCCCAGTGCATGCCCTCTGCTGGTCAGGAGGAAACGATGAAGAGCGCTCTGTCTCCCGTTCCGCCTGCCCTTTCGTCATGCTCTCCTCTCCGTCCTCCTTTCTGACTATGTCTGCCAGCGTACTTTTTCTGCCCCTGTGGCCACACAGCCTCTGGACCCTAAAGGCTCTCGGATAGAAGATGCAGATGCGTCTGGGAGCATCTCTTTTCCCAGGCAATCAAAGCCCTCTCCCCCTCAGGGACCGACAGCCAGGCCGGTGACTCTGGAAAAGGTGCCAAACTGGGTGCCGACACAAACACACACTCACACACTCACAGAGAAACTCCTTGTGTTTTGCATGAAGGACAGAGGGAGGCATGCCTTTCCCGGAGCCAAGAGCATACAGCAAAGTGGACCCAGATGGCCCTCCCTGAAGAGGAAGTCTGGGCCAACCCTGTGGAGAGGGTGGCATGTGGAAGCTGCCCACTTGCTCGGTGAACTTAGTGCCCACTGGTTGGAAGGCCAGGAGGCCAGGAGCTTAGAATGACACCCAGGCGACAGGCAGCAACAAAGCCTGCCCCACCAGAGAACTAGCGTCTTACCTTGCATTCTGCAAATAGGACGAATGCCCCCAGAAGAGGCTCCCGGCTTGTCTGGGCTGCGGAGGAGAGCACATCCTCCTGAGCCTTCTCTGCTCTGGGCCAGTCGGGTCAGACCGTGAGCGGATCATCCAGCCAGGCCATCACAACCCCAGAGCTGGTCCACAAATGTGGTGAGGGATCCCCAAGTGTGGTTTCAAGCTAGCAAAATAGTCTTGGGGCTGTTGGTCTGGTGCCAATGACATCCTGTCTCTCCAGGCATCACCGGCAAAAGGGGCTTCTTACACGCCCCCCTGCCCCCGTCTCAGTCAGGAGAAGTGTGCACATATACAGGGATAGTCCCCTACCGCGTCTCCACGTTTTTCCACCAGAGTGGATTTCATATGCGCTCCCACAGTCTTTAGACCGTGGTTTCATCTATTCGCCATCATGTGGATGCTGTGCACGTGCACTCCCACTCCCGGGTGACATTCATGCAATGACAGACGTCTGGCATTGTCCTGCCGGGGAACGAAGCTGAGAGGGGCCACAAGGCAAGAGGTGTGTGACCTGGGAAGGTGACTGAAACCCCTAGCTATTTCCCATACCTGGAATCATATGTGCAATCAGCACAGATGGGTGGTGTGCCTCACACCCGCCTGGCAACTCCCACAACTCCCTCCTTGCCTTGGCCCCTGTGCGTCTGTGCATCGACACGGGAGACATAACCCTGAAGAACCACGGAATGCACACGAGGCCTCTGTGTTTGGAGGGATGTGGCTGCCCTCGGCCTCTTGCCACTTCCTCCATCATCGGTAGAGCTGGAAATCCCTCAGTCCCTCTCATTCGCTGACTGGGGCCTACACACACTCTCATACACACATGTGCACATGCAAACGTTTGGGCACACAACACACATGCTTACGATCTCGACACACAGGCATGTGCCTGTGGCCACACACACTCACACTCACAAGTGCCTGGAAACGCAGGCATGCAACACACACCGGAGATCATGCAAACACAGACACATGACACACACCCACCCACCCTGGCTCGACACACAGGAATGAAGAGGCCGCACGCAAACAGATACACAAACCAATGCAGAAGGCACCGTTCTCTCTCTCTCTCTCTATCACATGTGCACACACACACACACACACACACACACACACACACACACAGTCTGCGACCCTCAGAAATGCATGTGGCAGCACACACCCACTTGAACACACACCTGTGCATGCACACATTCTCAGAACACATCATACACAAACATATGCGTCCTGCACACAGGCATGCGCACTTGCCCGTGCAAACAGAGACACCTGCACTGGCAAACACTTGCACAACACTCACAGAAGTTCTCTGGCAAAGCAATACACGTGTGGCCCGGCACGATCACACACAGCCTGCTCCACCCAGGAACTCACGCACCCACACACGGAACAAATACACCTGGTCTTAGGCTCACATAAATATACAACTTGCCCTCCCCAGACACACGCACAGACACACCTGCTCTTGGGATTCCCACACAGAACACAAACACACGTTCTACGTTGCACAGGAACGCACACTGATCCACACCAACACACACACGCACGTGTTCATGCACATGCCCACACGCACCACACACAAAGTCTCTGGCTCACAGGCATGTACCGTGAGCTTCCCAAAACACACACACATTTTGCACGTGTTATTCCACATGCGCAGCATACACAAACGTCCTCCAGGACAGAAGAATACACAATTGACCCCGGAACAACACCCACACACCATCACACACACACAAACACACACACACACACAAACGGCCCATACAGCACAGAGACACTCAAGGAACACACAGTCATCAGTACAGAGGAATACACGGTGGTCTCACAACCAGACACACACACACACAACAAGAGCTCATGCCAACACACAAACCTGCAGCACACACACCTCCACACGATTTTGGGCACCCAGGTGTGCAAACATGACCACCCAAATACACACACATGTGCTACAACAACACATACACACCAGCCATGCAAACAATCTCCAACACAGAGGCATGAGCAGGTGGTTATAGAATGCTCGCGCGCGGGCGAGTGCTCATGCACACTCACACTCACACACACTCAAAGTCACCCAAAGGTCTGCAAACACACAGACACACAACAGAAACCCTTGCGCATGCAAGCACACATACATTCAACACTCACATGGAATGTCTCTGGAACACTTCCATACATACGTACCCAGAAGAGAGTCACACACCCAGGTGAGCCTGAAAACACACACACACACACACAATACACCCATGGAATAGCACAGACTGGCAAATTTCTGCTCACATACACACACAGGTTCACCTGCACTGGGAAACACACACACCGTGCAACACACACACGGTCCCAGCACACAGGCATGCACGCTTGGCCGCCCACAGACCACTCGCGCATGTCAAAGACACGCTCAGGAAACACACACCCAAAACATTTGATCTCAAGTACACAGTCATGCACACTTCCCAGGAACACACACGGATGTGCACATGAAAGACACACACAAACACAACACTGGGAAGTACACACTGTCACCAACACACAGAAACGCACACTTGGCCACACACATACAAACATACGAAGCATGCAAAGACACATTCGCATGAAATATAAACACAGTGGGTGCCCACACACAGGGTTGTGCATTTGGGCCCACACGCGCGCGCGCACACACAAACGCCCATTTGTGTGCAAACACAAACTCAGGCAACACACACGAACTCACAAGGTCTATGGCACACAAGCATGCACACCTGGACACACAAATCAACAAATAAGTGGGCATGCAAACATGCAAATGCAGCACATAAGAACCCAGGGTCCCTACAAACTGGCACACACACGTGGCCTCACAAACACACACATACTTGCCCCTGCAAACACACACTCTTGAAACACACACCAAGACACCTGGTCTCCGGTCCACAGGCATGCCCTCTTGCCACTGAGTCACATGCGCATGGAAACTCACACACACCACAGAAACACACATGATCCCCAGCAAAGAGGCATGCTCAGGTGGCTGCAGGTGCAAGCACACATACACGCACGCACGTGTGCACACACACACCCGAACGTGTACCTGGGCATGCAACTCCCTCATACAGCCCACTCAAGAAGCCACAGTGCACATCACTCAAACTGCCTTCCCTCACACGTGCTTGGAACTGTCCTGTCAGCACGTGGTGCGGCGCAGGAGGTCGTGGATCACAGGGAGCGCCAGGAACGGCCTCCTCCTTACTCCTCCCAGGACACGTGGGTTTTGCCGTGCTCCTGAGCAGATGAATGCATGGGAAGGCATCACAGGAGTGTGGGGTACATTTCCAGGAGCAAGGCTACTGGGCCAAGCTCCCCAAGCGGTGTCAACTCAGTGGTACCAGGAGCCACCAAGCCACGAGGGCCCCGCTCACCAGGACGCTTCCCCACTTGTGTGCCTTGCCCTAAAGGACAAGGATCCCATGAACAGAGGTCTGCCTTTTTCCGTCCTCCTCCTTGACCGTGCCAAGGATAGACGGTGCTCTGTCGGCAGGCCGAGCCCTGCCCTGCCCTGCCCCCATGCTGAACATCACCGCCACACATGGAATCCCAGAGGCCATGGGTTGGAGGGTCCCGCTAGGCTGACTGCCTCCTCGCCATGTCCGGGCTCCAAGTACAAACGCACACACAGACGCAAAGAGTTTCCTAACTCGTTTATGCCTCTCTCGCCTTCCCTAGATAGGTGCTGGATACTCTCCAGAGCAGCCACTTGTGATCCGTTCGCTCAATTCTGTCCTGTGCAGACAGAGCACCAAGTAGATTCCTCCAACCCTCTCTCACAGGGGCGGATGCCTCCTCAACTTCTTGTTGCTCAGATTCTGATTATCTGTGGTATACACGTGCAACAGCTGCTATGCCACACACACACACACACACACACACACCACACACCTTAGTGATTCGTGATATTGCATAATAAAAGTATAGGCAAGGCGGTGTTGAGGGTGTCCTCTGTCCTCATGGGATCCCTCTTCCTCCTCAGCAAGAGCAACACGAGCCTCCTGCTCAAGGCCCAGTGCCATTCCCAAGAATGGCCGTGTGGCTGTGCGAGGCCACGGGGTGGTCGGGAGCATGGAGGGAAGTCTGGGATTCTGGGCACAGGAGAGGGAATGGAAGGAGGGAGCCCCACTCCCAAAGACTGGGAAGATTTCACCAACTGAACGAGTGGCAGGAGGCCTGAGAGAGGGTCGACGGGCACAGGTGAGAGTGTAGAGAAATGGGGTGGAGAGCCTTGCTTCTCCCAAGTGACCTGGGACGTTCCAGCAGACAGGCTGGGGGCCTGAACTTGCCTGCAGGGCGCATCTGCCTGGATGTGTGCCTGACCTCCCCCAGGTTCCCTTCTCACCCGGCCGCCCACTCCCTGGGTGAACTGGGGCCCAGGCTCCCCTGAGCTTCAGTTTCCCCACCAGGGCAAGCTGCCTGTTCCCCGACACCTGCCACACACACATGTCAGGGCCCAGCCACCCTGGCTCATTAGCAACAGGTCCTCCTCTCAGTTCGTTACCTTCGGCTGCCTCCCTGCAACACACACTCTCGAAACACACACCAAGACACATGGTCTTCGGTCCACACGCATGCACTCTTGCCACACACTCACGTGCGTATGCAAACTCAAACACAATGCACAAACACACACGATCCCTGACAAAGAGGCATGCTTAGGTGGCCGCACGCGCAAGCACATATACACGGAGGCACATGAGCACACACATACCCGAACGTGCACCTGGGCATAGAACTCCTTCACACACGGCACACTCACAAAGCTACAGTGCCCACCACTCACAATTTTGTTCCCACACACATTTGAAAGTGTTCCCTGTGGGCAGGTAGTGTGGCGCGGGAGGGCGTGGGTCCAAGGGAACGCAAGGAATGGCCTCCTCCTTAATCCTCCCTGGACACGTGAGTTTTGCAGTGCTCCTGACCGGATGAATGCATGGGACCTGATCACAGCAGTGTGGGGCACGCTTACAGGAGTAAGGCTACTGGGCCAAGCTCCACAGGCCGTGTCAATGCGGCGGTATCTGGAGCCACCTGGCCATGAGGGTCACGCTAGCCAGGACACTTCCCCGCCTGTGTGCGGTGCCCTAAAGTACAAGACTCCCTGAAGAGATGTCTGCATTTTCCCGACCACATCCTAGACCCTGCCTAGGATGGGTGGTGCTCTGTTGGCAGGCCGAGCCCTGCCCTCCCCTCCCCTGCCCCCATGCTGAACATCACCGCCACACATGGAATCCTACAGGCCATGGGGTGGAGGGTCCCACTAGGCTGACTGCCTCCTCACCATGTCCTGCTTCCAAGTACAGACGCACACACAGACACAAAGAGTTTCTTAACTCGTTTATGCCTCTCTCGCCTTCCCTAGATAGGTGCTGCATACTCTCCAGAGCTGCCACTGGTGATCCTTTCCCCCAATTCTGTCCTGTGCAGGCAGAGCACCACGTAGATTCGTCCACACATCTCTCACAGCGGTGGAGGCCTCCTCGACGGCTTCTTGTTGGTCAGATTCGGATGCTCTGCGGTTTACACGTCCACACAGCTGGAATGTCCCCGACACACACACACACACACAAACACACACACACACACACACGTTAGGGATTCTTGAAATTGCATAGTACCAAGGATAGCCAAGGCGGTGTTTAGGGTTTACTCTCTCATCGTGGGATCCCTCGTCCATCTCAGCTAGAGCCTCACGAGCCTCCTGCACAAGGCCCAGTGCCATTCCCAAGAGTAGCCGTGTGGCTGAGGGAGGCCAAGGGATGGTCGGCACCACGGAGGAAGTCAGGGATTCTGGGCACAGGGCGGGAATGGAAAAAGAGACCCCTACTCCCAAACACTGGCAGGACATCCTCAAATCAGCGAATGGCAGGAGGCCTGAGACAGGGTCGATGGGCAGGTTTCAGAGTTCAGAGAAACGGGCTGGAAAAGTCTGGGCTCTCCCAAGTGACCTGGGACGTTCCGGCTGCCAGCCCGGGGGGCCTGAAATTGCCCGCATGGACACACCCGCCTGGATGTATACCCTGAGTTCCCCCAGGTCACTTCTCACCCTGCCTCCCCCTCCCTGGGCAAGCTGGGGCCCAGGATCCCCTGAGCCTCATTTTACCCACCGCCATCCTGCCTGTGCCCCGGCACCTGCCACACACACACGTCAGGACCCAGTCCCCCTGGCTCCTCACTGACAGGCCCTCCTCTCAGTTGGATCCCTTTGGCTGCCTTCCTGCCTCAGGTAGTATTGCAGGTGTTTGGGCCACAGGTCCTCGATGATGACCTGGTAGGGGAAAGAGGGGAGCTGGGCACAGGGCCCGGGCCCCATTCCCCAGCAGCTGGGGCTCGGGTATCACTCCGGCTGATGAATGCCGCAGGGGCCCCACCTCAGCGATCCTGTGAGACCCTGGATAGCAGGGGTCACACAACCAGTTGAAGAAGTTAAGGCTGGTGGTGTCGTGCCTGCGCCTGGGAGCTCCACGTTCAAAGTCCCAGAACCACTGCACTGGAGTGGAACGAGACGCCCTATAGCCTGCAGGAATGGAAAATTTAGAAGATCCTGTGCAAGGCCTGGGACCCACGCCACCTCGCCCACTCTCCCTGTCAACCTCCCAGGCTCTCTCCCTCCTGGGCAGGGTTCCAGGCCTGCCCCCACTCGGGGACACCGCGCGCACCTCCCCTCGCACTCCCAAGAGCGCCCCTGCCTGCCCCCAGCATCCTCAAAGCTCACGCCCACTCTTACCAGCAATGCTAAGATGATACTCCTTAATGATCACTTTGTTCAGGAAGTAGGGGTTGTTCTCAAAGAAAAACATCAACCTACAGCGGTACTTGGGACGGCACAATTCCTCCACCTGCGCCGCCGAAGAAAGAGTAGGGCACGTGGGAACGTGTCCTCTACCTATCCCTAGCTGCTTGCCTGGCTGCGCTCTGAACCACTATGCCGGCCCTTTCATGCTCAAACCCCTCTCCCAACGGGCCTCTCCCAGCCTCCATCTCCTACGACTGACCTCCAAATTGGTCAGGTAGCTGAGCATGTCACTGTCCTGTTCACCCATCACGGCTGATATCTTGGGGTGATTCAGGATCTAATTTGTGTCAAGGAGCCTCGCACGTGCTACAGAAAGAGAGCCAGGAGCGACCCAGCCCTTCCTGGCTGAGAACGAAGTATCCGAACAGCGCATGTGCAGGAACACCAGGGCCGGCAGGCCTCCCAACCTCCTAAGCCCCTGCTCTTTCTTCCCACCCGCTCAACCCTGGGGAGTCCCTTGGCTGCCAGAACCTCTGACGCTGCCTGCACTCAACGGAGCAAGGCCAAGGGCCTGATTGCTCTCTGTTCCCAAGTGCCCTGGCCTGTGCCTGTGGCCTGCAGGCAGTCACTGCTTTGGATGGCTGGATGTGGTCTGTCCCACGCTCACGGCTTGTTTGCTTGGGTGTTTCCCTGAGGCTCCATAACTTTGAGGGGCCTCCTGTGCCCAGGAGAGGGCCACGCGGCTCACCTGGAGGATGGCAGCACACCCACGACGCAATGGGTGATACAGACAGTTTTAGCTAATGGGAGGGTGAGGAGTAGGTGGGGGCAGGAGGGAAAGGAAAAGAGAGAGAGGGACAAAGAGACCCCACACCGGGAGGAACGGACACAAGGGGGGGGCAGAGAGGACAGAGGGAGAGGGCGGGCGAGGACACAGAGGGGGAGAGACAGGCAGGGAGGAAAGGTGCGGGTAGGCACCTGGGCCTGGAGCCGCGGCCTGGCTGTGTGGGGCCTGTGGAGACAGAGGTTGCAGCACCCCGGCAGGGCCGAGTCTGAGGTCCGGCGGTCTGCCGAAGCGAGGCGGCCCGCTGATGGACTCAGCAACCCCTGTGTGGACGAGATTGTGGGTCGGCCCTGAACTCTGGAAACCACGCAGTCTCTGAAGGGTAGGGAAGGGGGGCGGGCAGCCTCCCCGTTTGCCCCATGTCCCAATAAATGTTTCTTTCCAATATCTGGTCTGAACCAAGTGGGATTTGGGCTACAGTACTTGTCGAGGAGCGTTGACCCGCGTTCCCTGAACCCTGCAAGCCTGTTGGGAGAGCTGCAGGCCCAAAGCTTCCGCCCGCAGCTTCTGCACAGACAGCGTCTGGACAGGTCGCAGCCCCAGCGTTCTCACCCCCGCCGCGCCCCGCCTTCCTCTGCTGTGCATTGTAGGGATCGTGGGCCCACTCCCACCCGGCAAGGGGGCGGAGAGCCCTTCCCCCCAGCGCTCATGGCCGTGGCCGTGGCTCTGCTGCTGCCCTCCTCGCGGTGATCCTCCACAGCAGCCAAGCCCCACCAGCCGGAGGAAGGATACGGCCTGGGATGCCCTGGATATGACGGCCCTCCGGCGAGCCAGGTGAGAACTCCGCTTCTGAGTCATCCTGCGCTTGGGCCGCAAGTAGGGCCTGGTAGCTTGGGCGTCCACAGAGCTGAGCGCTACCTGAACAACCTCCAGCGCGGCCAGTGGGGCCCCCGGCTGGATCGGGACCCATCCCTGGCCCTTCCTGCCGCAGCTCCTGCAGCTTCTCGTCCTGCTCTGCTTGTGCCACCTCCTCGTCTTCCGCCGCCACGACCTCCACCAGCGCCACGATATCCTCCCCCACGACCACCAAATCCTCCCGTGGGTCGGACTGGCGTCTGCGCTGCCGTGCCTCAACCTCCTGCACAGCTTCTGCCGCCATGCCGCCCGCACCTAGGGCCTGCGGCGTCCAAGCCTCGCCCCTGGTGCCTGCCTCCCCACGTGCCCCTGACTCCTCACCGCCCCCCCACGGACTAATGTGGTCCAGGATTCTGCGGCAGCCCCGCCTTCCCAGACTGTGCCTCGCTCTCCATGGGGCCCTGTACACCAACGACGACAGCCGCGGAAAGAGGAGCTGGAGCGGGGAGCACGCGGCCCCGGCAAGCGCCGGGTAGCTGAAGCTCTGGCGCCCACGCGTGGAGGCGGATACCTATCGGAGGCCGCGGGTGGGGGGACACATGCGCACAGATGCTTGGGGGCTGGTGACTTCTGTGTGGCGAGGGGGGGGTGTACTCCCAGCCTGCATGTGGGCTTTGCGGGGTATTACCACCCCCCTCACGCCCACGATGCTGAGCGGCCCCGGGGACCAACCCGTCGCACGGCGGTGGGCGTGGCCTAGCCAGCACCGCCCCTCGTCCCTGGGGGAGCCAGGCCGCTGCTGAACCTCCTCAGGGGTGGCGTCCGTGCCTGGACCCTGGCCATTTTCTTCGCTGACACCTCCCAGTCCATTCCCGGGAGGTCCCTGCTATCACAAACCTCGTGTTCACCTTCTTACCAGTTCCCTTGGGAACACGCTCTTGGCACCGGGGAATTCAAACCCAGCAGCTCTATTAGGGTGACCCCCACCGCCCGGGAACCTCACCCGGCCCCTTCTTAGCCACACCGGGGGCCAGGTTTGAAGTCATTGGCTGGTGCTCCAACCACTGCCACATGCCTGTCCACATGGCTTCCAACACTTTCCCTGCCGGGTGTGGGAGGGAGTCTGGAGGCGGCCCAGGAGAATCCGGGATGCAGGGTTTCCCCCACCCCAAAGACCCGCCTCTCCTAAAAAGAGACGAACCGCACACAGATATTTGGCCTGGCATGAGCAAGGAGCCAAGTTCCGACGACTCGCCCGTGCTCACTCAACCACTGGCACAGCCCCGGTCAGGTCCGGGATTCGGAAACTTTGGCATGCTAATGGGCCGGGCAGCTAGCCTAGAGAGTAACTCTGGGTGTGTTGTTTCATCAAAGCCACTGGTAGGATTTGATCCCACCGTACTTTCCTCTGCATGGCCCTTCATCTTTGCTTTCTCCCTCCTTGTCTGACCTCCGCGTTCCCTTTTCCTGTGTCTTTCTTCCCGCCTCACCATAACTTGCCAGGGATGTCTGAGCTCCAGCATAATGGTCCACGGAACCTGCTTTAATCCGCCTTCCTGAGGAGTTGAAGCTGTCTTGGCTGCCCCAGCTCTGCGGCAAGTTCTTCCTTGGTCTGTCTGTCCCTGAGTGGAGTGCCAGTCCGGAAGTGGATGGCAAAGTGAACATTGGTGGCACACCCTGCCCCTTCTCTGGTACTCACGAGGCCCTTCTCGACAGTCCCACACCACATGCCGGTCCGCTGCTGGAAGCATACCGGAATATGTACGATGCTAGCCACCTGAAATGTCAGGAAGGCCCAGTTGTTGATGGCAAGCCCGAAGGCGTTGGTGTTGCATCGTGGGAGAGCCTCACGTATCTAAGAGGAATGGGTCAGCCCCCTGTGGTGGGAGGCGGGGGTTTGACCTGAAGGAGGCAGGAGGAACCCCCCTGGGGTGAAGTGCAGCGCGTTCTGGGTGGTAGTGCGTCACCGTTTCAAACTGTACTTGTCAATGCAAACCAGGGACCTTGCAGCGATAACAACGCCCCGGCGTCTGGGGCGGGGAGAAGCACAATTATCTGAGACTGTCCCTGACACAGCCCAGACTGTGGGTTTACTGCTACAGCCCAAGCTGAATTAGATCTTGTATACTTGCCCAGAGCACTAAAGGAGGGTCACGAAAAATAGTGCACCAAAACAGCACATCCTTGGAGATCGAGAAGACCGGGGGGAGGGGTGCTCGACCGGGAGAGGGAGAAGAGCAGGAGCAGTGTGGAGAAGGAGTAGAAGAGAGAGGGTGGTAAGAGGGAGAGGAAGAGGGAGGGAGAGGAGGTGGTGCGAGGGAGAGAGGAGGGCAGAGGGGGAGGCAGGCATGGGGACAGGGAGGGATGGGGTGGGAGAGAAGGGGGAGCGAGGATGGACGGAGGCTGAATTCTCTAAATTGCAAAGCCCACAGCCTGAAAGGAAACATTCCCTCCTGGACGTCAGGAGGACATCTGAAAGCACCAGTGGCCCTGCAGACAGATCCCACGATTTTGGGTGAGATGGAGAGGCAAAGCCACAAAGAAATGAAGTGAAGGGCTCCAAGGAAGTCTGCGGGAAACTCTCATTCCCACCCCTGATATGTAGGAATTGGGAACATCAGAGAGAGGTGGGAGGGAGTTAGTCATGCAGCAAGTGCACGAAGACCTAACGTGACAGGGCTTTGCAATTTGCCTGACAACGCTGACCCTGCACATCCAAGGAGCCCAGTGTGTTCCTAGCAGAAGGCATGCTCCAAAGAGACGCCCAAGCCACTGGGCCAGCAAGGCAAAGAAGCCTCTCTCGGCAGCCTACAGAGGTGGAACTGACCCACCACACACCGGGATCCTCAGGGAGAGGAAGACCCTGCTTCCCCTTCGGATGCATGGAGGCCAGAAGTCACTGCATGATACGTTCAACAGGTTCAGAGAAAAAATTCCTGTAACGTACAGGCGATGTTTGGCACCAATGACCCAGAAAATGTCACCAGACATAAGGAGTAGGAATGGGAGGATGAGCCCGAGGGTCGGCAGTGCTGGATTGGGATGGAGGTGAGAGGCGGGTGTCTATGCTAAGGAGAGCCCGGTGGTCCAAAAGAAGCATGTACGTGTGGCCGTTAAGTCAAGGAGCTAGCCTGAAATAAGGCGAACCCATAAAGTACACTCATAACAGACACCAGAGCAGGATTTGCGTATGTAAGTACTCTGCATTGCCTAAGGGGCCCCAAAGACAAATGCGTCCAAGCAGGCATCCATTTGCGTTCCTCAGCTGAGCAGGCACAGAGCTATATCTTGGAAGATGCAGGGTGACGTTCCGTGGAGTCATGACAGAGAGCCGGGCGCGGGCCCCTCGTGCCTTGCGCCAACCATGTCCCTGTTATCAGCAGACATGGGTCCCCCCAGGCTAAGGTGTTCACTGCAACTGTGAGTGGGGAGAGCCCTGAAGAAAATGTGTTCAACGTAGATGCAGTAAAGTACTCTGGGCTACAGGAGTTTGGTTGCCTTAGTGCCCGGGTTTTTGCCCGCGCCGCTTTGAGGAAGGAAGGGGTAGACCAGACGAAGTGAACTGGGCAACAGGGTAAAGTTTATGAGCCAAAGTACAAAGCTCCCTGAGAGGGCTGCCGGGTTCGCATTCAGACTTGGGGGTTCTTTTGAGCTCTTTCCAGATCCTTGAGAGTGGACCCCCTGTGGATTCGCCTCCAAGGTGTGGCCAGTCACGGCTTGGATCACGCCCCTGTCTCCCATGCTGATGGATCTTGTGGGCTGACATCTGGAGACTGTGTGCCTGAGTTTGTGACAGTGACCAATGTTTCATGGTTAGTTCCTTTGTTTCGGGTCGTGCTTCAACATAGACCCCTGCAGAGTCTGTTAGACTGGATGCTATCATGGTCTTCTCTGTGCGGTCAAACGGGACGGTAGCGTGGTTAGGTCTGAGCTTTCCGGGTCCCTGCCTTCCTTTTGGGGACCCTGCAACTGAAGCCCTCAGTATCCAATTGACTCCCGACATCCGGGGCTCCCTGATCTCCCAAAGCATCCCCCCTACCCCCGCCTCACCCTTCTCTCTGGGCCGGGCCTCAATGACACGCCGTTGCTCGAGCGATGGCGGGAGATGCTAAGACGTGGGGGACCCTGTGCCCACCTCTTCCCCCAAGTTTTACATCCTCGGCAACACCCTACCAAAAGGAACAAACATAGAGGACTACCCTGTGGTGCCCCGAAATGGCCCAGCCTAGGACCCCTTCAGACCATGCGCCAACATGTGAGCTGTCCCGCTCCCGCTGCGGATGATGAAGTCACATGTTCATCTGAGCCGCACAAGCAGAGCCAGGGTCCAGCAGGCGTGTACCCCGGCATTTACACACCAAGAAGCTGAAAAGAAGGGCCCCTGGGTGGCTCAGTTGCTGAAGCACCTGCCTTCGGCTCGGGTCGTGGTGCTGGAGTCCCGGATCGAGTCCCACGTCGGGCTCCCTGCTCAGCGGGAGTCGGCTTCGCCCTGTGACCCTCTTTGCTCTTGTACACTCTATCTCTCATTCTCTCTCTTAAATAAATAAATAAAATCCTAAAAGAAAAGAGGCTGATAAGACCGATCTCCCCGCAGGCTGAACAAGCCAAACCTTCCCACTTAGAACTTCAGCGGCGTCTGCCCGCCCTGGAAGGGGCAAGGCTAGGACCTACAGATCGTCAATTCCACAACCTGAAGCCAGACAGGAGATCCGTCCTTCATACTGAAAGGGACAAGTAGCATCCTGCAGTTTCACTGCCATACTCTCCTCTGGGAAAGTGCCGTTGCACTTCCGGAAAGTTGTGGAGCGAGGAGCCTCACTGGCTGGGGTGCGTTGTGGGGCAGGAAAGTTAGTATTCTCCCCTCATCCTCAGGGCTGCTGCCCATGCAGCCACATTAGCTGGGGATGGAGAAGAGCCTCGTGGGGCTAACGCTCATATCTCCCCACTCTGCTGCCTGCGGACACGGTCCTCTGCCAGCGTCTCTAGCCAGAGGCATCTCAGGCAAGCAGACACCCGCTCGGGGGAGGAACACCCAAGGGGCTCACCTCACCGCCTCCCAGGTGCGGCTCGCGACAGATACTCGGTTTGCTCCAGGTCTTTCCATGGACCTACGCACAGAAGGCTAAGGGATATCAGCCCCAGAGTCATCATGGGACAGACAACACATGGGTGGGTGGAAAGGCCCTTGCACTTAGCAAGCGTGCTACCCCTGCCCCACCCCTCTGACAGTCTGCATTCTGGCGGACCCCAAACTAGGGCCCTAGGGAAACAGGGGGCTGGGGATCCTGGGGGAGCGTGGGTTGGTCAGTGTGTGAGTGTCAGAACATGTGAGTGAAAGAGGCTGTGAGTGGGTGGGTGAGTGAGTGTGTGCCGGAGCGAGGGAGCGAGTGTGCGTATGTTAGGGTTTGTGGGTGAAGGAGTGTGTATGTCGGGGGTGACTGAGTGTGTTTCAGTGTGTGTGAGTGCCTGAATGTGTGTGTATGGGGGGTGAGTGATTGTTCACCTGAGTGTGCATCTGAGAGTGTCTGCGTGTGTGTGTGTGACTGTCAGTCTTGCCCACATATTAGAGTCTCGCCTGGCTCCTGTGCATGAATGAGTGTCATCTTTCCGCCCTCCCTCCATCACCTCCCTCTGTCACCACTCCCAACGACCCTCCTTAAGGCCTGTCCCACATTCCCTATCATTGTGGCTGGTCCTGAGAGTCCAACCGTGACAGCAAGAGCCTGTGCACCGTTCCTAGGCCCATGAAGTGCACCAGCACTGCGTTCAACTGAGTAATGAACTTTGGGTTCTCCCCGCACCTCCCCCGTGGCATGTGCATTGGATGTGTCGGAGGACACCCACCAGGGAGCATCCCTGGATGACTGTCATCACCATGCAGCGAACCTGCGTCCTGGACATGTTCGGCCCTTGCTCGTCGCTCCCTTTCCTTGAATGTCCTCATTTCTCCAGGGAAGAGATGAGCCCCAGGGAGCTGGCCTTGGTCTCATTTCCTCTCCCTACCCAGCACCCCCGCACCCCAAGGGGAAGGACCTCTGACACCTGGGATGCAGTCCCCACGCATGTGTGACCTAGTCCTCTGGGCAAGCTACAGACCAAGCCATTCCATGGGCTGGCAATGCACCGTCAGAGAAGTCAAACACCCAAAAGCGGCCAATATGCTCAGGCACTCCCCCGACCCCCTGCCACAAAGGGGAGTGCGCAACCAAGTGCCTGCATGCACACACACACACACAAACACACGCACACATTCACAGAAGGACACTTGACCTTGTTTATTAAACTTTTAATAATTTTCCAGGTCTCCTGGGCCCTCAATCTGCCCTACGTTTCGGACTGGCACCAGTCTTCGGTTACTCCCACGCAGAGGAACCGGCCTGACCATTCGGGTCCACCTGAAGCTTTTGGACTGGCTTCGCGCTAGTGCGATGCTCCCTCATATTCATCGCAAATTCATGACGCTCCTTGGGAGGGACAGACACACAGACACGCAGACAGACACACATGCACACAGGCACATATTAGGAGAACCCTGTGTACCCTCTGGGCCATAGGTAGGGTGGCTTCAGTGTTTGAAAGCCCTCCCCGGAACGGCGGTCACTCTCCCATGCCACTCGTCGCTGCTCACTGTGATTGCCTTACCAATCCTCCACCCATGTATTCAAATAATCTGTGCACGCTGGCCAGTGTTCTCAGCGTGGCTGGGGGCGGTGGGAAAGGAGCTGCCTGTGGAAATCAAGGGGTTGACTGTGGTCTCCAGACCAACACAGAAGTGTAACAGGATGGCGGGGTGTGCCTTTGCGCCAGCATACCCAGACGACTGTGCCAAGGGTGCCAGGCGGCAGCTTCGCTGGCCCCAATTGTAAGGCAGTGCTAGGAGTCATTAGGGTGGGGCTCATGGCCCTGGAATGACAATTCCCAGAAGTGCAGCTGCGAGCCGGCTTTGCCTCCCCACGTCTGCTCATTGACGCTGCTGGGCCCCGCCTGCCTCAAACCACCTCATGCAGAAGCCATTTAGCACTGTACTTTTCCAAGCTACCTGTCTCATAGTTATGCCCTTTTGACCCAGGGTCCTTGCATCGGAGAGTTCCTCGGAGCCTCAGTGTCTCCACTGGTGGAGCCGAGGTCCCACGGAGCCCCACGGAGCACATTTAACACCCACACCCCAGGCCCCTCACCTGTCCTCCTCTCGGATGCCTCTCCTAAGACCTTTTCCTCATGTTGTTTTGTAGGGGGTTGGGCCACAGGTCGTCTGTGAGGATCTGGCAGGAGAAATGGTGCAGGGCTCAGAGGCCCATCCCAAGCAGCCGGGGGAACTCATGGGGTCCTTCCCGCTGTTTGGCACAGGGCCCCACCTCAGCTATGGTGCTAGACCCAGCAAAGCTGTGGTCAGAGAACCAGTTGAAGGAGTTAAGACTGATGTTGTGGTGTCTGCGACTGTAGGCCTCCCGTTCATAATTCTGGTGCCACTGGATGGGAGTGGAATGGGCCGGTCCGTACCCTGCTGGAAGATGAGAATGGGAGACGGCGCCAGGTAAAGATTCAGGTTTGACCCTCCGTCTGGCACCTGCTGCCGCCCATCCAGGAGGCAGCCTCTTACCAGCAGCACCGAGGACATACTCCTTCACAACAACTTCATTCCGGAAGTAGGGGTTCTTGCGAAACAAGAGCAGGATCTTGCAGCAATCACGGGGAACCTGAGTTCCTCCACGTGTCGGGTGGCAGAGTGGGGGAGACGAGGGTGAAACCTGTGTCCAGGAGAACCTCCCCGTCCTGACTTCGGGGCTGGATCTCTTCGGCACGCTCCCCTCTCCCGTTCCCCGCCCCGGCCTCAGTCTGCCAGGCCAGATCTTCAAATCTCTCATGTAGGCAAAGTGGCCTTCATCTTGCTTCCTGATCACGGCTGACATCTGGGGTTGTTCACAAACTGCAGTAAGTCAAGGATCCTCTGAGGGCTGGAGATGAAAGAGCTACAACAACAGAGCAAGTCTGGACAGCGGCCGGGCACTGCCTCCCCTCTGCTCTCCTGGGTCACACGCCCCTGCAGGCCTGCATCAAGACCCGCTGGGCCCCTGCACGGGATCCTACAGATCTTGACACTCACACAGGAATCTGTGCATCCTCAGGGAAATCCCTCCCGCCCCACACCCCCCTCCCCAGCCCATTTTCCTGTGCTGACAGCCAGACCCAACCAGCTCATCTCCGGACAAGCACACATTCCTGTCTCATGCCAAACAGTTGGGCACGCACCCCCGTGCGCCTCCCCCGATAACCCAAGGGGAACCCGAGCTTTGGCTGGAGTTGTTTTGTGGGAAGACGCCCTGCTGCGGCTCCTAATTCCTAATTCTGTGCTGCACCTTTGCACCTAAACCCCATGTATTTCCAGTGCCTCGTGAGACATCAAGAGCACTCTGAGGCACCCAGCTCCCACCCCCACCTAGAACGAGTATGTTCAGCCTGTCTGGATCACCAGGTCATGAGCATGGCAACCACAACCTGGCGGGCTGTGGTGTGGCTGGGGGGGGTGGTTCACCAACTGATGTATTTTGATACTCAACATTGGCCCCCTCCATTCGGTTCCTCTTGCTCTAACCCGGGCACATCGGGGTCCCTCCATGACAGCGTCAAGGATACAGCCTTGGCCCAGAAGCCAGGGATGCCCCGGATAAGGGCGCTTCGGTGTTCCAGGGGACGCTGCCGCCTCCGACAACACCTGAGCCTGAGCCCAGAGTAGGAACTGATGGCTTGTTTCTTCATGCGCTCCAGCTCTGACTGCAGGGCCTCTAGAGCCTCGAGCGAGGACAGAATCGGACCCCGCCGCCCCTCTGGCTGTTCTTCCCCTTTCCACTTCTCCTGCAGCTCCTGAGCCCCTCTTCCTCCTTCTGGCCCTCCTCCCTCTGGTCCTCGTGCTCAGCCTCCTGCTCAGCCCCTTTAGCCTCCTCTCCCTCCTCAGGGCCCTCGCACTCCCCAGCCTCCTCTTCCTTTGCCTCTCCAACATGCTCCTCTCCAACATGCTCCTCCTTAGCCTCCTCCACCTCAGCCTCTTCCACAACAGCCTGCTCCTCAGCCTGTTCCTCCCCCTCCTCTTCCTCAGCCTCTTCAGGCCCCTCCACCTCCTCCTCTTCCTCGGGCTACTCTTCCTCCCTTGGCTCCTGCTCAGCCTCCTCAACTTCCTCCTTCTCCGCATGCTCAGGCTCCCCCTCCTCCTCCCTGTCCACATCCTCCTCCTCCTCGCCCTGCTCCTGCTCAGCCTCTACAGCCTCCTCGCCCTCTTCCTCCACAGCCTTCTCAGCCTCCTCCCCCTCCCCCTCCTCCTCCGCCTCCTCTCCCTCACCATCCCCCTCCCCCTCCTCCTCGGACTCCTCAACCTCCCCAGCCTCGTCTTCCTCCTCCGTGTCAGCCTCGTCTACCTCCTCCGTGTCCTCCTCCGTGTCCTCCTCGTCCTCTCCGTCCTCCCCCTCCAACACGGCCAGTTGCAGCACCAACCTCAGGTCAGCCCCCACTAGGACCAGCTCCACCACCAGGATGGCATCCTCTCTCTCCCATCGCTCCTCCCCTTCCCGCACAGCCTTTTCCGCCATCCCCAAACCTAGGGCCTCCAGCGCCACCATCTTAGCCCGGGGGCCTCTATCCCGGTGCACAGCCGCCTCGTAAACGGCCCTTTTCCTGCCTGAGGAGGCTCCAGGATTCTGGGGACCGCCCCGCCTCCGCCGGACCCCGCCTCAACACCCCAGGATCCTGCCTCGCTGGGTCTGCTGTGGAGGGAGGGGCTGCATATGTGAGCGCAGACTTCCGAAGGCAGCACGGCAAATGGAGCTCTGGTGTCCACGGACGGCGACCGATAGCAGTCTCCTCCCGGAGGACACTGGACTCTGAGACGAACGTGCACAAGGGCCTGGAGCAAGGTGTCCAAGTGGCAGAGGTGGCTGGGGCATGTATGAGATCTAGCGGGATTGAGTCTGCGAGCCACGCCCAGGACGCGGGACGGCTCTCGGGTCCATCCGGTGGCACGGCGGTGGGCGTGTCCGCCGGCGGCCCCGCCCCTCGCCCCCGCCATAGCCCGCCAGCCAGGCTTAGAGCCTGCGGGCGCGCCTCCTCCGGGGTGGCCTCGTGCTCGCAGCCGCACCGAAACCCCCTCTAACCGCCACGCTTACCCCCCCAACTCCACCCCCAGCCCACCCGCCTGCCCCCGCCCCACCCGCGTCCTCGTCGGGCGTGCCCTTGCCTGGATTTTGTATGGACAACCAGAAGCTGTCCCTCGCCCTTCCTGAATAGATTCCTGTAAGATCCAGGACACTGTGTGCACCACTGGGAAGCCTGGTCCAGTGTGTGTGGAAATGGTCAGCCCAGACCCTGGATATTCATAGTGTGATTTCAGGGACAGAGGCCCCGAAGCCATCTGCCTCCTCAGGGGAAATGTGCGGCTACAGGTTGTCCCAGTGCATGCCGTCTGCTGGTCAGGAGGAAACTATGAAGAGCGCTCTATCCACCGGTCCGCCTGTCCTTTCCTCATGCTTTCCTCTCCGTCCTCATCCTTAACCTCCTCCACCTCAGCCTCTTCCTCTGTCGTCCTCTCTGAATTTTCTTCCGGCGCTCTTTTTCTGACCCCTGTGCCCACACGGCCACTGGAACCCAAAGGCTTCAGGATGGAAGATGCAGATGCATGTCAGAGCATCTCTTTTTCCCAGGAAATCAAAGCCCTCTGCCCCTCAGGGACTGCCAGGTCAGTGACCCTCAAAAAGGTGCCAAGCTGCGTGCCCACCAAATCACACCCTCAAAGAGACACGCAGTGTGTTTGGCATGGAGGACAGAGGGAGGCATGCCTTTCCTGGAGCCAAGAGCATACAGCAAAGGGGACCTAGATTCCCTCCCTGAAGACGAAGTCTGGGCCAACTCTGTGGATACATTGGCAGGTGGATGCTGTCCACCGGCTCGGTGATCTCAGTGCCCACTCTTTGGAAGGCCAGGCGGCAAGGAGCTGAGAATGGCACCGAGGCGACAGGCAGCAGGAACGAACGCCTGCCCCACCAGAGACGGAGTGTCTTGCGTTGCATTCTGCAAATAGCACACACACCCGGGCAGATTGGTGCTCACCCGCACACACACGTCCCTGTATACTGGGAAACACACACACCACGTGACAGACACACGGTCCCCGCTCACTGGCATGCACACTTGTCCGCACAAACACAGTCCCCTGTGCACGGGCAAAGAAACAATCAGGAAATAAACACCCAACACATATGATCTCCAGTGCAAAGGCATGCACACTTGACAGGAGCACACACTGACGTACACAAGAAACACAAACAAACACACACACTCACAACACGGAGAAGCACAAACTGTCACAGGCGCACAGGCACGAACACATGACCAGATACATACACATATGCGCTACCATGTAAAGACACACACACATGAAATATAAACACACATGGTGCCCACACACAGGTATGTGCACTGGGCCACACATGCACACACACACACACACATGCCCATCCGTGTGCAAACACACACTCAGGCAACACCCACCAACTCACAAGGTCTGTGGCAAACAAACATGCACAATGGCCTCAGACACCAACACATACGTGGGCATGCAAACACGCAACACATAAACACCCAGCGTCCCTACACAGTGGCACACACATGTGGCCTTGCAAACACAATACTCGTTCACCTGCAAAAACTCTCTCCCGATACACACACCAAGACACAGGGTCTTCGGTCCACAGGCATGTACACTTGCCACACACGCACGTGCACATGCAAACTGACACACACCACACAAACATACACGATCCACAGGAGAGTGGCAAGCTCAGGTGGCCACACGTGCAAGCTCACACACACGCACGCACACACAAACACCCACACACTCACACAGGAGAACGCAGAATTCCTTCACACAGCGCACTCACAAAGAAGCAGTGTCTTCCACCACTCACACCTGCCTTCCCTCACACTTCCTTGGAACTGTCCCCTGTGGTAGGGATTTGAGGCTGGGGATGGCTGGGTCCGCAGGGACCACAAGTGACGGCCTCCTTAGTCCTCCCGGACATGTGGGTTTTGCGGTGCTCCTACCGGACGCAGGCAGGGAACACATCACAGCAGTGTGGGGCATGCTTCCAAGATCAAGGGTACGGGCCAAGCTCCCTAAATATTGTCATTGCCGCGGGACCGGGAGCCAACAGGTCATGAGGGCCCCGCTCACCAGGACCCTTCCCCACCTGTATCCTTGCCCTGAAGGATAAGACACCCATGAGGAGAACTCTACCTTTTCCTGTTGTCCTCCTAGACCCTGCCTAGGAGATCCTCATGCCATGCCCTCCCCTCCCCTGCACCCATGCTGAACATCACCGCCATTCGTACAATCCCATATTTGAGAGATGGAGGGCCCCCCCAGGCAGACTGCCTCTTTCCATGTCCTGGCTCCAAGGACAAACACACACACACAGACATAAAGCACTTCTTAATTTGTTTCTGTCACTACTGCCATCCTTTCAGATACGTGCTGGATACCCTCCAGAGCTCGCCTGGTGCTCCTTTCCCCCATTTCTGTCCTGTGCAGGGAAAGCACCACGTAGACTCGTCCACCCATCTCTCACAGCGGTGAACACCTCCTCGACTTCTTCTGGTTGGTCAGACTCATGCTCTGCACTGTCCATATCCACACAGCTGCCGTGCCCGGGGTGCCCACACACACACTCACACACACACACACACACACACACACACACACACACACACGTTAGGGATTCGCTAAAATGCATAATGCGAAGGATAGCCCGGCGGGTTGAGGGTGTCCTCTGTCCTCGTGGGATGCCTGTTCCTCCTCCCCTAGAGACCCAGGAGCCTCCAGCCCATGGCCCAGTGCCATTCCCAAGTATGGCCGTGTGGCTGTGGGAGGCCCCAGGGTGGTCGGGAACACGGAGGGAAGTGGGGAAATCTTGGCACAGGAGCGGGTTGGGACAAGGGAGCCCCACTCCCAAAGACTGGTAGGTCATTCCCAACAGAACAAGAGGCTGGAGTCCTGACAGAGGAGACGAAGGGCATGGCTGACAGTTCTGAGAAATCGGTTGGAGACCGTTCGCCTCTCCCGAGTGAACTACGATGTTTTGGAAGCCAGCCTGGCGGGCCTGAACTTGCCGGCATGGACGCAACCCCCTGGATGTGTGCTGAGTTCCCCCAGGTTCACTTCTCACCCTGACATTTGCTCCCTTGGCCAGCTGGGGCCCAGGCTCCTCTGAGCCTCAGTTTCCCCACCCCAAATCTGACTGTCCCCGGTACATTCACACACACACACACACCCAACCCCCTGGCTCCTCACTGACAGGCCCTCTTCTCAGTTCATGACCTTTGGTGCATTCCTACCGTGGGTAGTACTCCAAGGGATCGGGCTAAAGGTCCTCGATGATGACCTGGTAGGGGAAACAGGTCAGCTGAGTATGGCGCCCTGGCTCCCCTCCCAAGCAGCAGGGGCTTGGACATCACTCCGGCTGATGAAGGACGCAGCGCCCCACCTCGGCGATCCTGTTAGACCCTGGGCCGCATGGGTCACACAACCAGTTGAAGAAGTTACGGCTGCTGGTGTCATGCCTGCAGCTGGCAGCTCAACCTTCATAGCCACAGGACCACTGGAGTGGAGTGGAACGAACTGCCCTCGATCCTGCAGGAAGGGTAAATTTAGGAGATGCTCTCCACAGCCTGGACCCACGCTCTCTTGCCTTCTCTCCTCAACCTCCCAGGCTCTCTCCATTATGGGCCTGGTCCTGCCCCCACGCGGGGACCTCGCGCTTCTCCCCTCCGCTCCCAAGTGCCCCCTGCCTGCCCACAGCATCCATGAAGCTCCAGCCCACTCCTACCAGCAATGCTCAGCCAATACACCTTAGCGATCCCTTTGATCTGGAAGTAGGGGCTGCTCCCAAAGGAAAACATCAACCTGCAGTGGTAAGTGGGACAGCCCAGTTCCTCCACCGGCCCCGCTGAAGAAAGAGGAGGGGAAGGGTAAGGTGTCTCCTAGGTGTTCCAAGCTGCGTGCCTGGCTGTGGCATTGAACGTCTTTGATGGGCACACTCCTCCTCAAACCCCAGGCCAACCAGGCCTCCCCCAGTCTCTGTCTCCCAGGACTCACCTACAAATTGGTCATGTAGCTGAGCACGATACTGACCTGGTCACCCGTCATGGCTGATATCTTGGGGTGTTACAGGATCTGTCTTGGGGCAAGGAGCTTCGCCAGCACGTGCTACAGAAGGAGACCAGGAGCGACACAGCCCTTCCCGGCTGAGAGCGAGCGACCACAACATGCAAAAGTGCAGAAACTCCACGCAATTCCGCCCTCCCAATTCTTCAGCTCCTGCACTTTCTTCCCACCTGTTCCACCCTGGGGAGTACCTTGGCTTCCAGCACCGCTGAGGCTGCCTGCGCCCAACAGGGCAAGGCAGAGGGCCTGATTGCTCTCCATTCCCAAATTTCCCTGGCCTATGCGTGCGGCTGGCAGGCAGTCACAGCTTTGGATGGCTGGATGTGATCCGTCCCACGCAGACGGCTTTGTTTCCTTGTGTGTTTGTCTAAAGCCCCGTGCCTTTGAGGGGCCTCCTGTGCCTAGAAGAGGGACGCTCGGCTCACCTGGATCACGATGGCGCACCCACAGTGCAAAGGGTGGTCCTGGCAGAGTCATTGAGAGATGGAGGGAAAGGGGAAGTTGGGGGCAGGAGGGAAAGTAAAAGAGAGAGAGACGGACAGAGAGACCCCACACTGGGAGGAAGGGACACAGAGGGAGGGCAGAGAGGACAGGGGGAGAGGGCGGGCGAGGACACAGAGGGGGAGAGACAGGCAGGGAGGAAAGCTGCGGGTAGGCGCCTGGGCCTGGGGCCCCGGCCTGGCTGTGTGGGGCTTGTGGAGACAGAGTTTGTAGCACCCCGGCAGCGCCGTGTCTGAGTTCCCGTGGTTTGCTGAAGCGAGGCGTCCTGCTGACTGACTTGGCAACCCGCGTGTGGACGACAGTGTAGGTCTGCCCTGAACTCTTTGGAAAACCACGCAGGGTCTGAATGTAGGGAAGGGGGGTGGGCAGACCATCCAACTGCCGCATGTACCAATCAAACTATTCATTCCAATATCTGCTCTGAGCCAAGTGTGATTTGGGCTACACTACTTGTTGAGTGTTGACCCTTGTTCCCTGAAGCCCGCAAGGCTGTTGGGCGTGCTGCAGCCCCAAAGCTTTGGCCCCCACCTTTTCCTCAGACATGGTCTGGACAGGTCTCAAACCCTGCTTATCACCCCCTCCCCGCCCTGCACCTCCCCACCCTCCTATGCTGGGTATTATAGGGATCGTGGGCCCACACCACCGGGGGCCTGGGCATGGGTGGCAGAGCCCTTCACCCCAAGGCTCATGGCCCTGGCCGTGGCTCTGCTCCTGCCCTACTCCCGGTGCTCGTCCACAGCAGCCAAGCCCCATCAGCTGGAGCAAGGATACGGCCTGGGCCCATAGGCCAGGGATGCACTGGATGATGGCCCCCTGGCGAGCCAGGTGAGAACTTCGCTTCTGATTCATCCTTCGATTGAGCCATAACTGGCCCTGGTAGCTTGGGCATCCACTTCACTGAGTGCTAATGGAACAACAGCCATTGCGGCAATTGGGGCCCCGGCAGTCTTGGGACCCGGCCCTGGCTCCTCTTGCAGAGGCTCCTGCAGCTTCTACTCCTGCTAGGCACATGCCACCTCCTCGTCTTCTGCCGCCATGACCTACAACACTGTCAAGATATCCTCCACCACGACGACCAACTCCTCCCCTGGCCCGGCCTCGCCTCTGCGCTGCCGGGCCTCAGACTCCTGCACAGGCTGTGCCGCCATCCCCCCTCACCTGGGGCCTGCGGCACCCCAGGTTCAACCCAGGTGCCTACCACCCCGTGGACCCCGGCTCCTCATGGCCCCCTCCGCAGTCTAAAGTAGTCCAGGATTCCGGGGCATCTCATGGGTCCCTGGATCATGCCTTGCTATCCATTTAGACATGGAGCCGATCCTCGTCACTAAGCCGTGGCAGCAGCAGAGGGAATGAGGTTTAGGTGTGGGTACATGGATCCCTCAAGGAGCAGGCATGTGGAGATCTGGTGCTCAGGGTTAGACGCGGGCACCTTTGAAGCCCACGCACCTGTAGGATGCATGCACACAATGGTTTGGGGCCAGGTGGCTTCTAGGTCGTGGGGGCGTGGGCTCCTGGTACGCGGCCTTGGCTGGAAGGAACGCCATGGCCTAGCCCAGGATGCTGTCCAGAGCCCGGGACCACCCAGTGGCAAGGCTGTAGTCGGGGCCTTACCCGGCCCCGCCCCTCACCCTAGCAGGAGCCAGCCAGCCAGCCAGGGAGCCCACCCCTGTGCCTCACGGAACAACCCTCACACACCCCTCCCATGCCGCACCAGCACCCCCACCTTTACAGCCCGTGTGAAACGCTCCCACGGCCCCGTAGGGCACGCCACCTGCCTGGTATTTGTACCTTCAGAAATAGACTACATTAAGACTGAGGACACCGTGTGCACCATCGGGAAGTCTGGTCCAGTGTGCGTGGAATTGGTGAGCCCAGGCCCTGGAGTATTCATAGTGCGATTCCAGGACACAGAGCCTCCGAACCTGTCTGTCTGCTCGGGGAAAATGTGTGGCTAAACTTTGTCCCAGCGCATGCCCTGTGCTGGTCAGGAGGAGAGCGACAACGAGTTCTCTGGCCATTGTTCTCACTCTCCTTTCCTCACGCTCTCCTCTCCATCCTCCTCTCTGATTTCTCTTCCGGCGCTTTTTCTCTAACCCCTTGGGCCACACGGCCTCTGGAACATAAAGGCTTCTGGAAAGGAAGATGCAGATGCGTCTCTGAGCAGCTCTTTTCCCAGGAATTCAAATCCCTCTCCCGCTTTGGGACCAGTAGCCAGGCCGGTGAGCCTCGAAAAGGTGCCATGCTGGGTGCGACACAAACCCACGCTCACACGCTCACAATGACACGCAATGTGCTTGGCATTGGGGACAGAGGGATGCATACATTTCCTGGAGCCAAGAGCAAACAGCCAAGTGGACACTGATGCCCCTCCCGAAGAGGAAGCCTGGGTGAACCTTTGGAGAGGGCGGCAGGTGGATGCTGTCCGCCGGCTCGGTGACCTCAGTGCCCCCTCTTTAGAAGCCCAGGTGGCAAGGAGCTGAGGACGGCATCCAGGGAACAAGCAGCACCAACGCCTTCACCACCAGAGACAGAGCCTCTTGTGTTGCCTGCCTCTAGGCTTGGGCGCCAGATATCCACCTACCTGCTGCTTACGGGGGATGCGTGCTCACACGTCAAGGTCATTCCCTCTGCCGCTGCTGCGGCTCTGTGCCGAGATGGGCTCCACGTCCAAATGGGCAGCGACTCGTGGTCTGGGGACACCGGAGCTGCCCCAGAATCCTGGACCAACGTAGTCCGCAGAGGGGGACCTGAAGAGGCGGGGACCCAAGGGGAGGCAGGCACCTCAGGTGAGGAGGGGGTGCCGCAGGGCGTAGGTATGGGGCATTGTGGCAGAGGATATTCAGGACGCTGAGGCCTTGCTGTGCAGTGGTGAGGCCGGCCCGGGGTAGGAGTTGGTCGTCGCGGAGGAGAATATCATGGCGGTTTTGGAGTTCGTGGCGGCAGAAGACGAGGAGGTGGCCCAAGCCGAGCAAGATGAAATGCTGCAGGAGATCCCGCAGGAAGAGGCAGTGCCTGGTTCCAAGACAGCCGGGGACCCACTTGCCACACTGGACGTTGCTCTGTTAGCGCTCGGCTCAGTGGATGCCCAAGCTACAAGGGCCTACTTGTGGCTCAAGCGCAGGATGAATCAGAACTGAAGTTCTCACCTGGCTCACCGGAAGGCCATCATCCAGTGCATCCCCAGATCCTGGGCCCCGGACGTATCCTTCCTCCAGCTGATGGGGCTTGGCTGCTGTGGAGGAGCACCGGGAGGAGGGCAGGAGCAGAGACACAGCCAGGGCCATGAGCGCTGGGGAGAAGGGCGCTGCCCTCCACCATCAGGAAGACGGTGGTGTGGGCCCATGATCCCTATAATTCACAGCAAATGAGGGCGGCGAGGCACATGGTACGGTGGGGGTGAGAACGTAGATTCTCAGACCTGTCCAGACCGTGTCTGAGCAGAAATTGTGGGCCAAAGCTTTGGGGCTGCAGCATTCCGGACAGCCTTACGGGCTTTAGGGAACACAGGTCAACACTCTACACCAAGTAGTGTAGCCCAAAGCACCCTTGGCTCAGAGCAGATATTGGAAGGAAACATTTGATGGGTACCTGGCCAGGCGGAGAGGCTGCCTGCCCCCGTCCCTGTCCTTCAGAGCCTGCGTGCTTTTCCAAAGTGTTCAGGGCAGACCCACTGTCTTGTCTGCACGCAGGTTGCCAAGTCAGTCAGCGGGCCACCTCCCTCTGGCGGACCGCGGGAACGCAGACACGGGGCTGCTGGGGTGCTGCAAACTCTGTCTCTACATGCCCTACGCATCCAGGCCGATGTCCCAGGCCCAGGCGCCTACACTTGCCTTTCCTCCCTCCCCTTCTCTCCCCGTCTATGTCCTCACCTGGCCTCTCCCTCTGTCCTCACTCACCTCCCCTTGTGTCCGTTCCTCCCTGTGTAGGTTCTGAATATGTCTGTTAAGTCCATTTGGTCCAGTGATTCATTTAAAGTCTTTATTTCCATGTTGTTCTTTTGCTTAGATGATCTGTCCATTTTAGTCAGGGGGGTGTTAAAGTCCCCCACTATTTTTGTATCATTGTCATTGTGTTTCTTTGCTTTTGTTATTAATTGCCTTATATAAATGGCTGCTCCCATGTTAGGGGGCATAGATATTTACAATTGTTAGATCTCTTTGTTGGATAGACCCTTTAATTAGGATATAGTGTCCTTCTTCATCTCTTACTACAATCTTTGTTTAAAATCTAATTTGTCTGATAAATGATTGCCACCCAGCTTTCTTTTAGTGTCCATTAGCATGATAAATGGTTTTCCACCCCCTCACTTTCAATCTGGGTTTGTCTTTGGGTCCTAAATGAGTCTCTTGCAGACAGCATATCGATGGGTCTTGTTTTTTAATCCAATCTGATAGCCTGTGTCTTTTGTTTAGTGTATTTAGCCCATTTACATTCAGAGTAACTATTGAAAGATATGATTTTAGTGCCATTGTATTGCCTGTATGGTGACTGTTAGTGTATATTGTCTGTGTTCCCTTCTGCTCTATGCTGCTTTTAGGCTCTCTCTTTGCTTAGAGGACCCCTTTCAATATTTCATGGAGGGCTGGCTTCATGGTTGCAAATTCCTTTAGGTTTGTTTGTCCTGGAAGCATTTTATCTCTCCTTCTATTTTCAATGACAGCCTAGCTGGATATAGTATTCTTACCAGCCTTAAATCTTCAACTGGTTGTCTGACCCTAGCTCCCCAGGGTCTAACAGGATCGCTGAGGTGGGGCCCCTGTGGCCTTTCTCAGCAGGGGTGATGCCCGAGCCCCAGCTGCTTGGGAATGGGGCCCGGGCCCTGCGCTCAGCTGGACTCTTTCCCCTATCAGGTCATCATCGAAGAATTGTGGCCCAATCCCCTGCAGTACTACCTACGGCAGGAAGGCAGCCAAAGGGAATGAACTGAGAGGAGGGCCTATCGGTGAGGAGCCAGGGGGCAGGGCCTGACGTGTGTGTGTGTGGAAGTTGCTGGGGGACAGGCAGGTTAGCAGCAGAGAAACTGAGGCTCAGGGCAGCCTGGGCCCCAGCTTGCCAGGGAGCAGATGGCAGGTTGAGAAGGGAACCGGGAAGAACTCAGGGCACACATTGAGTTGTTGCGTCCACGTGGGCAAGTTTAGGCCCCCCAGGCTGGCAGCCGGAACATTCCAGGTCACTCGGGAGAAGGGAGGGTTCTCCACCCCGGTTCTCTGAACTGTCAGCTCTGGATTTCGACCCTCTCTCAGGCCTCCTGCCACTTGCTGAGTTGGGGACCTCCTGCCGCTCTTTGGAGTGGGGCTCCCTTGCTCCATTCCCGCTCCTGTGCCCAGAATCCCAGACTTACCTCCATGTTCCCGACCACCCCGTGGCCTCGCACAGCCACACGCCTTTCTTGGGAATGGCACTGGGCCATGGGCTGGGGCTCCTGAGGCTCTAGCTGAGGAGGAAGAGGGATCCCACGAGGACAGAGGAGACCCTCAACACCACCTTGGCTATCCTTGGCATTATGCAATTTCACGAATCCCTAACGTGTGTGTGTGTGTGTGTGTGTGTGTGTGTGTGTGTGTGTGTGTGTGTGTGTGTGTGTTGGGGCCATGGCAGCTGTGTGGACGTGTACACTGTAGAGCATCAGAATATGACTAACTAGAAGTCGAGGAGGCGTCCACCGCTGTGATAGATGGGTGGACGAGTCTATGTGGTGCTCTGCCTGCACAAGACAGAATGGGGGAAAGGATCACCAGTGGCTGCTCTGGAGAGTAACCAGCACCTACGTAGGGATGACGAGAGAGGCATAAACAAGTTAAGAAGCTCTTTGTGTCTGTGTGTGGGATTGTACACGGAGCCAGGACATCACGAGGAGGCAGTCAGCCTAGGGGGACCCTCCAAACCATGGCCTGTGTGATTCCATGTGGCGCAGTGATGTTCAGCATGGGGGCACGTCAGGGCAGGGCTTGGCATGCGGACAGAGCATCGCCCTTTCTAAGCAGGGTCTATGAGGAGGACGGAAATAGGCAGACCTCTCTTCATGGGAGCCTTGTATTTTATGGCAGGGCACACAGGCGGGGAAGGGTCCTGGCAAGCGGGGCCCTCGTGGCCTGCTGGCTCCTGGTACTGCCGCTTTGTCACCACTTGGGGAGCTTGGCACAATAGCCTTGCTCCTGGAAGTGTGCCCCACCCTTCTGTGATGCGGTCCCATTCATGCGTCTAGTGAGGAACACTGTAAAACCCACGTGTCCCAGAGAGAGTAAGGAGGAGGCCATTCCTTGTGCTCTCTGCGGAACCGTGCCCTCCCACTCTGCATCACCCGCCCACGGGGAACTGTTCCAAGGACTTGTGAGGGAGGGCAGGTTTGAGTGTTGGGCCCTGTGGCTTTGTGAGTGGGCTGTGTGTGAAGGAGTTGCATGCCCAGGTTCACGTTCGGGTGTGTGTATGTGCATGTGCATGCATGTATGTGTGCCTGTGTGTGCGGCCACCTGAGCATGCCTCTTTGCCGGGGATCGTGTGTGTTTGTGCAGTGTGTGAGAGTTTGCATGCACACATCAGTGTGTGTCAAGAGTGCATGCCTGTGAACCGGAGACCATGTATCTTGGTGTGTGTTTCGAGAGTGGGTATTTGCAGGGGCACAGGTGTGTGTGTTCTGTTTGAGAGGCCACGTGTGTATGCCAGTGTGCAGGGGCCCTGCGTGTTTATGTGTTGCATGTTTACATGCCCACGTACACATTGGTGTGTGTGGCCACGTGTGTGTTCCTGTGTGCTGGTGACAGTGTGTGCTTCCCAGCATTGTGTGAGTGTGTGTTTGTGTGTGTTTCTTGTGCACGTCAGTCTGTGTTCCTGTCAAGTGTGCATGGCTGTGCACTGGAGATCGTATATGTGGGGTGTGTATTTCCTGAGGTTGTCATTGCCTGCGCACAATGGTCTGAGTTGTTCGGCCAAGTGTGCATGCCTCTGTGTGGGGGCCGTGTGTGTGTGTTGCTTGGTGTGTGTGTTTCCCAGTGCACGTGAACGAGTGTGTGCATGCAAACAGAAATCTGCAGGGTTGTGTGTGCTAATCCATAGGAGTATGGAGTATGGCGTGTGAGTGTGTTTTCCGGCCCACCTGGGTGTGTGACTTTGTGCGGGGCTACATATGTTGGATGTGTGTCAGAGACCTTCCGTGTAAAGGTAGAGTGTATGTCTGCTTGCATGCACAAGGGTGTCTTTTGTGTGTCTGTGTTTGCAGGACTTTGGGTGATTGTGTGTGTGTGTGTGTGTGTGTGTGTGTGTGTGTGTGTGGAGTTTTGGAGACTGCATTCTTGTTGGGTGTGTGTTTTCTTAGCAACTGCATGTGTATTTGGGTGGTCATGTGTGCAACTTGGGTGCCGAAAACACGTGTGGCTGTTTGTGCATAGCTTGTAGGTGTGTTGGCATGTGCTCATGTGTGTGTGATTTATGTGGGTGTGGGAACAGCTGTATAGGCCTGTGTACTGACGACTGTGTGTGTTCCTTGAGTGTTTGTGTGGGGTAGAGGCTGTGTGTTTGTGTGTGTGTTTGTGTGTGTTTTTGGGGGGCCAATTGTGTATTCTTCTGTACTGGAGAAGGTTTGTGTATGTTGTGGGTGTGGGACTACACGTGCAAAATTGTGTGTGTGGGTTGGGAATATCAGCGCCTATTCCAGTGAGCCACTGACTGTTTGGAGTGAGTGTATGTTTGCGTGAGCATGTGCTTTGTGTGTGTTGGTGCAGACCAGTGTGCATTCCTGTGTGACGCAGGCCATGTGATTCAGTTCCCTGTGGATATAATGAGGGCAGGTGTTGTGCCTGTGTCTCGGTGAGGGCCAGTTGTGTAGGCATATGTGCCTAAACCTGTGTGTATTTGTTGCGCTTGTGTGTGCGTGAGTTCTAGGACAGAGGGGGGTGTGGGTGATAGTGCCGGGTCACACTGTATGGCTGTGCCAGAGGAATTCTGTGAGTGTTGTGCGTGTGTTCGTGAGCGCAGCTGTTTGTGTTTGCATAGGCAAGTGCGCATGCCTGTGTGAATGACGTGTCTGTTTGTGTGTTATGTGATCTGAGGGTGTGTGCATGCACACTTGTGCGTGTAAGTGGGTGTGTGCAGCCACATGCATGCCTGTTGGCCGCAGATTGTGTTCATGTGTGTGTGCATGTGTACATCTGTGGGAGAGAGAGAGAGGGGGGGTCTGTCTGCATGGGTTTGTGTTTGCGGGCATGCGGGCGGCCGTCTTCTTGCCCATGTGTCGAGTTGGGTGTGTGTCGTGTGCGTGTGTATGCATGAGCTCATGTGGGTGTTGCGTGTATCTGTGTGTTTCCAGTCACGTGTGATTGTGAGATTGTGTGGCCACCAGCGCAGGCCGTTGTGTGGAGACCAAATGCGTGTGTGTCATGTGGCCACACGTGGGCATGTGCACACGTGTGTATGAGTGTGTGTGTAGGCCCCGGGCAGCAAAGGAGAGGGACTGCAGGATTTCCAGTTCTGCCGATTATGGGGAAAGAGGCAGGAAGCCGGGTGCAGCCACGTCCCTCCCGACACAAAGGTCTCATGTGCATTCCGTGGTTCTTCAGAGGTCTTTCTCCCCTGTTGATGCACAGACGCACAGGGGCCAAGGCAAGGAGGGAGGGGCTGGAGTTGTCTGGTGGGTGTGAGGCGCACCATCCATCTGTACTTCTTGCACAAATTGTCCCCGGTGTGGGAAATAGCTATTTGTTTTAGTCTCCTTCCCAGGCCGCACACCTCCTGTCCTATGGCCAATCTCATCTTCCCTCCCTGGCAAAGACAATGCCAGATGTCTCTCATTGCACAAATGTCACCTGGGAGTGGGAGTGGATGTGGACAGCATTCACATGAAGGTCGAACAAATGGAAACCAAGGTGAAGCCCGTGGGGGCGCATATGAAATCCACTCAGGGGGAAACTTGTGGAGATTTTGTCGGGGACTATGCCTGGATATATGTGCACGCTTCTCCAAACTGAGATGGGGGTGGGGGGTGTGCAAGGAGCCCCAGCATGTCGGTGATGCCTGGAGAGATTGGCTTCATTGCCCCAGACCAAAAGCCCCAATCCTAAGTTCTGGGCTCGAAACCACACTTGGGCATTCTCTCACCACATGTCTTACCAGCTCTGGGGACGCGGATGCCCAGCTTGATGTTCTGATCAAGGTCTCACCCTGCTGGCAAAATGTAACTGCACATTTCCCCCTTGCAGACAGATGGCTTTGGGCCTCTGTCCTGGTATCACACTATTCATACTCCAGGGTCTGGGCTGAACATTTCCATGTACACTCGACCAGGCTTCCTGTTGCTATTTACAGTGTCCTGAGTCTTACAGGAATCTATTCGGGAAGGGAGAGGGACCACTTCCCATTGGCGGTACAAATACCAGGCAGACGGTGCAGCTGACAGAGCCACGGGAACAGATCGTGCCGGCATTGTGGGTGGGGGTGGGGTTGCGGCGTGGGAGTGCATGTGCGAGGGGTGGTTGTGCGACTGGGAGGCCAAGGCCACCCATGTGGGTGCACATGGTCGGGCTCCTTGCCCGGCTGTCTGGTTCCCACTGGGGCGAGGGGAGGGGCCTGTTATGGCCACAACCACCGCCTTGCCACTAGGTGGTCCCGGGGTCTGGTCAGCATCCTGGACTTGGCCATGGGGTTCCATCCAGCCATGGTCGCTTCCCGGGAGCTCACACCCCCGCCACGCAGAAGCCACCTGGCACCAAACTAGTGTGTGCAAGCATGCCGCAAGAATGCGGCCTGTGAGAGGTGCCCGCCTCTAGGCCTGGTAACCAAATCTCCACCTGCCGGCTGTTTGCAGAAGCTGCGTGTTCGCACCTGCATCTCATTCCCGCGGCCAATGCCGCGGCTGGATGCTGAAGCTTGACTCCACGTCCAAAGGGAGAGCGAGGCGTGGTCTGTGGCATCCCGGGCTGCCCCGGAATCCTGGACCACCTTAGTCCTTGGAGGGTGTCGTGGGGAGGCGGGGGCCGACGGGGAGGCAGGCGCCTGAGGCGAGGCAGGGGAGCCGAACACCCTACGTTAGGGGGCATGGTGACACGGGCTGTGCGAGAGGTAACCCCCGGCAGTGCAGAGGCGTGGCTGCCCCGGGGGAGGAGTTGGTCGTGGTGGTGGAGGATATCATGGCGGTGGTGGAGGTCGTGGCGGCGGAAGATGAGGAGGAGGCATGAGGCGAGCAGGACGAGAAGCAGCAGGAGCTGCCACCGGAAGAGCCAGTGCTGGTTCCCTAGACAGCCGGGCTCCCTTGTCCCAACCCGCTCCTGTGCCGTGAGTTCCCCACTTCCCTCCATGTTCCCGACCACCCCGTGGCCTCCCACAGCCGCACGGCCATACTTGGGAATGGCACTGGGCCATGGGCTGGAGGCTCCTGAGTCTCTAGGGGAGGAGGAACAATATCCCACGAGGACAGGGGATGCCCTTAACCCTCCTTGGGTATCCTTTGCATTATGCAATTTCACGAATCCCTAACATGTGTGTGTGTTTGTGTGTGTGTGTTTGTGCACACGTACGTGCGCACCTGGGGCACGGTAGCTGTGTGGATGTGGACCACGCAGAGATCAGAGTCTGACCAACCAGATGAAGTCGAGGAAACATTCACCGCTATGAGAGATGGGTGGACGAGTGTAGGTGGTGCTTTGCCTGCACAGAAATGCACAGACAGAAATGGGGGAAAGGATCACAAGTGGCAGCTCTGGAGATTATTTGAGGCAGCAAAGTAGACTTGGGGCTATTGGTCTGGCACCAAGGCAAGCCAGTCTCTCCAGGCATCACGGACAAGCAGGGTCTTCTTTCTTGCCCCCCACTCCCCCGTTTCAGTCAGGGGACGTGTGCACATATATACAGGCATAGTCCCCACCGGGATCTCCATGTGTTTTCCCCAGTGTGGATTTCATATGCGCCCGCACGGTCTTGGACCGTGGTTACCATCTGTTCGGCCTTCATGTGGATGCTGTCCACGTCCACTCCCACTCCCAGGTGATATTCGTGTAATGACAGACGTCTGGCATTGTGCTTGCCGGGGGTGGGAGGTGAGAGGGGCAACACAACTAGAGGTGTCCGGGCCGGGAAGGAGACTGACACCCCAGCTATTTCCCACACCTGGGACCATCCGTGCAAGCAGCACAGAAGGGTCGTGTGCCTCACACCCACCTGCCAACTCCCACCCGTCCCTCCTTGCCTTGGCCCCTGTGCATCTGTGCATCGACAGGAGAGACAGACCTCTGAAGAACAATGGAATGCAAACGAGACCTGTGTTTCAGGGGGACTTGGATGCACTCGGCCTCTCGCCTCTTTCTCCATTATCGGCAGAGATGGAAAACACGTAGTCCCTCTCCTTCGCTGCCCAGGGCCTACAGACACACTCATACACACGTGTGCACATTCAAACATGTGGACACATGACACACATGCATACGGTCTCCACACACAGGCACGCACCGGTGGCCACACACTGTCACCATAACACGTGACTGCAAACACTCAGAGACACACAACACACACATGAGCTCATGCATACACACGCACACGACACACACCCACACACCCGGGCTCGACACACGGGAAAGAAGATGGCCGCACACACACACACAAACACAAACCCACGCAGACAGGCTCTGCTCTCTCTCTCTCTCCCACAGATGTTCACGTGACATACACATGCACACAATCTCCGGCCCACAGGCATGCATATGGCTGCACGCACCCACTTACAAGCACACATGTGCATGCACACACTCAGAACACATAACACACAAACACACACGTCCTGCACACAGGCATGTGCACTTACCCATGCAAACACAAAGCGGCACTTGTGAAAACATGCACAACACTCACAGAAGGTCTCTGGCACAGCCATACACGCGTGACCTGGCACTATCACACATGCCCCCTCCGACCTAGAAATCACACACACACACATGCTCAACAAATACACATGGGTTTAGGCACCTATGCATACACAACTGTTCCTCACCGAAACACACGCACACACACCTGCCATCAGGATAACCACAGGGAACCGAAACACGGTCTGCATCACACAGGAATGCACACTGCTCTGCACCAAAACACACACATGCATGTGCTCACGCAAACCCGCACTCACGCACTCCAGCAAACTCACTGGCTCAAAGGCATATGCGCTGACATTCCCAACCCACACACACACTTTGCTCATAAGGTCCCACACCCACAACATACACAAACATTCCCCAGTACAGAAGAATACACAATCGGGCTAGGAAACACACACACACACACACACACACAAACACACAAACACACGGCCCTACTGCACACAGACACTCAAGGAACACACCCAGTCATCAGTACACAGGCATACACCGCTGGTCCCGCACCCACAGACACGCACACACACACGAGCTCATGCCAACACACATACATGCAAAACACACACAGCCACACGTGTTTTCGGCACACATGTTTGCACCCATGATGACACAAATACACACACACGTTCTAAGACAGCACACACACACCAAGCATGCACACAGTCTCCAAAACTGAGGAATGAGTAGGTGGTACAGATGTGTGCACACATCCCCCCCACTACTCACACACACAAACACTCAAAGGCCTGCAAACACTGACACACAACAGACACCTTGTGCACACAAGCACACACATTCAACACTCGCATGAAAGGTCTCTGGCACACGTCCATACATATGAAGCCCCGCAGAGAGTCACACACCCAGGTGCACCGGAAACACACACACATGCCATACACCCATGGACTAGCACACACAGCCATGCATATTTCTGCTCACATGCACACACAGGTTCACTTGCACTGGGAAACATACACACCACGCAACACTCACAAGGTCCCCACACACAGGCACGCACACTTGGCCGCAGAAACACAGACCAGCGTGCGCAGGCAATGAGACACTCAGGAAACACACACATATGATCTCCAGGGCACAGGCATCCACACTTGACAGGAACACACACTCACGTGCATAAGAAACACACACAAACACACACTCACACAACCCTGGGAAGAACACACTGTCACCGGCACACAGGCATGCACACATGGCCACAGAAATACACACATATGCACTCATGTAAAATGCACACACATGAAATAGAATCACACATGGTGCCCGCCCACAGGTATGTGCACTGGGCCGTGAACGCACACACCCACACGCCCATCTGTGTGCAAACACACACTCAAGCAACACCCACCAACTCACAACGTCTGTGGCACACAAGCATGCACAAATGGCCACACACACCAACACATACGTGGGCATGCACAGACACAACACATAAACACCCAGGGTCCTGACAAAGTGGCACACACACATGGCCTCGCAAACACAACACCTGTGCACCTGCAAACACCCTCCCGATACACACACCAAGACACATGGTCTTCGGGCCAGAGTCATGCACACTTGCCACACACACACGTGCACATGCAAACTCACACACACCGCACAAACACACATGATCCCCGGCACAGAGGCATGCTCAGGTGGCCGCGCAAGCACACACACACGCACGCACGCACACACACACAAACACACACACGTTAGGGATTCGTGAAATTGCATAATGCCAATGATAGCCAAGTCGGTGTTGAGGGTGTCCTCTGTCCTGGTGGGATCCGTCTTCCTGCTCAGCGAGAGCCTCACGAGCCCCCAGCCCATGGCCCAGTGCCATTCCCAAGAATGCCCTGCCTTCCCGGACCCCGCCTCGCTCTCTATTTGTAGGTGGTGCCGAGGATCGCTCTCCATGGGGCCATGGACCCGATAGGTGGCAGCCACGGAAGGAAGGAGCTGGCGGGGTGAGCATGCGGCTCCCACAAGGGGCCGACAGGTGACACTCTAGCGCCCACGGCTGGAGGCAAGCACCTAGCCGAGGCTGCTGGCCTGGGGGACGCATGTGCACAAAGTCTTGGGGCCTTTTGGCGTCTGGGTGGCAGGGCGGGGGGGGGGCAATGGCCTTGGCGGGATGCAACCCCGGACTCAATCCCAGGATGCTGACTGGCCCCGGAACCAACCAGGGGCTCGGCGGTGAGCGTGGCCACAGCCGGCCCCGGCCCTCGCCCTTGCCGTGGCCAGCCTGCCCACGCATCCTCTCAGGGGCATCCGTGCCTGGACCCTGGCCATTTTCTTCGCTGACACCTCCCAGACTATTCCTGGGAGGTCCCTGCTATCACAAACCTCATGTACACCTCCTCATCAGTTCCCCTGGGAACAAGCTACTGCCACCGGGGAATTCAAACCCAGCATCTCAATAGGGTTACCGCCGCCTGCCCGGAAACTGCTCCTGGCCCATTCTTACAGTGGGGGAAAGTCCTGAAGTCATCAGCTGGTGCTCCAACCACTGCTACATGGCTGTCCACATGGCTCTCCCCCCTTTAACTGCCCGTGCGGGAGGGAGTCAGGAGGCGGCCCAGCAGAATCCGGGATGCAGGGACATCCCCGCCCCAATGACCCGCCTCTCCTACAAAGAGAGGAACTGCACACAGATATTGGCCTGAAATTAACAAGGAGCCAATGTCCAAGACCACCTCCGTGCTTACACAACCACTGGCACAGCCCCGGTGAGGTCCGCGATTGGGACTCGGTGGCATGCTAATGGGCTGGCAAGGTAGCCGAAAGAGTAACTCTGGGTGTGTTCTTTCGTAAAAGCCACTGGTAGGACTCGTTCCCACCGTACTTTCCTCTGCCGGCCCTTCATCTTTGCTTTCTCCCTCCTTGTCTGATTTCCGCGCTCCCTTTCCCTGTGTCTTCCTTCCCGCCTCACCATAACTGCCAGGGATGTCCGAGCTCCAGCATAATGGTCCGCGGAGCCTGCTTTTATCCGCCTTCCTGTGGAGCTGTGGCTTTCTTGGCTGCCCCAGCCCTGCTGCAAGTCCTTCCTTGGTCTGTCTGTCACTGGAGTGCCACCCAGGGAGGAGATGGCAAAGTGAGTACTGGCAGCACACCCTGCCCTCTCTCCGGTACTCACCAGGTCCTTTGCGAAGGTCCCACACCTCATGCCGGTCTGCTGCAGGGAGGCATACTGGAATGTGTACGATGCACGCTGCATGAGGTTCGAGGAAGGCCCAGTGGGGAATGGCAAGGTCGAGGGCCTTGGTTTTGCATCGTGGGAGGGCCTCACATACGTAAGAGGAATGGGTCGGCCGCCCGTGGCAGGAGGGGGGATTTTGACGGGATAGAGGCCGGAGGAGCCCCCTTGGGGTGAAGTGCAGGACTCTGGGCGGTAGCGTGTCATTGTTACAAACTCTACTTCTCAACGCAAATGAGGGACCCTGCATGGTAGGAACATCCTGCCGTCTGCGGGGGAGAAGTACAATTTTCTGAGACTGTCCCTGACTAGCCCAGTCAGTGGGTTTACTGCTACAGTCCAAACTGAATTAGCTCTTGTAAACTTGCCCAAGACACTGAAGGAGGGTTCTGAGGAAATAGTGCACCAAAAACAGCACATCCTTGAAGTTGGTACTTTACATCCCTGTAAAGTACACACATAACAAACACCAGAGCAGGATTTGCATATGGAAGTACTCTGCTTTGCCAATGTGGCCCCAAAGACAAATGCGTCCATGCAGGCATCTGTTTGCGTTCCTCGACTGAGCACGCACAGAGCTGTATCTTGTAAGCTGTAGAATGCCTTTCCATGGAATCATGACAGCCAGCTGGGTGCAGGCCCCTCGCGCCTTACACTGACCAAGTCCGTGTTATCGGCCAACCTGGGTCACCCCAGGCTAAGGTGTTTGCTGCAACTGTGAGTGGGGAGAGCCCCGAAGAAGGTGTGTTCAACATAGATGCAATAAAGCACTGTGCTAAAATAAAAGAAGCCAGCCCCAAAAGGAGGCCTACTGGAAGGGACCACTCACGTGTGTGGAAGCTGAAATTTAAGTCCGAGGCGTGCAAGCAACCAGAGGGGAGAGTTGCGGTTACAGTGTGAACGGGGTGGGGGAGGGGGGGAGGGCGCTAGGGGGAGGTGTCGCCCAAGGATATGAAGACCCAGTTCCGCCAGGCTCAGGAAGTCTGCTGAATTAAGGAGCCTGGGGCCTGCAGGAAACCGTACTTGGCTGTGTCCCTAGTGTATGGATTAGCCAAGCGTTTGCAGAGAGATTTCAGAGCGAAGGGGGCAGGAAGGACCCCGTGTACGTGATGGACACCCGCACGTCCCTGATGCTACCTTGAGTACCTCCCTCACGCACAGCACACAGTTAACTTCTAGGCCGAGCGGAGCTCAATCCATTGATGTCAAAGGTGTCAGCGTTCGCATGTCCCGAAAACATGAATCAGACACCAGAGGAGGAAGTAACAGAGGAATTGAGGATGGGAAAGGGGGCGGGGTACGCAGAAACCAAGTAGTGCAGCGGCGGATGCCACTCTGCCCTGGTCAGCAAAGTGGCTAGGCGGCAACCTGGTAAGGTTTGCATGACAGCAGAATGTTCTGCCTTTGAAAAGCTGCCCACGTCTATGCTCTGTGTAAGAGACTGACCTTTTAGGCCCGAGGCCACAGAGCGGCTGGAAGCGGGAGGATGGAAAAGAGGAGTGACCTTATGCCCTAAGCGAGGCCGCTGGGATCCCTGCCCCTCGCTGACTGGTGGTACTGTGCGTGGCTGCTTGTCTGTACCCAAGGAGGCGTCACAGCACACGATATGGTATGGGCAGTGGAGGACTCCTCGCTGCTCACCAATGACTAGTAACGCACTGCCCCCACCCCCACCCCTACTGCCCATTGGAGGAGGACAGGATTCTGATCGCCAGATGGAAGGAACAGGGTCCAATCCACAGGCAGACAGACTCAGAGACAGGAACTCTCACAACAGACCCAAGTCAGGTCAACAGCCCGGCAGCTGGAAGAAAGCCGCAAGACTCGCAAAGGCAAAGGCACTTATGGGGACACAGATGCGCCCGTCCAGGGCTCAGGCACCGATGCGAGAACAGAGACGTGATGGCACAGGCAGGTCCAGGCCAAGACACGCCAAGGCAAGACACGCTCAGGAAGACACCGAAACATGGGCAAAGTGGGACGCCCGCGATCCACCCTTTACGCAGACAAGAACTCGAAGATCCGGAGATGCCAGGGACTGAAGCACATGGGACAGACCCATGGAGCCAGAATGCTCATGAGCTCCTGAGGCGGTCCTCTCCTATCAGACAGCACCCTGGGTTACAGGAGTTTTGTTCCCTTAGTGCCCGGGGCCTTGGCCACGCTGCTTCGAGGAAGAGAGAGGAAGACCAAACAAAGAGCACTGGGCAACAGGGCAAAGTTTATTGAGCCAAAGTACCAAGCAACCCGAGAGGACTGCCGGGTTCCCGTTCAAACTTGGGGGTTTTTATAAGCTCTTTCCAAGACCTAGAGCGTGGCCCCCTGTGGATTCGCTGCCAAGGTGTTGCCAGTCAGGGCTTGGATCACGCCCCCATCTCTCGTGCTGATGGGTCTTGAGGACTGACAGTTGGAGACTTAGTGCCTCAGGTTGTGACAGCGACTGATGTTTCATGGTTACTGGCTTTGTTTCAGGTCGTGCTGCAATGGTCACCCCTGCAGAGCCTGCTAGACAGGATGCTATCCTGGTCTTGTCTGAGCAGTCAAATGGGACGCTAGCCCGGTTTTGTCTGAGCTGTCCTGGCCCCCCGTGTTCCTGTTGGGGACCCTGGCCCTGACGTCCTCAGCGTCCAATTGAGTCCTGACATCTGGGGCTCCCTGATCTCCCAAAGCATCTGCCCCAAACCATGCCTCACCCTTCTCTCCAGGCCGGGCCTCAACGTCACGCCGTTGTCCAAGCGCTGCCCACAGATGCTAAGAGGTGGTGGACCAGTGCCCACTTCTCCCCACAAGCTTTTAGTCCTTGGCCACACCCTCCAAAACAGCACAAATGTAGAGACTACCCTGCGGTCCCCGAAATGGCCCAGCCTAGGACCCCTTCAGACCATGAGCCAACATGGGAGCTGTCCTGCTCCTGCTGTGGATTTTGACATCACACGTTCATCTGAGCCGCACAAGTAGAGCCAGTGTTCAGCAGGCGGGTATCCCGGCACTTACAGACCAAGAAGCTGAGAAGACCAGTGTCCCCCGCAGTCCTAGAGAGCCAATCCTTCCCTCCTAGAGCCTCAGATGCCTCCGCCCACCCTGGAAGGGGCAAGGCTAGGTCCTACAGATCATCAAATCCACAACCTGACGCTGGACAGGCGATCCGTCCTGCATATTGAAAGGGACAAGAAGCATGGTTGAGGTTTGACTGCTAAACCCTCCCCTGGGAAAGAGCCGCTGCACTTCCCAGATGTTGTGGAGAGGGCAGTCTCACTGGGTGGGGCGCGGTGGGGGGCAGGAAGTTTAGTATTCCCCTGTCCCCCACAGGGCTGCTACCCTTGCAGCCAACTTAGCTGGGGATGGAGAAGAGCCCCATGGGTCAAACACTCACATCTCCCACTCTACTGGCAGCGGACTCAGTCCTCTGCCAGCTTCCCTAGGCAGAGGCATCTCAGGCAAGCAGTCATCCGCTCCGGGGAGGAGCGCCCCAGGGGCTCACCTCACCGCCTCCCAGGTGCAACTTGCGACAGGTACTCTGTATGTCCCAGGTCTTTCCATGGACCTACGCACAGAAGGCTAAGGGATATCAGCCCCAGAGTCATCATGGGACAGATAGCACACGCGAGGTTGGCCCGGCCCTTGCACTTAGCAACTGTGCTACCCCTGCCTCTCCCCTCTGACTGTCTGCAATCTGGTGGACCCCCTAACGAGGACCCTAGGGAAACAGGGGGCTAGGGAATCTGGGGGAGCGTGGGTTGGTCAGTGTGTGAGTGTCAGGGCATGTGAGTGAAAGCCTGTGGGTGGGTGGGTGAGTGATTGTGTGCCTGAGTGAGGGACCGAGTGGGCGTATGTCAGGGGATGTGGGTCAGTGAAGGAGTGTGTGTGGGGTCGGTGAGTGAGCGTGAGTGTGTCAGTGTGTGGGAGTGCCTGAAAGAGTGTGTGTGTGGGGGTGAGTGATTGTGCACCTGAGTGTGTATATGAGAGTGTCTGTGTGTGTGTCTGTGTGTCTTTCCCCACAGATTAGACCCTCCCCTGGCTCCTGTGCCCACATGAGAGTGCCATCCTTCCTACCTTCCCACTTCACTCTGTCCCCTCTCCCACCGTCCCTCCATACGGCCTGACCCACACTCACTATCATTGTTGCTGGTCCTGAGAGGCTTACCCTGTTAGCAAGAGCCTGTGTGCATTTCTAGGACCAGGAATAGCAACGGTGCTGGGTACAACTGAATAAAGGACCTTGGGTTCTCCCCCTGTCTCCCCCGTGGCGTGTGGAGTGGATGTGTCTGAGGACACCCACCAGGGAGCATCCCTGGTGGACTGTCATCACCATCCAGCGAACCTGGGTCCTGAATACGTTCGGCCCTGGCTTGTCGCTCTCCTTCTTTGAACTCCCTTATGTCCCCAGGGAAGAGATGAGCCCCAGGTAGCTGGCCTTGGTCTCATTTCCTCACCCTACTCAGCGCCCCTGCACCCCCAGGGGAAAGACCTCTGCCCACTGGGATGCAGTCCCTGCGTGTGTGTGACCTAGCCCTCTGGGCCCAGCCATTCCACGGGCTGGAGATGCTCATCTATAGCAGTCAAACACCCACACGAGGCCGATGTGCTCAGGCACTCCCCTGAACCCCTTCCACTAAGGGGAGCGTGCGCACCTGAGCACCCGCGGTCACGTGCGCGCGTGCGCGCGCACACACACACACACACACACACACACACAAGCACACTTGACCTTCTTTATCAACCTTTCAATATTTTTCCAGGACTCCTGGTGCCTCAATCTGCCCTATGTTTCACCCCGGCTACAGTCTTCGGTTACTTCCCGTGCAGAGGAAACTGCCTGACCATTCGGCTCCACCTGAAGCTTTTGGACTGGCGTTGGTCAAGTGCAATGCTCCCTCATATTCACCCAGCACATATCTGAAGGGATGGCAAAGGAGACATAAACAAGTTAAGAAGGGCTTTGCGTCTGTGTGTGGGTTTGTTCTTGGTCCCAGGACATGGCAAAGAGGCGAATGCCTGGTGGGAACCACCAACTCCTGAAGTGTTGGATTGTATGAGTGGCGGTGATGTTCAGCGTGGGTGCAGGGCAGGGAGGTGCATGGCATGAGCACATCCTAGGCAGCATCTAGGAGGAGGACAGGAAAAGGCAGCTCTGTTCACGGTGTCTTATTTTTCAGGTCAGGGCACACAGGTGGGGAAGGGTCCTCGCAAGTGGGGCCATCGTGGCGTGGTGGCTCCTGGTCCCTCCACATTGACACCACTTAGGGAGCTTGGCCTAGTACCTTTTCTCCTGGAAGCATGCCCCACAATGTAGTGATGCGGTGCTGTGCATGCGTTCAGTCAGGAGAACAGCAAAACACACATGTCCCAAGAGGACTAAGGATGAGACCATCCCTCGTGGTCCCTGCGGACCTACGCCGTCCCACACCACAAAACCTGCTCACAGGTGACAGATCCATGGACGTGTGAGGGAAGGCTCATGTGAGTGGTGGAAGGCAATGCGGCTTTGGGAGTGGGCTGGGTGAGGTAGGTCTGCCGTCAGCTGTGCGTGTGTTTGCGTGTGTGTGTGTGTGTGTTTTCTTGCACGTGCGGCCACCTGAACATGACTCTGTGCCGGCGATCATGTGTGTGTGTGCGGTGTATGGGAGTTTGCATGCACACGTGTGTGTGTGGCAAGTGTGCATGCCTCTGGACCGAAGACCATGTGTCTTGTTGTGTGTATCAGGAGGGTGTGTTTGCAGGTGCACGGGTGTTGTGTTTGCGAGGCCACATGTGTGTGCCACTGTGTAGGGACTCTGGGTGTTTATGTGTTGCATGTTTGCATGCCCACATACATGTTGTGTGTGGCCACGTGTGCATGCTTGTGTGCCACAGACGTTGTCAGTTGGTGGGTGTTGCCTGAGTGTGTTTTTGTACAAGGATCTGCGTGTGTGTGTGTGTGTGTGTGTGACCAAGTGCACATAACTGTGCGGGCACCATGTGTGTTTCTATTTCATGTGTGTGTGGCTTTACATGTGTGCGTATGTGTGTATGTGTGTGGCCATGTGTGTGTGTGTGCCAGTGATAATATGATTTCCCCTGTGTTGTGTGAGTGTGTGTTTCTGTGTGTTTCTTGTGCACCTCAGTATGTGTTCCTGTCAAGTGTGCATGGCTGTGCACTGGAGATCAAATGTGTTAGGTGTGTATTTCCTGAGTGTGACATTGCCCCCGCACAGTGGTCTGTGTTTGTGCGGCCAAGTGTGCATGCCTCTGTGCGGGAACCTTGTGTGTATTGCATGGTGTGTGTGTTTCCCAGTGCACGTGAACGTGTGTGTGCATGTGAACAGAATTCTGCCTGGCTGTGTGTGCTAGTCCATGCGTGTATGGCGTGTGTCTGTGTTTTCAGGTGCACCTGGATTTGTGATTATCTGCAGGGCTCCATATGTGTGGACGTGTGCCAGAGACCTTCCATGTGAGAGTTGAGTGTATGTGTGCTTGCATACGCAAGGGCGTCTGTTGTGTGTCTGTGTTTGCAGGCCTTTGGGTGATTGTGTGTGTGTGTGCATGTGTGGAGATTTGGAGACTGTGTGCATGCTTGTTGAGTGTGTGTTGTCTTAGCAAGTGCATGTGTATTTGGGTGTTCATGTGTGCAAACTTGGGTGCCGAAAACACATGTGGCTGTGTGTTCATTGCTTGTATGTGTGTTGGCATATGCTCGTGTGTGTGTGCATGTCTGTGGTTGCGGGACCAGCGGTGTAGGCCTGTGTACTGACGACCGTGTTTGTTCCTTGAGTGTCGTTGTGCGGTAGGGACCATGTATTTGTGTGTGTGTGTGTGTGTGTGTGTGTGTGTGTGTGGGCATGCACACTGGCGCTTGGGTGCGTGTGCTCCCATTTTGGAAGGGGGTTGGTGGAGTGCGTGAGCACATCGGCCTTGTGTGGGTGTTTGACTTCTCTGCCTGGGCATCGCCAGCCTGTGGAATGGCTGGGACTGTATGCTTGCCGAGAGGGTTAAGTAACACACGCCTGGGGACTGCATCCCAGGGGACAGAGGTCCTTCCCCTGGGGGTGTGGGGCTGCTGGGTAGGGAGAGGAAATGAGACCAAGGCCATCTAGCTGGGGCCCTTTTCTTCCCTGGGGAATGAGAGAGTTCAAGGAAAAGGAGCGACAAGACAGGGCCGAACGTGTCCAGGACCCAGGTTTGCTGGATGGCGATGACAGTCGTCCAGGGATGCTCCCTGGTGGGTGTCCTCAGACACATCCACTGCACACGCCATGGGGGAGGCAGGGGGAGAACCCAAGTTTTATTACTCAGTAGAACCCAGGGCTGATGCTCCTCCTGGTCCTATGAACGCGCACAGGCACTTGCTGACAGGTGAGCCTCTCAGGACCAGCAGCAATGATAGTGAGTGTGGATCAGGCTTTATGGAGGGATGGTGGGAGAGGGGACAGAGTGAGGTGGGAAGGTAGGAAGGATGACCCACTCATTTGGGCACAGGAGCCAGGGCGAGGGTCTAATCTGTGGGGAAAGACGCACACACACACTCTTACATGCATACTCAGGTGCACAATCATTCACCCCCTCACACACACACAATTTAGGCACTCCCACACACTGACAGACATACTCTCACTCACCGCCCACACACCCACTCCTTCACTTACACACATACCCTTACATATGCCCACTCAGTCCCTCATTCAGGCACACAATCACTCACCCACCCACCCACCCACCCACAGGCTCCTTCACTCACATATCCTGACACTCACACATTGACGCACCCACGCTTCCCCAGGATCCCTAGCCCCCTGTTTCCCTAGGGCCCTGATTTGGGGTCCACCAGACTGCAGACAATCAGAGGGGAGGGGTCGGGGTAGCACGGTTGGTAAGTGCAAGGGCCAGGCCATGCACCCGTGGGCTGTCTGTCCCATGATGATTCTGGGGCTGATATCCCTTAGGCTTCTGTGTGTAGGTCCATGGAAAGACCTGGAGCATACAGAGCACCTGTTGCAAGCTGCACCCGGAAGGCGGTGAGGTGAGCCCCTGGGGTGCTCCTCCCCCAAGCAGTCGTCTGCTTTCCTGAGATGCCTCTGACTAGGGAAGCTGGCAGAGACCCAGTCGCTGCCAGTAGAGTAGGGAGATATGAGTGTTTGCCCCACGGGGCTCTTCTCCATCCCCAGCTAAAGTGGCTACAAGGGCAGCAGCCCAGAGGGTGACGGGGTGGTACTAAGTTTTCTGCCACCCACCGTGCCCCACCCCATGAGGCTCCCCTCTCCACAACTTCTGGGAAGTGCGGCGGCCCTTTCCCGGCAGAGGTTTTGGCAGTCAAACTGCACGGATGCTCCTTGTCCCTTTCAATATGCAGGACAGATCGCCTGTCTGGAGTCAGGTTGTGGATTTGATGATCTGTAGGCCCTAGCCTTGCCCCTTTCAGGGTGTGCGGATGCACCTGAGGCTCTAGGAGGGAAGGCTTGGCTCTCTTGTACTACGGGGGAGACTGGCCTTCTCAGCTTCTTGGTCTGTAAATGCCGGGGTAACCGCCTGCTGGCCACTGGCTCTGCTTGAGCGGCTCAGATGAAAGTGTAACATCAAAATCTGCAGCGGGAGCGGGACAGCTCCCATGTTGGCACATGCTCTGAAGGGGTCCTAGGCTGGGACATTTCAGGGGCCCGCAGGGTAGTCCTCTACCCTTGTGCCGTTTGGTAGGGTGTTGCTGAGGACGTAAAGATTAGGGGGAGAGGTGGGCACAGGGCCCCCCTCTTAGAATCTCTGGCCAGCGCTCAGGGAACGGTGTGACGTTGAGGCCCAGCCCAGAGAGAAGGGTGAGGCGGTGGTGGGGGGGATGCTTTGGGAGATCAGGGAGCACAAGGTGTCAGGAGTCAATTGGACACTGAGGGCGTCAGGGCCAGGGTCCACAACAGGTAAGCGGGGAGCCGGGACAGCTCAGACAAAAACCGCGCTAGCGTCCTGTTTGACTGCTTGGACAAGACCACAATAGCATCCTGTCTAGCAGGCTCTGCAGGGGTGACATTTGCAGTACGGCCCGAAACAAAGCCACTAACCATGAAACATCAGTCACTGTCACAAGCTGAGGCACTAAATCTCCAGATGTCAGCCCACAAGACCCATCAGCATGGGAGACAGGTGCGTGATCCAAGCCCTGAATGGCAACACCTTGGCACCAAATCCACAGGGGGCCCACTCTCAAGGTCCTGGAAAGAGCATATACGAACCCCCAAGTCTGAACGGGAACCAGGCAGCCGTCTCACGGTGCTTTGTACTCTGGCTCAATAAAATTTGCCCTGGTGAACGCCCATGTCGCGGCTCTGCGTCCCTGACGGCGGTCCTACAGACATAGGAGCACCGGGCTTAGACTTTACCCTTGTTTTTATTTCAGCTTTAAAATCCATGCGAACGGAAGGAGCGGCAAGATGGCGGAGGAGTAGGAGACCTAGATTTTGTCTGGTCTCAGGAATTCAGCTGAATAGGGATCAAACCATTCTGAACACCTACGAACTCAACAGGAGATCAAACAGGAGAGTAGCAACAACTCTCTGAACAGAGAAGCGACCACTTACTGGAAGGTAGGACGTGCGGAGAAGTGAATCCGAGGCGATATTCGGGAGGATAGACGGCGGGGGAGGGGCCTCCGCCGGCCGCTTCTGGCAAGTGCTAGAGCCGCGGAGTACAAAATCGGACCTTTTAAAAGTTGGCTCGGCGGAGGGACGTCGCTGCAGTGGCTAAGCGGGGGGTGGAATCCTCCCGGGACAGTGTGGTCTCAGGACCCTTGGGATCACAGAGAGACCGGGGGTGCCTGAGTGCGGCAGAGCTCCCAGGTATCAGAGCAGGGAAGCTGGCTGCAGATACGGAGCAGAGTCGCGGGCTCTCAGCTCGGGGTTGCCATAAACTGTGATCTGCGGCCCAGTCGGGACACGGCTCCCCCAGCAAGGACCCAACAAGCAGCAGATCCGGGGAGACTCCCCTTCCTTCCCGGGGAGGAGCGGTGCGGGAACGCACTGCAGGGATCTGCTGGGTTTGGAGACTCCGAGCGGGGTCGGGTGCCAGAGATAGCAACGCTCGATCACAGGCCGGGTGAGCACGGAGTGCGGCCAGAGACCGGGGACACGGGAGTGACTGCTTTTCTCTGGGGGCTCACTGAGGAGTGGGGCCCCGAGTTCTCGGCTCCTCCGGGCGGAGACTGGGAGGCCGTCATTTTCGCCCTGGTCCTCCAAAGCTGTACCGAGAGCTTGCAGGGAACAAAAGCTCCTGAGAGCAAACTGGAGCAGCTTCCTTAGCCCGGACCGACAAGGGCGGGGCAATTCCGCCTCCGGCAAAGACATTTGGAAACCACAGCAACAGGCCCCTCCCCCAGAAGATCAACACAAACAGCCAGCAAGCCAAGACCAAGTTGATCGATCAAGGAGAATAGGAGAACTCCAGCGCTAGGGGAATACTGCACATAGATTCATGGCTTCTTTTTTTTTTTTTTTTTTTTTTTTTTCCATGATTCATTATTTCATCAAAGTTAATTTTTGTTGACTTTTTTTTATTTTTCTTTTTCCCTTTTTCAACCAACATCTTATAAATCCCTTTTTTAAAAAAAAAAAAACATTTTTTATTTTTTTTTTCATTTTTAGAGTCATATTTTATCCCTTCATAGTAGTTATCCTTGTTTTTGGCATATATATATAAGTTGTTCTCTCTTTAAAATTTTGAGGTACAGTTTCTTCTAACAGATCAAAATATACCCTAAACCACTAGTGTATGGCTTTGTTCTAGTCTCCTGCCTGATCACATTCTCTCCCTTTTTCCTTTTTTTTTTTTTTCCTTAAATCTCCTTTCTTTTTCAAACAACTTATCTTACCAAGTCCTTTTATAAAATCTTTTATAATTTTCATCTTTACAGTCATCTTCCATCCCTTCATTGTATCAACCCTTATTTTGTACATATATGTCTTTCTTCCTTTAAAATTTTAGGAGGCACTTTTTTCTAACAGACCAAAATACGCCCAAAATCTAGTGTGTGGCACTGATCTATGCACTAGCCTGATCATATTTGATCATATTCTGCCTTTTTTGAATTGTTTTGTTTTTGTTTTTATCTTTTTTTCTTTTTTTTTTCTTTTTCGCTTTCTTTTTTCTTTCTTTCCCTTTCTTTTCCCCGGGTTTCAGGTCTTTTCTGATTTGTATACAGTATATTTGCTGGGGACGTTGTAAACCTGTTAGCCTTTTGTTCTCTCATTCATCTATTCTCCTCTGGACAAAATGACAAGACGAAAGAAATCACCTCAGCAAAAAGAACAAGAGGTAGTACCGTCAGCCAGGGACCTACTCAATACGGACATTAGTACGATGTCGGACCTAGAGTTCAGAATCATGACTTTAAAGATACTAGCTGGGCTTGAAAAAAGCATGGAAGTTATTAGAGAAACCCTTTCTGGAGAAATAAAAGAACTAAAATCTAACCAAATCGAAATCAAAAAGGCTATTGATGAGGTGCAATCAAAAATGGGGGCACTAAATGCTAGGATAAATGAGGCAGAAGAGAGAATCAGCGATATAGAAGACCAAATGATAGAAAATAAAGAGGCTGAGAAAAAGAGAGAGAAACAACTACAGGATCACGAGGGCAGAATTCGAGAGATAAGTGATACGATAAGACGAAACAACATTAGAATAATTGGGATCCCAGAAGAAGAAGAGAGAGAGAGGGGGGCAGAAGGTATATTGGAGCAAATTATAGCAGAGAACTTCCCTAATGTGAGGAAGGAAACAGGCATTAAAATCCAGGAGGCACAGAGAACACCTCTCAAAATCAATAAAAATAGGTCAACACCCCGACATCTAATAGTAAAACTTACGAGTCTCAGAGACAAAGAGAAAATCCTGAAAGCAGCTCGGGAGAAGAGATATGTAACCTACAATGGTAGAAACATTAGATTGGCAACAGACCTATCCACAGAGACCTGGCAAGCCAGAAAGGACTGGCAAGATATCTTCAGAGCACTAAACGAGAAAAATATGCAGCCAAGAATACTATATCCAGCTAGGCTATCATTGAAAATAGAAGGAGAGATCAAAAGCTTCCAGAACAAACAAAAACTAAAGGAATTTGCAAACACGAAACCAGCCCTCCAAGAAATATTGAGAGGGGTCCTCTAAGCAAAGAGAGAACCTAAAAGCAGCAAAGAGCAGAAACGAACACAGACAACAGACAGTTAACAGTCACCTTACTGGTAATACAATGGCACTAAATTCATACCTTTCAATAGTTACCCTGAATGTAAATGGGCTAAATGCCCCAATCAAAAGACACAGGCTATCAGATTGGATTAAAAAACAAGACCCATCAATATGCTGTCTGCAAGAGACTCATTTTACACCCAAAGACACCCCCAGATTGAAAGTGAGGGGGTGGAAAACCATTTACCATGCTAATGGACACCAAAAGAAAGCTGGGGTGGCAATCCTTATATCAGACAAACTAGATTTTAAACCAAAGACTGTAATAAGAGATGAGGAAGGACACTATATCCTACTTAAAGGGTCTATCCAACAAGAAGATCTAACAATTGTAAATATCTATGCCCCGAACATGGGAGCAGCCAATTATATAAGGCAATTAATAACAAAAGCAAAGAAACACATTGACAACAATACAATAATAGTGGGGGACTTTAACACCCCCCTGACTGAAATGGACAGATCATCTAAGCAAAAGATCAACAAGGAAATAAAGACTTTAAATGACACACTGGACCAAATGGACTTCACAGACATATTCAGAACATTCCATCCCAAAGCAACAGAATACACATTCTTCTCTAGTGCCCATGGAACATTCTCCAGAATTGATCACATCCTAGGTCACAAATCAGGTCTCAATCGGTACCAAAAGATTGGGATCATTCCCTGCATATTTTCAGACCACAATGCTTTGAAACTAGAACTCAACCACAAGAGGAAAGTCGGAAAGAACTCAAATACATGGAGGCTAAAGAGCATCCTACTAAAGAATGAATGGGTCAACCAAGAAATTAAAGAAGAATTAAAAAAATTCATGGAAACCAATGAAAATGAAAACACAACTGTTCAAAATCTTTGGGATACAGCAAAGGCAGTCCTGAGAGGAAAGTATATAGCAATACAAGCCTTTCTCAAGAAACAAGAAAGGTCTCAAATACACAACCTAAACCTACACCTAAAGGAGCTGGAGAAAGAACAGCAAAGAAAGCCTAAACCCAGCAGGAGAAGAGAAATCATAAAGATCAGAGCAGAAATCAATGAACTAGAAACCAAAAGAACAGTAGAACAGATCAACGAAACTAGGAGCTGGTTCTTTGAAAGAATTAACAAGATTGATAAACCCCTGGCCAGACTGATCAAAAAGAAAAGAGAAATGACCCAAATCAACAAAATCATGAATGAAAGAGGAGAGATCACAAGCAACACCAAAGAAATACAAACAATTATAAGAACATATTATGAGCAATTCTATGCCAGCAAATTAGATAACCTGGAAGAAATGGGTGCATTCCTAGAGATGTATCAACTACTAAAATTGAACCAGGAAGAAATAGAAAACCTGAACAGACCTATAACCACTAAGGAAATTGAAACAGTCATCAAAAATCTCCCAAGAAACAAAAGCCCATGGCCAGATGGCTTCCCAGGGGAATTCTATCAGACATTTCAAGAAGAATTAATACCTATTCTCCTGAAACTCTTCCAAAAAATAGAAATGGAAGGGAAACTTCCAAACTCATTTTATGAGGCCAGCATTACCTTGATCCCAAAACCAGACAAAGACCCCATCAAAAAAGAGAATTACAGACCAATATCCTTGATGAACATGGATGCAAAAATTCTCACCAAAATACTAGCCAATAGGATCCAACAGTACATTAAAAGGATTATTCACCACGACCAAGTGGGATTTATCCCTGGGCTGCAAGGCTGGTTCAACATCTGCAAATCAATCAACGTGATACAATACATTAACAAAAGAAAGAACAAGAATCATATGATCCTCTCAATAGATGCAGAAAAAGCATTTGACAAAGGACAACATCCTTTCTTGATCAAAACTCTTCAGAGTATAGGGATAGAGGGTACATACCTCAATATCATAAAAGCCATCTACGAAAAACCTACAGCGAATATCATTCTCAATGGGGAAAGGCTGAGAGCTTTTCCCCTAAGGTCAGGAACGCGGCAGGGATGTCCACTCTCACCACTGCTATTCAACATAGTATTAGAAGTCCTAGCCACAGCAATCAGACAACAAAAAGAAATCAAAGGCATCCAAATCGGCAAAGAGGAAGTCAAACTCTCACTCTTTGCAGATGATATGATACTATATGTGGAAAACCCAAAAGACTCCACCCCAAAACTGCTAGAACTCATACAGGAATTCAGTAAAGTAGCAGGATATAAAATCAATGCACAGAAATCAGTGGCATTCCTATACACCAACAACAAGACAGAAGAGAGACAAATCAAGGAGTCTATCCCATTTACAATTGCACCCAAAACCATTAGATACCTAGGAATAAATCTAACCAAAGAGGCAAAGGATCTGTACTCAGAAAACTATAAAATACTCAGGAAAGAAATTGAAGAAGACACAAAGAAATGGAAAAACGTTCCATGCTCATGGATTGGGAGAATCAACATTGTGAAGATGTCAATGCTACCTAGAGCAATCTACACATTCAATGCAATCCCCATCAAAATACCATCCACTTTTTTCAAAGAAATGGAACAAATAATCCTAAAATTTGTATGGAACCAGAAGAGACCCAGAATAGCCAGAGGAATACTGAAAAAGAAAAGCAAAGCTGGCGGCATCACAATTCCGGACTTCCAGCTCTATTACAAAGCTGTCATCATCAAGACAGTATGGTACTGGCACAAAAACAGACACATAGATCAATGGAACAGAATTGAGAGCCCAGAAATGGACCCTCAACTCTATGGTCAACTTATTTTTGACAAAGCAGGAAAGAATGTCCAATGGCAAAAAGACAGTCTCTTCAACAAATGGTGTTGGGAAAATTGGACAGCCACATGCAGAAGAATGAAACTGGACCATTTCCTTACACCACACACAAAAATAGACTCCAAATGGTTGAAAGACCTAAACGTGAGACAGGAGTCCATCCAAATCCTAAAGAAGAACACAGGTAGCAACCTTTTCGACCTTAGCCGCAGCAACTTCTTCCTAGAAACATCGCCAAAGGCACGGGAAGCCAGGGCAAAAATGAACTATTGGGATTTCATCAAGATAAAAAGCTTCTGCACAGCAAAAGAAACAGTCCACAAAACCAAAAGACAACCGACAGAATGGGAGAAAATATTTGCAAATGACATATCAGATAAAGGGCTAGTATCCAAAATCTATAAAGAACTTATCAAACTCAACACCCAAAGAACAAATTATCCAATCAAGAAATGGGCAGAAGACATGAACAGACATTTCTCCAAAGAAGACATCCAAATGGCCAACAGGCACATGAAAAAGTGCTCAACATCGCTCGGCATCAGGGAAATCCAAATCAAAACCTCAATGAGATACCACCTCACACCCGTCAGAATGGCTAAAATTAACAAGTCAAGGAACGACAGATGCTGGTGGGGATGTGGAGAAAGGGGAACCCTCCTACACTGTTGGTGGGAATGCAAGCTGGTGCAACCCCTCTGGAAAACAGTATGGAGGTTCCTCAAACAGTTGAAATTAGAGCTACCGTTCGATCCAGCAATTGCACTACTGGGTATTTACCACAAAGATAGAAATGTAGGGACCCGAAGGGGTACGTGTACCCCAATGTTTATAGCAGCAATGTCCACCATAGCCAAACTGTGGAAAGAGCCAAGATGCCCATCGACAGATGAATGGATAAAGAAGAAGTGGTATATATACACAATGGAATATTATGCAGCCATCAAAAGGAATGAGATCTTGCCATTTGCAACGACGTGGATGGAACTGGAGGGTGTTATGCTGAGTGAAATAAGTCAATCAGAGAAAGACATGTATCACATGACCTCACTGATATGAGGAATTCTTAATCTCAGGAAAGAAACTGAGTGTTACTGGAGTGGTTGGGGGTGGGAGGGATGGGGTGGCTGCGTGATAGACATTGGGGAGGGTATGTGCTACGGTGAGCGCTGTGAATTGTGCAAGACTGTTTAATCACAGATCTGTACTTCTGAAACAAATAATGCAACATATTTTAAGAAAAAAGAAAAAGAAGAAGATAACAGGAGAGGAAGAAAAGGGGAGTATGCCAGAGGGGGAGACGAACCATGAGAGATGATGGACTCTGAAAAACAAACTGAGGGTTCTAGAGGGGAGGGGGGTAGGGGGATGGGTTAGCCTGGTGATGGGCATTGAGGAGGGCACGTTCTGCATGGAGCACTGGGTGTTATGAACAAACAATGAATCATGGAACACTGCACCAAAAACTAATGATGTAATATATGGTGATTAACAAAACAATAAAAAAATTAAAAAAAAATAAAAATAAAAATAAAATTTGCCCTGCTGCCCAGGGCTCTTCATCTGGTCTACCTCTTCCTTCCTTGAAGCAGCGCGGCCAAGACCCCGGGCACTAAGGGAACAAAACTCCTGTAACCCAGTGTGCAGTCTGATCGGAGAGGACCGCCTCAGGAATTCAGAAGCGTTCTGGCTCCATGTTTCTGAACCACGTGCTTCAGTCCCTGGCCTCTCCATTTCTTTAAGCACTTGACTGCATAAAGGTTGGATCGTGGTTGTTCCACTTTGCCCGTGTTTCTGTCTTCCTGAGTGTGCCTTGCCTTGGCGTGTCTAGGGTTGGCCCTGCCTGTGCCGTCACATCTTGGTTCTTGCTTCCGTGCCTGAGCCCCGGACGGGCACAGCTGTGCTCCCATAAGTGCCTTCGGCTTTGCAAGTCTCGCTGCTTTGCTCCAGCTGCCGGGCTGTTGGCCTGACTTGTGTCTGCTCTGAGAGTTCCTATTTCTTAGTCTGTCTGCCTGTGGATTGGACCCTGTTCCTTCCATTTCAGGATCGGAATCCTGTCCTCCTCCAAAGGGCGGGAGGGTTTCGGGGTGGGGGCAGTGAGTTACTAATCGTTGGTGAGCCCCTAGGAGTCATTCTCTGCCCATACCGTGTCATGCACGGTGACGCCTCTTTGGGTACAGACGAGCGGACACGCACTGTACCACCGGTCAGCATGGGGCAGGATCTCAGCGGCCTCGCTTAGGGCATAAGGTCACTCCTCTTTCTCTGTCCTCCCTCTTCCAACCGCTCTGTGGCCTCGGGCCTAAAAGGTCAGTCTCGTTCATGGACCATAGACATGGGCAGATTTTCAAAGGCAGAACGTTCTGCTGTCGTGCAGACCTTACCGGGTTTCTGCCTACCCTCTTTACTGACCAGGGCAGATTAGCGTCCGCTGTTGCACTACTTGGTTTCTGCGTACCCCGTGCCCTTTCCCACCCTCAATTCCTCCGTTACTTCCTCCTCTGGTGTCTGATTCATGTTTTCGGGACACGTGAACGCTGACATCTTTGACACCGCTGGATTGATGTCCGCTCGGGCTAGAAGTTAGTTGTGCCCTGTGCATGAGGGAGGTTCGCAGGGTAGCGTCAGGGACGTGTGGGTGTCCGTCACGTCCACGGGGTCTTTCCTGACCCCTTTGTTCTGAAATCTCTCTGCAAATGCTTGGCTTATCCACGCGCTAGGGACACAGCCAAGTACGGTTTACTGCGGGCCTCAGGCACCTTGGGTCTGCAGAACTCCTGCGCCTGGCGGACCTGAGTCTTCATACCCTCGGGCTGACACCTCCCCCTTGTGCCCTTCCCCCACCCCACCCCGCGCCACCCCGTTCACCCCATATCCTCAACTCTCCCCTCTGGTCGCTTGCACGCCTTGGACTTAACTTTCAGCTTCCGCACCCATGGGTGGTCCCATCCAGAGGCCTCCTTCTGGGGCTGGCTTCTTTCATTTAAGCACAGTGCTTTACCGCATCTAGGATGAATGCACCTTTTCAGTTCTCTACCCAGTCACAGTTGCAGTGAACACCTTAGCCTGGGGGGACACAGTTTGGGCAATAACACGACTTCGTTGGCATAAGGCATGAGGGGCCTCCTCCCGGCTGTCTGTCATGACTCCAGGGAATGGCTTCATACAGCATACAAGAGACAGCCCTGTGCATTCTCAGCCAAGGAATGCAAACGGATGCCTGCTTGGATGCATTTGTCTTTGGGACCAGATAGGCAACCCAGAGTACTTCCATACTCAAATCCTGCTCTGGTGTTTGTTATGCATGTACTTTAAGGGGATGCCTTATTTCAGGCTAGCAGCTTGACTTAATCGACTCACGGACCCACTTCATTTCGGCAGGCCGGACTCTCCTTAGCATAGAGCCCCGCCTCCCACCTCCATCCCAGCCCCACCCCTCCCGACCCACGGGCTCATTCTTCCACTACATCTCCTTACGTCTTGTGAACATTTTCTGGGTCATTGGTGCTGAACATCGCCTGCATGTTACAGTAGTTTTTCTCTGAACCTGTTGAACGTATGACACACTGCCTTCTGGCTTCTGTGCATCCGAAGGGAAGGGTGGCTCTTCCTCTCCCTGAGCGTCACGGTGTGTGGTGAGTCAGTCGACCTCTGTAGGCTGCCGAGAGACACGTCTCTGCCTTGCTGATCCACTGCCCTGGGCTTCTTTTTGGAGCGTGCCTTCCTCTATGAGTGCATTGGGCTCCTTGAATGTGCAGAGTGAGTATTGTGGGCCAACGTGCAAAGCGCTATCACTTAGGTGTTTGTGCAATTGCTGCATGACTAAATCCCTCCCAACTCTCTCTGGCGTTCCCAACTCGTGCATGTCAGTGGTGGGCATGAGGGTTTCCCACAGAGCTCAGAGAAGCCTTCACTTCATTTCTTTGGGGCTTTGCCTCTCCATCTCACCCCGCATGACCTCGTGGGATCTGTCTGCAGGTCCACGGGTGCTTTCAGATCTCCTCTTGACGTCCAGGGAGGAATGTTTCCTTTCAGGCTGTAGGCTGTGCAATGTACAGAATTCAGCCTCCCTCCCTTCCTCCGCCTGTCCTCGCTCCCTCCCTCTCTCTCTCACCCTCCCTCCCTGCCCCATGCATCCCTACTCCTCTGCCCTCCTCTCTCCCTCTCACCCCTTCTTCTCCATCCCTGTTTCTCTCCCTCTCCCACCCTCTCTCCTCCTCTCTTTCTCTACGCTGCTCCCACTCTTCCCCCTCTCCCTGTCAAGGCCCCGCCTCCAGTCTTCTCCAACTCCAAGGATGCACTGTTTTTGGTGCACTATTTCCTTGGAACCCTCCTTTAGTGTCTTGGGCACATTTACAAGAGCTAATTCAGTTTGGACTGTAGCAGTAAACCCACAGTCTGTGCTGTGTCAGGAACAGTCTCAGAAAATTGTGCTTCTCCCCCGCAAAAGGCCGGGCATTGTTATCCGTACAGGGTCCCTCGTTTCCGTTGACAAGTAGAGTTTGAAACAGTGATGCGCTACCACCCAGAGTGCTGCACTTCACCCCAAGGAGGCTCCTCCAGCCCCTTTCCCATCAAAATCCCCCCCTCTTGCCACAGGCGGCCCGACCCATTCCTTTTATGGACGGGAGGCCCTCCCACGATGCAACACAAACGCCCTCAGCCATGCCATCCCCCACTGGGCCTTCCTCGAAACTCATGCAGCGTGCATCGTACACATTCCGGAATGCCTCCCTGCAGCGGACTGGCATGAGATGTGGGACTGTTGCGAAGGACCTGGTGAGTACCGGAGAAAGGGCAGGGTGTGCGCTCAGTGCTCACTTTGGCATCTCCTCCCTGGCTGGCACTCCACTCAGTGAGAGACAGACCAAGGAAGAACTTGCAGCAGAGCTGGGGCAGCCGAGACAGCCACAGCTCCTCAGGAAGGCGGACAAAAGCAGGCTCCGGGGACCATCATGCTGGAGCTCGGACATCCCTGGCAGTTATGGTGAGGCGGGAAGGAAGACACTGGGAAAGGGAGCACGGAAGCCAGACAAGGAGGGAGAAAGCAAAGATGAAGGGCCCGGCAGAGGAAAGTATGGGGGGACGGAGTCCTACCTGTGGGTTTAACGAAAGAACACACCCAGAGTTACCCTTTAGGCTACGTGGGCGGCCCATTAGCATGGCACCGAGTCCCAGTCACAGACCTCATCGGGGTTGTGCCAGTCACTGTGTAAGCACGGAGGTGGCCTCGGACCTTGGCTCCTTGTTAATTTGAGGCCAAATATCTGTGTGCGGTACCTCTCTATGTTGGAGAGGCGTGTAGTTGGGGCGGGGAGGTTCCTGTATTCCGGATCCTCCTGGGCCGCCTCCTGACTCCCTCCCGCACTGGGCCGTGAACTGGGGGAAAGCCATGTGGCAGTGGTTGGAGCACCAGCTGATGACTTCAGGGTTTCCCCCCGGTGTGACTAAGAAGGGGCCAAGGGAGGCTTCCGGGCGGCGGGCGGTCACGCTATTGAGCCGCTGGGTTTGAATTCCCCGGTGCCAGTAGCGTGTCCCCAGGGGAAATGAAGAGAAGGTGAACACGAGGTTTGTGATAGCAGGGACCTCCCGGGAATGGCTTGGGAGGTGTCAGCGAAGAAGATGGCCAGGGTCCAGGCACGGACGCCAACCCTGAGGAGATGCACATGCGGACAGGCTCCCGCGTGGCGAGAGGCGGGGCCGGGTGCGGACACTCCCACCGCCGCTACACTGGTTGGTTTCCCGGGCCGGTCAGCATCCTGGGCAAGAGGCCGGGTTCCATGCCGCCAAAGCCACATGCGCCCCCCCCAAGCCCCGACACCCAGACACCATCAGGCCCCAAGGCTTGTGCGCATGCGTCCCCCAGGCCCAGGGCTTCTGCTAGGTGCCTCCCTCCAGCCGTGGGCGCCCGAGCTCCACCTGCTGGCCGCTTGTGGGAGCCGCGTGCTCGCCCCTCCAGCTCCTTCCCTCCGTGGCTGCCGTGGTTCAGGTCCATGGCCCCATGGAGAGCGAGGCGTGGTCTGGGGAAGGCGGGGCTGCCCCGGAATCCTGGACCACCTTAGTCCGCGGAGCGGGTCGTGAGGAGGTGGGGGCCTGTGGGAAGGTAGGCGCCTGGGGCGAGGCGGGGTCGCCGCAGGCCCTAGGTGCGGGGGGCATGGCGGCAGAGGCTGCGCAGGAGGCTGCGGCCCCGCAGCGCAGAGGCGAGGCCGGCGCGGGGGAGGATTTGGTGGTCGTGGGGGAGGATATCATGGCGCTGGTGGAGGTCGTGGCGGCGGAAGACGAGGAGGTGGCACAAGCAGAGCAGGACGAGAAGCTGCAGGAGCTGCGGCAGGAAGGGCCAGGGCTGCGTCCCGATCCAGCCGGGGGCCCCACTGGCCGCGCTCGAGGTTGTTCAGTTAGCGCTCAGCTCTGTGGACGCCCAAGCTACCAGGCCCTACTTGCGGCCCGAGCGCAGGATGAATCAGAAGCGGAGTTCTCACCTGGCTCGCCGGAGGGCCGTCATATCCAGGGCATCCCAGGCCGTATCCTTCCTCGGGCTGGTGGGGCTTGGCTGCTGTGGAGGATCACCGCGAGGAGGGCAGCAGCAGAGCCACGGCCACGGCCATGAGCGCTGGGGGGAAGGGCTCTCCGCCCCCTTGCCGGGTGGGAGTGGGCCCACGATCCCTACAATGCACAGCAGAGGAAGGCGGGGCGCGGCGGGGGTGAGAACGCTGGGGCTGCGACCTGTCCAGACCCTGTCTGTGCAGAAGCTGCGGGCGGAAGCTTTGGGGCTGCAGCACACTCCCAACAGCCTTGCGGGGTTCAGGGAACACGGGTCAACGCTCTTCCACAAGTAGTGTAGCACAAAGCCCGCTTGGCTCAGGGCAGATATTAGAGGTAAATGTTTGCTGGGTACATGGGGCAGACGGAAAGGCTGCCTTTCCCCCTTCCCTGTCCTTCAGAGCCTGCGTGGTTTTCCAAAGGGTTCAGGGCAGATCCACAATGTCGTCTGCTCGCGGGTTGCAAGTCAGTCAGCGGGCCGCCTGGCTTTGGCAGACCACGGGAACCCAGACGCGGCGCTGCTGGGGTGCTGCAAACTCTGTCTCCGCAGGCCCCCACAGCCAGGCCGAGGCCCCAGGCCCAGGCGCCAACACGCACCTTTCCTCCCTGCCTGTCTCTCCCTCTCTGTGTCCTTGCCCGCCCTCACATTCTGTCCTCTCTGCCCAAACCCTGTGTCCCTTCCTCCCGGTGTGCGGTCTCTCTGTCCCTCTCTCTCTTTTGCTTTCCCTCCTGCCCCCACCTAGCTCATTCCCTCCCTCTCTCGCTGACTCTGCCAGGACCACTCCTTTGTGCCGTGGGTGTGAAGCCATGCTCCAGGTGACCCGAGTGGCCCCCTCTGGGCAGAGGAGGCCCCTCAAAGTCAAGGGTGAAGCAAACACACAAGCAAACACAGCCGTGAGAATGGGACCCAGCACATTGAGCCATCCAAACCAGTGACTCCCTGCATGCCATATGCACACACCAGCGGGACATGGGAAGAGAGAGCAATCAGGCCCTTGGCCTTGCCCTGTCAGGGGCAGGGAGCCTCAGAGTTGTTGGAAGCCAAGGGACTTCCCAGGGTTGAGCAGGTGGGAAGAAAGGGCAGGAGCTGAGGAGTTTTGGAGGGAGGCAGTGTCTGGTTTTTCTGTACATGCGCTGTTTGGGACACTTGCTCTCAGCCGGGAAGGGCTGGGTTGCTCTTGGCTCATCTTACGTAGCACGTGCAGGCGAGGCTCCTTGACCCAAGGCAGATCCTGAATCACCCCAAGGTATCAGCCGTGACGGGTGACCAGGACAGAGACGTGCTCAGCTACATGACCAATTTGGCGGTCAGTCCTGTGTGACGGAGCCTGGGGGAGGCCCAGTGGGAGCGGGGTTTGAGCAGGAGGTCCCCAGCAAAGTGGTTCAGCGTGGCAGCCAGGCAAGCAGCTCGGGACACGTAGAGGCCACGTTCCCACGTGCCCTCCTCTTTCCTCAGCGGGCAGGTGGGGGAATTGTGCCGTCCCAAGTATCGCTGCAGGTTGATGTTTTTCATTGAGAACAACCCCTACTTCCAGAACAAAGTGATATTTATGGAGTATCACCTTAACATTGGCGGAAAGAGTGGGCTTGAGCTTCGAGGGTGCTGGGGGCGGGCAGGGGGTCAATTGGGAGCGGGAGGGGAGGTGCGTGGGGGTCCCTGCGTGGGGGTGGGGGTGGGACCAGCCCCAGGATGGAGAAAGGCTGGGAGGTTGAGTGGGAGAGAGGGCGAGAGGCCATGGGTCCTAGGCCGTGGAGAGCCACTCCTGAATTTTCCCTTCCTGCAGGATATAGGGCCTCTCCTTCCACTCCAGTCCAGTGGTTTTGGGACTATGAACATGGAGCTGCCAGCCGCAGGCACGACACCACCAGCCTTAAATTCTTTTTCTTTTTGTTTTTTTAATTGTTTATTGTTATGTTAATCACCATACATTACATCATTAGTTTTGATGTAGCATTCCATGACTCATTGTTTGTGCATAACACTCAGTGTTCCACGCAGAATGTGCCCTCTTTAATACCCATCACCAGGCTAACCCATCCGCCCACCCCCCTCCCCTCTAGAACCCTCAGTTTGTTTTTCAGAGTCCATCGTCTCTCATGGTTCGTCTCCCCCTCCAACTTGCTCCCATTCATTCTTCCCCTCCTGCTATCTAATTCTGTTTTTTTCTTATCGTATATTGCATTGTTTCAGAAGTATGATCTGTGATTGAACAGTCTTGCACAATTCACAGTGCTCACCATATTACATAACCTCCCCAATGTCTATCACCCAGCCACCCCATCCCTCCCACCCCCCATCATTCCAGCAACCCTCAGTTTGTTTCATGACGTTAAGAATTCCACATTTCAGTGAGGTCATATGATACATGTCTTTCTCTGATTGACATATTTCACTCCGCATAACACCCTCTAGTTCCATCCACGTCGTTGCAAATGGCAAGATCTCATTCCTTTTGATGACTGCATAATATTCCATTGTTATATATACAACCTCTTCTTTATCCATTCATCTGTCGTTGGACATCTTTACTCTTTCCACATTTTAGCTATTCTGGACATTGCTACTATAAACATTGGGGTGTACATCCCCATTCGGATCCCTACATTTGTATCTTTTTGTAAATACCCAGTAGTGCAATTCCTGGATACTATGCTAGCTCTATTTCCAACTCTTTGAGGGACCTCCATACTCTTTTCCAGAGTGGTTGCACCAGCTTGCATTCCCACCAACAGTATAGGAGGGATCCCTTTCTCTGCAATCCCGCCAACATCTGTTGTTTCCTGAATTGTTCATTTTAGCCATTCTAACGGGTGTGAGGTGGTATCTCATTGAGGTTTTGATTTGGATTTCCCTGATGCCAAGCGATGTTGAGCACTTTTTCATGTGTCTGTTGGCCATTTGAATGTCTTCTTTGGAAAATTGTCTGTTCATGTCTTCTGCCCATTTCTTGATTGGATTGGGTGTTGAGTTGGATAAGTTATTTATAGATTTGGTACACTAGCCCTTTATCTGAAAAGTTGTTTGCAAATATTTTCTCCCATTCTGTCGGTTGTCTTTTGGTTTTATGGACTGTTTTTTTTTTGCCTTGCAAAGGCTTTTTATCTTGATGAAATCCAAATAGTTCATTTTTGCCCTTGCTTCCCTTGCCTTTGGTGATGTTTCTAGGAAGAAGTTGCTGCAGCTGAGGTCGAAGAGGTTGCTACCTGTGTTCTCCTTTAGGATTTTGATGGACTCCTGTCTCACGTTTAGGTCTTTCAACCATTTGGAGTCTGTTTTTTTGTGTGTTGTAAGGAAATGGTCCAGTTTCATTCTTCTGCATTTGGCTGTCCAATTTCCCCAACACCCTTTATTGAAGAGACTGTCTTTTTTCCATTGGACATGCTTTCCTGCATTGTCAAACATTAGCTGATGATAGAGTTGAGGGTCCATTTCTGGGCTCTCGATTCTGTTCCATTGATCTATGTGTCTGTTTTTGTGCCAGGACCATACTGTCTTGATGATGACAGCTTTGTAATAGAGTTGGAAGTCAGGAATTTTGATGCCACTAGCTTTGCTTTTCTTTTTCAATATTCCTCTGTCTATTCAGGGTCTCTTCTGATTCCATACAAATTTTAGGATTATTTGTTCCATTTCTTTGAAAAAAGTGGATGGTATTTTGATGGGGATTGCATTGAATGTGTAGATTGCTCTCATTGATATTTTCACAATGTTTTTTCTTTGAATCAATGAACATGCAACATTTTTCCATTTCTTTGTGTCTTCTTCAATTTCTTTCATGAGAATTTTACAGTTTTCTGAGGACAGATCCTTTGACTCTGGGGTTAAATTTATTCCTAGGTATCTTATGGTTTCAGTGCAATTGTAAATGGGATCGACTCCTTGATTTGTCTCTCTTCTGTCTTGTTGTTGGTGTATAGGAATGCCACTGATTTCTGTGCACTGATTTTATATCCTGCTACTTTACTGAATTCCTGTATGAGTTCTAGCAGTTTTGGGGTGGAGTCTTTTGGGCTTGTAGGTTCCACCTACAGTACCATATCATCTGCAAAGAGTGAGAGTTCGACTTCCTCTTTGACAATTTGGATGCCTTTGGTTTCTTTTTGTTGTCTGATTGCTGTGGCTAGGACTTCTAATAATATGTTGAATAGCAGTGGTGATAGAGGACATCCCGGCCACGTTCCTGACCTTAGGGGGAAAGCTCTCATCTTTTCCCCATTGAGAATGATATTCGCTGTAGGTTTTTCATTGATGACTTTTATGATATTGAGGTATATACCCTCTAACCTATACTCGGAAGAATTTTGATCAAGTAAGGATGCTGTACTTTGTCAAATGCTTTTCCTGCATCTATTGAGAGGATCATAGGATTCTTGTTCTTTCTTTTGTTAATGTATTTTATCACATTGATTGATTTGCTGTTGTTGAACCAATCTTGAAGCCCTGGGATAAATCTCACTTGGTCATGGTGGATAATCATTTTTAATGTACTGTTGGATCCTATTGGCTAGTATTTTGGTGAGAATTCTGGCATCCATGTTGATCAAGGATATTGGTCTGTAATTCTCCTTTTTGATGGGGTCTTTGGTTTGGGGATCAAGGTAATCGTGGCCTCATAAAATGAGTTTGGAAGTTTTCCTTTCATTTCTATTTTTTGGAACAGTTTCAGAATAGGTATTAATTCTTCTTTAAATGTTTGGTACAATTCCTCTGGGAAGCCATCTGGCCTTGGGCTTTTTTTTGTTGGGAGATTTTGGATGACTGCTTCAATTTTCTTAGTGGTTATAAGTATGTTCAGGTTTTCTATTTCTTCCTGGTTCAATTTTGGTAGTTCTTTCATCTCTAGGAGTGCATCCATTTCTTCCAGGTTATCTAATTTGCTCGCATACAGTTGCTCATAACATGTTCTTATAATTGTTTGTATTTCTTTGGTGTTGGTTTTGATCTCTCCTCTTTCATTCATGATTTTGTTGATTTGGGTCATTTCTCTTTTCTTTTTGATAAGTCTGGCCAGGGGTTTATCAATCTTGTTAATTCTTTCAAAGAACCAGCTGCTAGATTCGTTGATCTGTTCTACTGTTCTTTTGGTTCCTATTTCATTGATTTCTGCTCTGATGTTTATTATTTCTCTTCTCCTGCTGGGTTTAGGCTTTGTTTGCTCTTTTTTTCTCTAGCTCCTTTAGGTGTAGGGTTAGCTTGTGTATTTGAGACCTTTCTTGTTTCTTGAGAAAGGCTTGTATTGGTATATACCTTCCTCTCAGGACTGCCTTTGCTGTATCCCAAAGATTTTGAACAGTTGTGTTTTCATTTTCATTTTTTTCCATGTTTTTTTTAATTCTTCTTTAATTTCCTGGTTGACCCATTCATTCATTAGGAGGATGCCCTTTAGCCTCCATGTATTTGAGTTCTTTCCGACTTTCCTCTTGTAATTTAGTTCTAGTTTCAATGCATTGTGGTCTGAAAATATGCAGGGAATAATCCCAATATTTTGGTACTGTTTGAGACCTGATTTGTGACATAGGAAGTGATCAATTCTGGAGCATGTTCCACGGGCACTAGAGAAGAATGTGTTTTCCGTTGCTTTGGCATGGAATTTTCTGAATATGTCTGTGAAGTCCATTTGGTCCAGGGTTTCATTTAAAGTCTTTCTTTCCTTGTTGATCTTTTGCTTAGATGATCTGTCCATTTCAGTCAGGGTGTTGTTAAAGTCCCCCACTATTTTTGTATCATTGTCAATGTGTTTCTGTGCTTTTGTTATTAATTGCCTTATATAAATGGCTGCTCCCATGTTCGGGGCATAGATATTTACAATTGTTAGATCTTCTTGTTGGATATGTCATTTAAATAGGATATAGTGTCCTTCTTCATCTCTTACTACAGTCTTTGTTTTAAAATATAATTAGTCTGATATAAGGATTGCCACCCCACCTTTCTTTTGGTGTCCATTAGCATGGTAAATGGTTTTCCACCCCCTCACTTTCAATCTGGGAGTGTCTTTCTGTCTAAAATGAGTCTCTGACAGCCAGCATATAGATGGGTCTTGATTTTAATCCAATCTGATTGCCTGTATCTTTGATTGGGGCATTTAGCCCATTTACATTCAGGGTAACTATTGAAAGATATGAATTTATTGCCATTGTATTGCCTGTAAGTTGACTATTACTGTATATTGTCTGTGTTCCCTTCTGGTCTATGCTGCTTTTAGGCTCTCTCTTTTCTTCGAGGACCTCTTTCAATATTTCATGGAGGACTGGTTTCGTGTTTTAGTTTTTGTTTGTTCAGGAACATTTTATCTCTCCTCTATTTTCAATGACAGCCTAGCTGGATAGAGTATTCTTACCAGCCTTAACTTCTTCAACTGTTTGTGTGACCCCATCTGCACAGGGTCTAACAGGATCACTGAGGTGGGGCGTCTGTGTCCGTTTTCAGCAGGGGTGATGCCCGAGCCCCAGATGCTTGGGAATGGGGCCCGGGCCCTGTGCTCTTATGGCCTGTTTCTGCTACCAGGTTGTCATCGAGGACCTGTGGCCCATTACCCTGCAGTAATACCCGAGGCATGAAGGCAGCTGAAGGGAATGAACTGAGAGGAGGGCCTGTCGGTGAGGAGCCAGGGGGGCTGGGTCCTGACATGTATGTGTCGAAGTTGCTGGGGGACAGGGGGGTTAGCAGCGGGGAAACTGAGGCTCAGGGGAGCCTGGGCCCCAGCTGGCCCAGGGAGCGGGTGGCAGGGTGAGAAAGGAACCTGGGAGAACTCGGGGCACACATCCAGTGGGGTGCGTCCATGCGGGCAAGTTCAGGCCCCCAGGCTATCAGCCGGAACATCCCAGGTCACTCGGGAGAAGGGAGGCTTCTCCACCCTGGTTCTCTGAGCTGTCACCTGTGCCCGTCGACCTTCTCTCAGGCCTCCTGCCACTAGTTCAGTGGGGGAACTCTTGCCAGTCTCTGGGAGTGGGGCTCCCTTGTTCCACTCCTGCTCCTGTGCCGAGAATCCCCGAATTCTCTCTGTGTTCCCAACCACCCCCTGGCCTCACAAAGCCACACGGCCATTCTTGGGAGTGGCACTGGTCTATGGGCTGGGGGCTCGTGAGGCCCTCGCTGAGGAGTAAGAGGGATCCCACGAGGACAGAGGACACCCTCAACACTGCCTTGGCTATCCTTGTCATTATGCAATTTCATGAATGCATAGCGTGTGTGTGTTTGTGTCTGTCTGTGTGTGTGCGTGTGTGTCACGGCCATGGCAGCTGTGTGGATGTGTACACTGCAGAGCATCAGAATCTGACCAACTAGAAGAAGTCGAGGAGGCATCCACCACTGTGAGAGATGGGTGGACGGGTCTACATGGTGATCTGCCTGCACAGGACAGAAATGGGAGAAGGGATCACCATTGGCAGCTCTGGAGATTGTCCAGCACCTATGGAGGGACGACGAGAGTGGCATAAACAAGTTAAGAAACTCTTTGCCTCTGTGTGTGGGTTTGTACATAGAGCCAGGACATGGCGAGGGGTAGTCAGCTTAGTGGGACCCTCCAACCAATTGCCTGTGGGATTCCATGTGTGGTGGTGATGTTCATCATGGCTGCACTGCAGGGCAGGGCTTGGCATGTGGACAGAGCATCGTGTATCCTAGGCAGGGTCTAGGAGGAGGACAAAAAAGGCAGACCTCTCTTCATGGGAGCCTTGTCCTTTAGGGCAGAGCACACAGGCGGGGAAGGGTCCGGGTGAGCGGGGCCCTCGTTGCCTGTTTGCTTCTGAAACCACAGCATTGACGCCGCTTGGGGAGCTTGCCCAGTCCCCTTGCTCCTGGAAGCCTGCCCCACACTGCTGTGATGGGGTCCCATGCATGAGTCCTGTCAGGAGCACTGTAAAACCCACATGTCCCGGGAAGAGTAAGGATGAGGCCAATCCTTGTGCTCCCTGCAGAACCATGCCCTCCTGCTCCGAACCACAGGCCCACAGGGCACTCTTCCAAGGACGTGTGAGGGAAGGCATGTTTGAGTGTTGGGCCCTGTGGCTTTGTGAGTGGTCTATGTGTGAGAGAGGTGAATGCCCAGGTTCACGTTCAGGCGTGTGTGTGCGCACGTGCATGTGTGTATGTGTGCTTGCACGTACGGCCTCCTGGGCATGCTTCTTTGCCGGTGATCGTGTGTGTTTGCATGCGCACGTCATTGTGTGTCAAGTGTGCATGCCCGCGCACTGGAGACCATGTATCTTGGTGCGTTTCAATAGTGAGTGTTTGCAGGGGAACAATGTGTGTGTTTGTGAGGCCACGTGTGTGTGCCAGTGTGAGGGACCCTACGTGTTTATGTGTTGCATGTGCGTGCTAGCATGGCCACATATCTGTTGTTGTGTGTGTCCAAGTGTGCATGCATGTGTGCCATAGACTTTGTGAGTGGTGTTTCCTGAGTGTGTGTTTGCACACTGATTGGTGTGTATGTGTATGTGTGAGCGCGTGTGCCCAAATGCACATACATGTGTTTGGGCACCGTGTGTGTTTATATTTCAAGCCAATGCCTGTTTGCATACTTCGTATGTGTGTATTTCTGTGGCCAAAGGTTTCTGTGTGACAGTGATAGTGTGTACTTCCTAGTGTTGTGTGTGTGTGTGTGTATCTTTCATGTGCACGTCCGTGCGTATTCCTGGCAAGTGTGCATGACACTATACTGGATATCAAATGTGTTGGGTGTGTGTTTCCTGACTGTGTCTTTGCCCGCACATGGTGGTCTGTGTTTGTGTGACCAAGTGTGCATGGCTGTGTGCAGGGACCATGTGTGTGTTGCGTGGTGTGTGTGTTTCCCAGTGTACATGAATGTGTGTGTGCATGCGAGCAGAAATCTGCCTGGCTGTTTGTGTTATTCCATGGTTGTATTGCGTGTGTGTGTTTTCAGGCACACCTGGGTGAGTGACTTTCTGCCGGGTATGTATATATGGACATGTGCCAGAGACCTTCCGTGTGAGTGTTGAGTGTATGTGTGCTTGCATGCACAAGGGTGTCTATTTTGTGTCTGCGTGTTTTCAGGCCTTTGGGTAATTGTGTGTGTGTGTGTGTGTGTGTGTGTGTGTAACAGCGTGTGTTCTGTAGCCACTTGTTCATGCCTCTTTGATGGAGAATTCTTGCGTAGTTGGTGTGTATGTGTTGCATTAGCACGTGTGTGTGTGTATTTGGGTGGTCATGTTTGCACACATGTGTGCTGAAAAAACGTGTGGGTGTGTGTGCACTGCACATATGTGTTTTGAAATGAGCTCATGTGTTCTGTGTGAGTCTGTGGGTGTGGGACCAGTGGTCTATTCCTCTATACTGAAGACCGTGTGTGTTCCTTGAGTGTCTCTGTGCTGTACAGGCCGTGTGTGTGTGTGTGTGTGTGTGTGTGTGTGAATGTGTGCATGTGTGGTGCTCCGGGGTCAATTGTGTATTCTTCTGTAGTGGAGACCGTTTGTGTATGCTTGGTTGTGGAATTACATGTAAAAAGTGAGTGTGTGTGTGTGTGTGTGTGTGTGTGTGTTGGGAAACTCACTGCACATGCCTGTGAGCCAGAGACTTTATGTGGGTGTGTGTAATTGGGTGTGTGCAGCCACATGCATGCCTGTGGAGCACAGATTGCGTGTGTGTTGTCTGTGTGTGCACATGTGTGAGAGAGAGAGTGCACGGTGCCTGTCTGCATGGGTTTGTGTCTGTGGGCGTGTGTGCATCCATCTTCATTCCAGTGTAGAACCCAGGTGTGTGAGTGTGTGTCGTGTGTGTGTGTTTGCATGAGCTTGTGTGTGTGTTGTGTGTCTCTGTGTTTTGAGGGACATGTGAGTGCGAGTGCGTGCGGCCCCTGGCACATGCCTGTGTGTTAAGACCGTATGCATGTGTGTCATCTGTCCAAGCGTTTGCATGTGCACACGTGAATATGTGTGTTCGTAGGCCCCAGTCAGAAAAGGAGAGGGACTGCGGCATATCTAGTTCTGCCAATTATGGAGAAAGGGTCAAGAGGCCAAGGTAGCCATGTCCCTCCAGACACACTGGCCTCGTGTGCATTCTGTGGTTCTTCAGGAATCTGTCTCCCCTCTCGATGCACAGACGCACAGGGTCCAAGGCAAGGAGGGAGGGGTTGGAGTTGTCAGGCGGGTGTGAGGCACACTACACATCTGTTCTGATTGCACAGATGGTTCCAGGTGTGGGAATTAGCTAGGGGTTTCAGTCTCTTCCCGGGCCGCACACCTCTTGTTGTGTGGCCCCTCTCACCATCCCTCCCCGGCAAGGGCAATGCCAGATGTCTGTCATTGCATAAATGACACCCGGGAGTGGGAGTAGACATGGAAAGCATCTACACGAAGGGTGAACAGATAAAAACGGTTCAAAGACCAAGGGTGTGCGTATGAAATACATTCTGGTGGAAATGCGTGGAGATGCATTCGGGCACTATACATGTAGATATTTGCACGCTTCTCCCACCTGAGACAGGGGCAGGTGGGCTGTGTAAGAAGCCCCTTCTTGTCGGTAATGCCTGGAGACAAGCTCGCATTGGCATCAGCGCAACAGCCCCAAGACTACTTTGCAGGCTCGGAACCACACTTGGGCATCTCTCACCACATTTGTGTGCGAGATCTGGGGTTGTGATGGCCCGGCTTGATGTTCCGCGCACAGTCTGACCTGGCTGGCCCAGAGCGGGGAAGGCTAGGGAGGATGTGTTCTCTTCTGTAGGCCAGATGAACTGGGAACCCCTTCCAGGGGCACTCGTGCTGTTGGCAAAATGCAACGCAAGACGCTCCGTCCCTGGTGGTGTGGGTGTTTGTGCTGCCTGTCGCCTGGGTGCCATCCTCAGCTCTTGCCGCCCGGCCTTCCAAAAAGTGGGCACTGAGGTCAACGAACCAGTGGACAGCATCCACCTGGTGGACAGCATCCACCTGCCGCCCTCTCCACAGGGTTGGCGCAGTTTTCCTCTTCATGGAGGGACATCTGGGTCCCCTTTGCTGTATGCTTTTGGCTCCAGAAAAGGCAGGCATCACTCTGTCCTCCATGCCAAACACACTGCATATCTGTGTGACTGTGTGAGCGTGTGTTTGTGTGGGCACCCATCTTATCACCTTTTCTAGGGTCACCGGCCTGGTTACCAGTCCTAGAGCAGGAGAGGGCTTTGATATCCTGGGAAAAAAAGCTGCTCCCAGATGCCTCTGCAACTTCCTCCTGAAGCTTTTAGGTTCCAGAGGCTGTGTGGCCAAAGGGGTCAGAGAAAGAGCGCCGGAAGCCAAAGTCAGAGAGGAGGATGGAGAGGAGAGCATGAGGAAAGGACAGGCGGACCGGTGGACAGAGAGCTCTTCGTCACTCATCTCCTGACCAGCAAAGGGCATGCGCTGGGACAAACTGTAGCTGCACATTTCCCCCAAGCAGGCAGACAGCTTCGGGGCCTCTGTCTCCTGGAATCGCACTATGAATACTCCAGGGCCTGGGCTGACCATTTCCACGCACACTGGACCAGGCTTCCCGGTGGTGCACACAGTGTCCTGAGTCTTAGAGAAGTCTTTTCGGGAAAGGCAAGGGACAGCTTCACATTGTTGGTAGAGAATCCAGGCAGAGGGCGCCCAACAGGGCAATCAGGCCCTTGGCATTGCCCTGTTGGGTGCAGGCAGCCTCAGTGGTGCTGGAAGCCAAGGTACTCCCCAGGGTGGAGCAGGTGGGAAGGAAGGGCAGGAGCTGCCAAGCTTGGGAGTGTGGCAGTGCCTGGTGTTTCTGCACTTTTGCACCTTCGGGTCGCTTGCTCTCAGCCAATAATTTCCAGGTGGCTCCTGGCTCTCATTCCGTAGCATGTGCCGGCAAGGCTCCTTGAGACAAGGCAGATCCTGAAACTTCCCAAGATATCAGCTGTGACGGGTGACAGGGATAGAGACATGCTCGGCTACATTACCAATTTGGAGGTAAGTCCTGGGAGATGGAGGATGGAGGAGGCCCGGTGGGCATAGGGTATGAGCAGGAGGGGGCCCGGCAAAGTGGTTCAGTGCCGCAACCAGGCAAGCAGCTGGGACACATAGAAGACACATTCCCCCTTCACCTCCTCTTTCTTTGGAGGGGAAGGTGGAGGAAATGCACCATCCCAAGTACCACTGCAGGTTGATGTTTTCCTTTAGGAGCCACCCGTACTTCCAGAACAAAATGATCATTAAGGTGTATTGGCTTAGCATTGCTGGTAGGAGTGGGCTTTAGTTTGGGGATGATGGGAGCATGCAGGGGGGCACTTGCGAGCGGGAGGGGAGTGGTGTGAGGTCCCTATGTGGGGGCGGGACCGGGCCCAGGAGCGAGAGAGGCTGGGAAGTTGAGAGGGAGACAATGTGAGAGTGCTTGGGTCCTAGGCCGTGGCGAGCCTCTCCTAAATTTTCCTTTCCTGCAGGATAGAGGGTGTCTCGTTCCACTCTAGTCCAGTGGCTCTGGGACTATGAAGGTGGAGCTGCCTGCTACAGGCATGACACCACCAGACGTAACTTCTTCAACTTGTTGTGTGACCCCAGCTGCCCAGGGTCTAACAGGATCGCCGAGGTGGTGCCCCTGCGGCCTTCATCAGCCGGGGTGATGCCCGAGCCCCAGTTGCTTGTGAATGGGGCCTGGGCCCTGTGCTCAGCTGGGCTATTTCCCCACCAGGTCATCATCGAGGACCTGTGGCCCAATCCCTTGCAGTACTACCCGAGGCAGGAAGGCAGCCGTAGGGAACGAACTGAGAGGAGGGCTTATTGGGGAGGAGCCAGGGGGGCTGGGTCCTGACGTGTATGTGTGTGGAAGGTACCGGGGGACAGGCAGATTAGTGGTGGGGAACCTGAGGCTCAGAGGAGACGACACCAGCTGGCCCAGGGAGCATGTGGCAGGGCGAGAAGGGAACCTGCGGGAACGCAGGAAATCATCCAGCGGGCTGAGTCAATGCGGGGAAGTTCAGCCCCGCCAGGCTGGCAGCCTAAATGTCCCAGGTCACTCAGGTGAGGCCAAGATTCTCCACCCCATTTCTCGGAACTGTCAGCCATGCCTGTCGGCCCCTCTGTCAGGACACCTGCCACTTGTTCAGTTGGGGATGGCCGGCCAGTCTTTCGGAGTGGGGTTCTCTTCTCCCATCCCGCTCCTGTGCCGAGAATACCCCACTTCCCTCCGTGTTCCTGACCACCCTATGGCCTCCCACAACCACATCGCCTTTCTTGGGAATGGCACTGGGTCATGGGCTGGAGGCTCCTGAGTCTCTTGGGGAGGAGAAACAGGGATCCCACAAGGACAGAGGACACGCTCAACCTGTCTTGGCTATCCTTGGCATTATGCAATTTCACAAATCCCTCACGTGTGTGTGTGTGTGTGTGTGTGTGTGGGTGAGTGTTTGTGTGTCTGTTGTGTGCACCGGGGGGACAGCAGCTGTGTGGACGTTACAGCACAGATCATCAGAGTCTGACCAACCACTAGAATTTGAGGAGGCATAAACCGCTATGAGAGATGGGCAGACGAGTCTACGTGATGCTTTACCTGCACAGGCAAAAATGGGAGAAAGGATCACCAGTCCAGCTCTGGAGAGTATCCAGCACGTATCTGAAAGGACAGCGAGAGAGACATAAACAAGTTAAGAAGCGCTATGCATCTCTGTGTGGGTTTCTCCTTGGAGCCAGGACATGGCGAGGAGGCAGTCTGCCTGGTGGGGCCCTCCAACCTCTCGAAGTGTGGGATTGTATGAGAGGCAGTGATGTTCAGCATGGGTGCAGGGCAGGGCAGGGCATGGCATGAGGACATCCTAGGCAGGGGCTTGGAGGAGGATGGGAAAAGGCAGAGCTCTGTTCATGGGTGCCTTATTATTCAGGGCAGGGCACACAGGTGGGGAAGTGTCCTGGCAAGTGGGGCCCTCGTGACCTCGTGGCTCCTGGTCCCACCGCATTGACAATGCTTAGGGAGCTTGGCCCAGTACCCTGGAAGAGTGCCCCACACTGCTGCAATGCAGTCTCATGCATGAGTTTGGTCAGGAGCACCTCAAAACCGACGTGTCCCAACAGGACTAAGGATGAGGCCGTCCCTTGCAGACCCTGCGGACACATGCTGTCCCGCACCACAAAACCCGCCCACAGGGGAGAGATCCAAGTAATGGTGAGGGAAGGCATGTGTGAGTGGTGGAAGGCACTGCAGCTTTTTGAGTGGGTTGTGTGCGGGAGGTCTGTTCAGCTGCATTTGGTGTGCATGCGTGCGTGTGTGTGCTTGTGCATGTGGCCACATGTGCATGCCTCTGTGCCAGGGATCGTGTGTGTTTGTGTGGTGTGTGTGTGTTGGCAATTTCACGTGTGTGTTTGACAAGTGTGCATGCCTCTGGCCCGAAGACAATGTGTCTTAGTGTATGTATCAGGAGGGTGTGTTTGCAGGTGCACGGGTGTTGTTTTTGCGAGGCTACATATGTGTGCCACTGTGTAGGAACCCTGGGTGTTTATGTGTTGTGTGTTTGCATGCCCACGTATGTGTGGGTGTGTGTGGCCAAGTGTGCATGCTTGTGTGCCACATACCTTGTTGGTGGGTGTTGCCGGAGTGTGCATTCACACACTGATGGATGTGTGTGTGTGTGCATGTGTGGCCAAGTGCACATACCTGTGTGCGGGCACCGTGTGTGTTTCTATTTCTTGTGTGTGTGTCTTTACATGGGTGCATATATGTGTATGTGTGTGGCCATGTGTGCGTGCCTGTGTGCCGGTGACACTGTGTGCTTCCCAGTGTTGTGTGATTGTGTGTTTGTGTGTGTTTCTTGTGCATGTCAGTGTCTGTTCCTGTCAAGTGTGCATGCCTGTGCCCTGGAGATCATATGTGTTGGGTATGTGTTTCTTGAGTGTGTTTTTGCCCATGCAGAATGGTCTGTGTTTGTGCGGCCAAGTGTGCATGCCTGTGTGCGGGGACCATGTGTGTTTTGCATGGTGTCTGTGTTTCCCAGTGCATGTGAACCTGTGTTTGCATGTGAGCAGAAATCAGAATGGCTGTGTGTGCTAGTCCATGGGTATATGGTGTGTGTGTGTTTTTCCAGGGGCACCTGTGTGTGTGACTTTTTGTGGCACTACATAGTATAGACGTGTGCCAGAGACCTTTCGTTTGTGATGAGTGTATGTGTGCTTGCATGCGCAAGGGTGTCTGTTGTGTGTCTGTGTTTGCAGGGCTTTGGGTGTTTGTGTGTGGGGGGGGGGATGTGTGTGCACATCTGTAGCCACCCGTTAATGCCTCAGTTTTGGAGACTGTGTGCATGCTTGGTAGGTGTGTGTTGTCTTAGAACGTGCGTGTGTATTTGGGTGGTCATGTGTGGAAGCTTGTGTGCCAAAAACACGTGTGGCTGTGTGTGCATTGCATGTATGTGAGTTGGCATGAGCTTGTGTTGGTGTGTGTGTCTTTGGGTGAGGGACCAGTGGTGTATGCCTGTGTACTGATGACTGTGTGTGTTCCTTGAGGTCTGTGTGCGGTAGGGGCCGTGTGTTTGTGTGTGTGTGTGTTTCCTGGGCCAATTGTGTATTCTTCTATACTGGAGAAAGTTTTTGTATGTTGTGAGTGTGGGACTGTAAGAGCAATGTGTGTGTGTGGGTTGGGAGGGTCAGCGCAAATGCCAGTGAGCCAGTGACTTTGTGGGGTGTGCGTGAGTGCATGTTTGCATGAGGATGTGCGTGTGTGTGTGTTAGTACAGACCACTGTGCATTCCTGTGTGACGCAGACCGTGTGTTTCTGTTCCCTGTGGTTATCCTAGGGCAGGTGTGTGTGCGAGTGTCTCTGTGAGGAACAGTTGTGTATGCATATATGCCTAAACCTGAGTGTATTTGTTGCGTGTGTGTGTGCGTGAGTTCTAGGGCAGAGGGGGTGTGTGTGATAGTGCCCGGTCATGCATGTATGGCTGTGCCAGGGAACTTCTGTGAGGGTTGTGCATGTTTTAGTGAGCACAGCTGTGTGTTTGCATGGGCAAGGGCGCATGCCTGTGCGCCGGATGTGTGTGTTTGTGTGTTATGTGATCTGAGTGTGTGTGCATGCACACATGTGCGTGTAAGTGGGTGTGTTCAGCCACATGCATGGCTGTGGGCCGCAGATTGTGTGTATGTGTGTGTGCACGCGTACATCTGTGGGAGAGATAGAGAGAGCGGGGCCTGTCTGTATGGGTTTGTATTTGCATGCATGCGTGCGGCCATCTTATTGACCATGAGTCAAGCCTGGGTGCGTGGGTGTGTGTCGTGTGCATGTGTATTCATGAGCTCATGTGTGTGCTGCGTGTGTCTGTGTGTTTCCAGTCACATGTGATTGTGAGAGTGTGTGGCCACTGGCACATGCCTGTGTGTGGAGACCGTATGCGTGTGTGCCATGTGTCCACACGTTTGCATGTGTACACGTGTGTATTATTGTGTGTTTAGGCCCTGGACAGCAAAGGGGAAGGACTGTGGGATTTCCAGCTCTGCCGATGATGAGGAAAGAGGCAAGAGTCCGAGTGCATCCACGTCTCTCTGGACACACAGGTCTCATGTGCATTCCATGGTTCTTCAGATGTCTGTCTCCCCTGTCAATGCACAGATGCACAAGGGCCAAGGCAAGGAGGGAGGGGTGGAGTTGTCAGGCGCGTGTGAGGCACACCACCCATTTTGCTGCTTGCATGGATGTCACTGGTGTGGGAAATAGCTAGGGGTTTCAGTCTTCTTCCTGGGCCGCACACCTCTTGTCGTGTGGCCCCTCTCATCATCCATCCCCGGGAAGGACAATTCCAGAGGTCTGTCATTGCACGAATGTCACCCAGGAGTGGGAGTGAAAATGGACAGCATCCACATGAAGTCCGAACAGATGGAAACCAAGGTCCAAGACCATGGGGGCACATATGAAATCCACACTGGGGGAAACGCATGGAGATCTGGTCAGGGACTATGCCTGTATATATGTGCACGCTTCTCCCATCTGAGACGGGGGGTTGGGGTGCGAGCAAGAAGACCCTGCTTGTCGATGATGCCTGGAGAGCCTGGCTTGTTTTGTCACCAGACCAACAGCTGCAAGGCTATCATGCTGGCTCGAAACCACACTTGGGCATTCTCTCACCACATTTGTGGGCCAGCTCTGGGGACGTGACTGCCCGGCTTGATGTGCCACTCACGGTCACACCCAGCTGGCCTGGAGCAGGGAAGTTGAGAGTGGATGCTTTCTCCTCTGCAGGCCAGACAAGCCGGGAACCCCTTGCCGGGGCATTCGTGCTGTTGGCAGCATGCAACCCAAGACACTCCGTCTCTGGTGGTGAAGGCATTCATGCTGCCTGTCCCCTGGGTGCCATCCTCAGCTCCTTGCCACCTGGCCTTCCAAAGAGTGGGCACTGGGGTCACCGACCTGGTGATCAGCATCCACCTGCCGCCCTCTCCAAGGATTCGCCCAGGCTTCCTCTTCACCAGGGGCATCATGGTTCCCATGCCTGTATTCTCTTGGCTCCGGGAAATGCCTGCATCCACCTGTCCTCCATGCCAAACACTGTATGTCTGCATTAGCGTGTGAACGTAGGTTTGTGTGGGCACCCAGCTTGGCAACATTTGAAGGCTCACCGGCCTGGCTGCTGGTCCCAAAGCGGGGGAGGGCTTTGAATTCCTGGTAAAGGAGCTGCTCAGAGACGCATTTGCATCTTCCTTCCAGAAGCCTTTATGTTCCAGAGGCCGTGTGGCCAGAGGGGTCAGAGAAAGAGCGGCGGAAGAGAAAGTCAGAGAGGAGGATGGAGAGGGGAGCGTAAGGAAAGGACAGGCAGACCGATGGACAGAGAACACTTCATCGCTCGTATCCTGACCAGCAAAGGGCATGCACGGAGACAAACTGTAGCCACACATTTTCCCTAGCACGCAGAAAGATTCAGGGCCTCTGTCTCCTGGAATCACACTATTCATACTCTAGGGCCTGGGCTGAATATTTCCATGCACACTCGACGAGGCTTCCTGGGGGTGCAAACAGTGTCCTGAGTCTTACAGGAGTATCTTTCAGAAGGGTGAGGACAGCTTCGCATTGTCGGTACAAATACCAGGCAGACAGTGTGCCCTATGTGGCCGCGGGAGTGATTAGTGCGGGCAGTGTGGGTGGGGGTGGGGTTGCGGCGACGGAGTGGGTGTGTGAGTGGTGCTCAGTGCAGCTGGGACCCCGAGGCCACCCTGGAGGGGGTACACCGTCCGGCTCCCTGGCTGGCTGGCTGGCTCCTGCAGGGGCGAGGGGCGGGCACGGCTAAGGCCCCGACCACTGCCTTGCCATTGGGTGTTCCCGGTGTCCAGGTAGCATCCGGGGCTTGGCATGGGGGCTACATTAGGCCAAGGATGCATGCCGGGAGCTCACGCCCCCGTGACCCAGAAGCCACTGGCTGCAAACCATTGAGTGCATTCTTCCTATGGAGCTTGTGGCCTCTGATAGGTGCCCACCCTAGGCCTGGGCGCCAGAATTATACCTGCTGGCTGCTTGCAGGGGTCACGTGCTCACACCTCCAGGCCATTCCCTCTGCTGCTGCCATGGCTCGGTGCCGAGGATCAGCTCCAAGTCCAAATGGAGAGCGAGGCATGGTCCAGGGACCCTGGGGCTGCCCAGGAATCCTGGACCACCTTAGTCTGCGAAGTGGGCTGTGAGGAGCCGGGGGCCCATGGGGAGGCAGGCGCCTGGGGTGAGACAGAGGTGCTGCAGGCCGTAGGTGAGGGGGGATGGTGGCACAGGCTGTGTAGGAGCCTCAGGCCTGGCAGCGCCGAGGTGAGGCCGGCCCGGGGGAGGATTTGGTGGTCGTGGTGGAGGATATCATGGCGGTGGTGCAGGTCGTGTTGATGGAAGACGAGGAGGTGGCCTGAGCTGAGCAACACGAGAAGATGCAGGAGCTGCCACAGGAAGGGAGAAGGCCGGGTCCCGAGACAGCTGGGGCCACACTTACCGCACTGGAGGTTGTTCTCTTAGTGCTCGGCTTAGGGGATACACAAGCTACCAGGGCCTACTTGCGGCTCAAGCCAGGATCTATATGAAGTGAAGTTCTCACCTTGCTCACCAGAGGGCCAACATCCAGTGCATCCCGTGCTTCCGGGCCGAGGCCGTAACCTTCCTCCAGCTGGGGGGGCTTGGCTGCTGTGCAGGAGCACTGGGAGGAGGGCAGGAGCAGAGCCACACACAGGGCCATAAGCCCTGGGGCGAAGTGATCTCCCACTGGCGCCCAGGCCCCCAGTGTTGTGGGCCCACGATCCCTATAATACACAGCTTAGGAGGGTGGGTAGGTGCAGGGTGGGGCGGGGGTGATAAGCAGGGCCTGAGACCTGTCCAGACAATGTCTGAGCAAAAGGTGTGGGCCAAACTTTGGGGCTGCAGCACACCCAACAGCCTTGCGGGGTTCAGGGAACATGGGTCAACACTCTTCAACAAGTAGTGTAGACCAAAGCACCCTTGGCTCAGAGCAGATATTGGAAGGGAACGTTTGCTGGGTACATGGGGCAGGTGGAGAGGCTGCCCTACCCCCTTCCCTGTCCTTCAGAGCCTGCGTGGTTTTCCAAAGAGTTCAGGGCAGACCCACAATGTCGTCCGCTCTCGGGTTGCCAAGTCAGTCAGCGGGCCGCCTTGCTTCGGCAGACCACGGGAACCCAGACACGGCGCTGCGGCGGTGCTGCAAACTCTGTCTCTACTAGCCCCACACAGCCAGGCCGGGGTCCCAGACCCAGGCGCCTACACGCACCTTTCCTCCCTGCCCGTCTCTCCCCCTCTGTGTCCTCGCCCGCCCTCTCCCTCTGTCTTCTCTGCCCTCCCCCTGTGTCCTTTCCTCCCGGTGTGGGTTCTCTCTGTCCCTCTCTCTCTTTTGCTTTCTCCCTGCCCCCACCTACCCCTTTCACTCCCTCACTTGCTGACTCTGCCAGGACCACCCTTTGTGCTGTGGGTGCGCAGCCGTGCTCCAGGTGAGCCAAGCGGCCCCCTCCTGTGCACAGGAGGCCCCTCAAAGTCACGGAGTTTCAGGCAAAGACACACACAAACACAGCCATCAGCGTGGGACGGAGCACATCCAGCCATCCAAAGCAGTGACTGCCTTTCAGCAGCACACACAGGCCAGGGAAATGTGGGAATGGAGAGCAATCAGGCCCTTGGCCTTGCAGTGTCAGCTGCTGGCAGCCTCAGAGGTGCTGGAAGCCAAGGGACTCCCCAGGTTGGAGCAGGTGGGAAGAAAGGGCAGGAGCTGATGAGGTTGGGAGGGTGGCAGTGCCTGATTTTTCTGCACTTTTTCACCTTCAGATCGTTGCTGTGAGCTGGGAAGTTCCAGGTTGCTCCTGGTTTCCTTCTGTAGCCCGTGCCGGCGAGGCTCCTTGACCCAAGGCAGATCCTGAAACACCCGAAGATATCAGCCGTGATGGGTGACCAGGACAGAGACTTGCTCAGCTACATGACCAATTTGGAGGTCAGTCCTGGGCGAAGGTGGCTGGGGGAGGCCCAGTAGGCGTGGGGTTTGAGCAGGAGGGGGCCCGGGAAAAGTGTTTCAGTGCTGCAGCCAGGCAAACAGCTCAGGGCACTTAGAAGACACGTTCCCCCTTTCCCTCCTATTTCTTCGGCAGGGCAGGTGGAGGAACTGTGCCATCCCAAGTACCACTGCAGGTTGATGTTTTCCTTTAGGAGCAACCACTACTTCCAGAACAATGTGATGGTTAAGGTGTATTGGCTTAGCATTGCAAGTAGGAGTGGGCTTGAGATTCAAGGATGACGAGGGCGGGCAGGGAGGCACTTGGAAGCAGGAGGGGTGGTGCGTGAGGTCCCCAGCGTGGGGGCGGGAGCAGGCCCAGGAGGTAGAGAGGCTGGGAAGGGGGAGGGAGAGAAGGCCAGTGGACGTGGGTCCTCGGCCATGGAGGGAATCTCCTAATTTTTCCCTTCCTGCAGGATAGAGGGCATCTCGTTCCACTCCAGTCCAGTGGTTCTGGGACTATGAAGGTGGAGCTGCCTGCTGCAGGCACGACACCACGAGCCGTAACTTCCTCAACTGCTTGTGTGATCCCACCTGCCCAGGGTGTAAGAGATCTGCGAGGTGGGGCCCCTGCGGGCTTCATCAGCTGGAGTGATGCCCGAGCACCAGCTGCTTGGTAACGGGCCCCGGGCCCGGTGCTCAGCTGGCCTGTTTCCCCTACCAGGTCATCATTGAGGACCTGTGGCCCAATCCCCTGCAGTACTACCCAAGGCAGGAAAGCAGCTGTAGGGAATGAACTGAGAGGAGGGCTTCTTGGGAGGAGTCAGGGTGTCTAGGTCCTGACGTGTGTGTGTGTGTGGAAGGTAGCTGGGGACAGGCAGATTAGTGGTGGGGAAACTGAGGCTCAGAGGAGCCTGGACCCCAGCTGGCCCAGGGAGCAAGTGGTGGGGTGAGAAGGGAACCTAAGGGAATGCAGGCACACATCCAGGGGGTTGCGTCCACGCGGGCAAGTTCAGGCCCGCCAGGCTGGCAGCCGGAACATCCCAGGTCAAACGGGAGAGGTGAAGCTTCTCCACCCCATTTCACCGGTGCCTGTTGGCCCCTCTGTCAGGACTCCAGCTGCTTGTTCAGTTGGGGATGGCATGCCAGTCTTTGGGAGTGGTGCTGCATTGTCCCATCCCGCTGCTGTGCCGAGAATCCCCCAATACCCTCCGTGTTCCCAACCACCCCGTGGCCTCCCCCAGCCACAAAGCCTTTCTTGGGAATGTCGCTGGGCTATGCCTGAAGGATCCTGAGTCTCTAGGGGAGGAGGAACAGAGATCCCACGAGGACAGAGGACACCCTATACCTGCTGTGGCTATCCTTGGTATTATGCAATTTCACAAATCCCTAACGCATCTGTGTGTGTGTGTGTGAGCATGTTTGTGTTGTGTGCACCCAGGGCATGGCACCTGTGTGGACATGGACAGCGCAGAGCCTCAGAGTCTGGCCAACCACTAGAAGTTGAGGAGGCGTGCACCATTGTGAGAGATGGGTGGACGAGTCTACATGGTGCTTTGCCTGCACAGGACAGAAATGGGGGAAAGGATCAACAGTCCAGCTCCGGAGAATATCCAGCACATATCTTATAGACAGTGAGAGAGACATAAACAAGTTAAGAAGCGCTTTGCACCTGTGTGTGGGTTTGTCCTTGGAGCCAGGACATGGCAAGGAGGCAGTCTGCATGGTGGGGCCCTCCATCTCCCAACGTGTGGGATTGTATGAGAGGCGGCGATGTTCAGCGTGGGCACAGGGCAGGGCAGAGCATGGCATGAGGACATCCTAGGCAGGGTCTAGGAGGAGGATGGGAAAAGGTAGAGCTCTGTTCATGGGTGCCTTATTTTTCAGGGCAGGGCACACAGGTGGGGAAGGGTCCTGGCAAGCGGCACTCTCGTGGTGTGGTGGCTCCTGGTCCCACTGGATTGACACTGCTTGGCCGAGTACCCTAGCTCCTGGAAGCATGACCCGCCCTGCTACAAAGCGGTCTCATGCATGCATCTGTTCAGGAGCACTGCAAAACCCACGTGTCCCGGGAGGATGAAGGAGGAGCCCAACCCTCGTGGTTCCTGCAGACCCTCGCCATCCCATGCCACAAAACCTTTGCACAGGGGAGAGATCCAAGGACATGTGAAGAAAGGCACATGTGAGTGGTGGAATTCACTGCGGGTTTGTGAGTGGACTGTGTGAGGGAATTCTGTGTTCAGTTGTGTGTGTGTGTGTGTGTGCATGTGTGCGTGTGTGTGTACTTGCACGTGCGGGCACCTGAGCATGCCTCTGTGCCTGGGATCGTGTGTGCTGGTGTGGTGTGTGTGAGTTTGCATGTGCCATGTGTGTGTGGCAAGTGTGCATGCCTGTGGACCGGAGAGCATGTGTCTTGGTGTGTGTATCGGGAGGGTGTGTTTGCAGGTGCACAGGAGTGCTGTTTGTGAGGCCACGTTCGTGTGCCACTATGTAGGGACCCTGGGTGTCCTTGTGTTGCGTCTTTGCATGCCCACATATGATTTGGTATGTGTGCCCAAGTGCGCATCCTTCTTTGCCACAGACCTTGTGAGTTGGGTGTTGCCTGAGTGTGTGCTTGCACACACATGGGTGTGTGTGTGTGCGCGTGCACGGCCAAGTGCACATATCTGTGTGCGGGCACCATGTGTGTTTCTATTTCATGTGTGTGCATCTTTACATGCGTGCATATGTGTGTATGTGTGTGGCCATGTGTGTGGGCCTGTGTGCCAGTGACAGTGTGTGCTTCCCAGGGTTGTGTGAGTGTTTGTTTGCGTGTGTTCCTTGTGCACGTCAGTGTGTGTTCCTGTCAAATGTGCATGCCTGTGCACTGGATATCATATGTGTGGGTCTGTATTTCCTGATTGTTTCTTTGCCCATGCACGGTGGTCTGTGTTTGTGCAGCCAAGTGTACATGCCTGTGTGCGGGGACCGTGTGTGTGTTGCATGGTGTGGTGTTTCCCAGTGCACATGAACGTGTGTGTGGGTATGAGCAAAAATCTGCATGGCTGTGTGTGCTAGTCCATGGATGTATGGCATGTGTGTTTTTTCAGGCGCAGCTGGGTGTGTGACTTTCGGTGGGGCTGCGTATGTATGGATGTGTGCCAGAGAACTTTCGTGTGAGTGTTGAGTGTATGTGTGTTTGCATGCGCAAGGATGTCTGTTGTGTGTCTATATTTGTAGGCCTTTGGGTGATTGTGTGTGTGTGTGTGTGTGTGTGTGTGTGTGTGTGTAGTGGTGGGGATATGTGCGCACATCTGTAACCTGCTCACACCTCAATTTTGGAGACTGTGTGCCTGCTTGGTGGGTGTGAGTTGTCTTACCACATGCGGGTCTATTTGGGTGGTCATGTGTGCAAACTTGTGTACCGAAAGCATGTGTGGCTGTGTGTGTGTTTCATGTATGTGTTTTGGAATGAGCTCATGTGTGTGTGCATGTCTGTAGCTGCGGGTCCCGCATTGTATGCCTGTGTACTAACGACCGTGTGTGTTCCTTGAGTGTCTGTGTGCGTTAGGGGCCATGTGTTTGTTTGTGTGTGTGTGTTTCTGGGGCCAATTGTGTATTCTTCTGTACTGGAGAAGGGTTGTGTAAGTTGTGGGTGTGGGATTGCATGTACAAAAGTGTGTGTGTGGGTTGGGAAGTTCAGCGCATATGCCAGTGAGCCAGTGACTTTGTGTGGAGTGCATGAGTGCATGTTTGCGTGAGCACGTGCATGTGTGTGTGTTGGTGTGGACCAGTATGTGTTCCTGTGTGACGCAGACTGTGTGTTACTCTTCCCTGTGGTTCTCCTGAGGTCAGGTGTGTTTGCGTGTGTCCCTGTGAAGAACATTTGTGTATGCATATGTGTCTAAACCCGTGTGTATTTTTTGCACGTGTGTGTGTGTGAGTTGTAGGGCGGAGGTGGCGTGTGTGATAGTGCCAGGCCACACATTTATGGCTGTGCCAGAGACCTTCTGTGAGTGTTGTGCATGTTTTTGCGAGCGCAGCTGTGTGTTTCCACGGGCAAGTGCGCATGCCTGTGTGCAGGACGCGTGTGTTTGTGTGTTATGTGATCTGAGTGTGTGTGCATGCACAGTTGTGCATGGGAGTGGACGTGTACTGCCACATGCATGCCTATGGGCCGCAGATTGTGTGCATGTGTGTGTGCGCACGTATGTCTGTGGGAGAGAGAGAGAGCGGAGCCTGTCTGCATGGGTTTGTGTTTGTGTGGGTGTGTGCGGTCAACTTCTTTCCTGTGTGTCGAGCCGGTGTGTGGGGGTGCATCGTGTGTGTGTGTATGCATGAGCTCATGTGTGTATTGTGTGTCTCTGTGTTTCCCAGTCATGTGTGATTGTGAGAGTGTGTAGCCACCGGCATATGCCTGTGTGTGGAGACCGTATGCTTGTGTGTCATGTATCCACACGTTTGCATGTTCACATGTGTGTATGAGTGTGTGTGTAGGCCACGGGCAGCAAGGCAGAGGGACTGCGGGTTTTCCAGCTCTGCCAAAGATGGAGAAAGTGGTAGGAGGCCGAGTGCAGCCATATCCATCCAGACACACAGGTCTCGTGTGCATTCCGTGGTTCTTCAGACGTCTGTCTCCCCTGTCGATGCACAGACGCACAAAGGCCAAGGCAAGGTGGGAGGGGGGCGAGTTGTCAGGCTGGTGTGAGGCGCACCACCCATCTGTGATGCTTGCATGGATGGTCCCCGGAGTGGGAAATAGCCTGGGGTTTCAGTCTACTTCCCAGGCTGCACATCTCTTGTTGTGTGGCCCCTCTCATCTTCCCTCCCTGGCAAGGACAATGCCAGATGTCTATTATTGGACGAATATCACCCGGGAGTGGGAGTGGACATGGACAGCATTCACATGAAGCCCGAACAGATGGAAACCGAGGTCCAAGACCGTTGGGGAGTATATGAAATCCACTCTGGGGGAAACACGTGGAGAGCCGGTTGGGGAATATGCCTGGATATATGTGCATCCTTCCCCTGACTGAGATAGGGGGTGGGCTCGTGCAAGAAGACCCTGCTTTTCAGTGACGCCTGGAGTGACTGGCTCACACTGGCACCGACCAACATCCCCAAGTCTACTCTGCTGCCTCAAAACCCCAAAGCTGTGACTGCCTGCCAGCCCCATGCACAAGCCAGGGAAACGTGGGAATGGAGAGCATTCAGGCCCTTGCCTTGCCCTGTTGGGTGCAACATCAGAGGTGCTGGAAGCCAAAGGACTCCCCAGGGTGGAGCAGGTGGCAAGAAAGTGCAGGAGCTGACGAGCTGACAATATTGGGAGGGGGCAGTGCCTGGTGTTTCTACACTTTTGCACTTTCAGGTAGCTTGCTCTTAGCCGGGAGGTTCTGGGTGCACGACAGCATGAGCACTTACTGTCCTGGCTGCCAGTAAGAAAAGGGGGAGAGAGCTTTGAACACACACAGGCACGTGCCCATGCAAACATGCACGCACGCACCCCACACAAACTCTCTGGCTCACAGGCATATGCGGTGAGATTCCCAACACACACACACACTTTGCCACGGGTAATCCCACACCCACAACATACACAACCCTTCTCCAGTACAGAAGAATACAAAATTGTCACCGAAAACACACACACACACACACACACACACACACACACACACACACGGCGCATACTGCACAGAAACACTCAAGGAACCCAAGGGTCCTCATTACACAGGCATGCACTGCTGGTCCCGCAACAACAGACATGCACACGCACATGAGCTCATGCAAACACACATACATGCAATGCACAGTGCCATACTTGTTTTCGGGACACAGGTGTACACACATGACTACCCTAATACACACACACGTGCTAATGCAACACACACACACACACCAAGTACCCACACTGTCTCCAACACACAGCCATAAGCAGGTGGCTAAAGAAATGTGCACCCCCCACACACACACACAATCACCAAAAGGCCTGCAAACACACAGAAATACAACAGACACTCTTGCGCGTGAAAGCACACATACACTCAACCCTGACATGGAAGTTCTCTGAAACATGTCCATACATATGTAGCCCCACAGAAAGTCAAACACCCAGGTGCACCTGAAAATACATAAATGCCATACCCCCATGGACTTGCACACACAGCCAGGCAGATTTCTGTTCGCATGCACACACACGTTCACGTGCACTGGGAAACACACACAGCACACAACACACACACAGTGTCATTGCACACAGGCACTCATCCTTGGCCGCAAAACACAGACCACCATGCGTGGGCAAAGACACAGGAAACACACACCCAACACATAGAATCTCCAGTGCACAGGCATGCACACTTGACAGGAACACACACTGACATGCACAAGAAACACACACAAACACACACTCACCCTACACTGGGAAGCACACATTCTCACCGGCAAACAGGCACACACACATGGCCACACACAGACACACAAATGCACGCAGGGAAACACACACACACATGAAATAGAAACACACATAGTGCCCGCACACAGGTATGTGCACTTGGCCACGCACACACACACACACACACAGGCCCATCCATGTGCAAACAAACACTCAGGGAACACCTGCCAAATCACAAGATCTGTGGCACACAAAAATGCACACTTGGCCACACACCCCAACACATACTTGGGCATGCAACCAGGCAACACATAAAGACCTAGGATCCCCAACAGTGGCACACACACGTAGCCTCGCAAACACACACATCCATGCACGTGCAAACACATCCTCCTGATATACACAACAAGACACATGGTCTCCAGTCCACAGGCATGCACTCTTGCCACACTCACACGTGCACATATGCAAACTCACACACACCACACAAACAACACGATCCCTGGCACAGAGGCATACTCAGGTGGTCGCACGCGCACTCAGAGACACACAAACGAACACACGCGCACACTAACACAGCCAAACGCAGAGCTCCCTCACACAGAGCCCACTCAAAAGCCACAGTGCCTTCCACCTCTCACACCTGCCTTCCCTCAAACGTCATTTGAACTGTCCCCAGGGGGTGGGTTTTGTGGCACGGGATGACAGGAGTACGCAGGGACCGTGTGAGATGGCCTCCTCTTTGGTCCTCCCAGGATACAAGGGTTTTGCGGTTCTCCTGACCGGATGCATACATGAGACCGCATTGCAGCCACACGGGGCCCGCTTCCAGGAGCAAGGGTAATTGGCCAAGCTCCCTAAGTGGTGTCAAAGCGCCAGAACCAGGAGCCACCTGGCCACGAGGGCCCCGCTCACCAGGACCCTACCACACCTGTGTGCCCTGCGCTGAAGAATAAGGCACCCATTAACAGAGGTCTGCCTTTTCCGCCCACCTCCAAGAGCCTGCCTCATGTGTCCTCATGCCATGCCCTACCCTGCCCTGCCCCCATGCTGAACATCACTGCCACACAGGCAATCCAACATGTCAGAGGTTGGAGGGTCCCACCAGGAAGACTGCCTCCTCACCATGTCCTGGCTCAAGGACAAACCCAAACACAGTCGCAAAGCCCTTCTTCAATTGTTTATGTCTCATTTCCTGTCCCTTTAGATATGTGCTGGATACTCTCCAGAGCTGCCAATGGTGATCCTTTCCCCCATTTCTGTCCTGTGCAGGCAAAGCACCATGAAGACTCGTCCACCCATCTCTCACTGTGGTGAAATCCTCCTTGACTTCTTGTGGTTGGTCATACTCCTATGCTCTGCAGGTTCCACGTCCACACAGCTGCCATGCCCCGGGCGCGCGCGCGCACACACACACACACACACACACACACACACACACACACACATTAGGAACTCATGAAATTGCTTAATGCAAAGATAGCCGAGGTGGGATGAGGGTGTCCTCTGTCCTCGTGGGATCCCTCTTCATCCTCACCTAGAGATTCAGGAGCCTCCAGCCCATGGCCCAGTACCATTCCCAAGAATGGTCATGTGGCTGTGGGAGGCCACGGAGTGGTCGGGAACACAGAGGGAAGTGGGGGATTCTCGGCACAGGGGTGGGATGGGACAAGGGAGCCCGGCTGTCGCGGTTACCAGCACTGGCACTTCCGGCGGCAGCTCCTGCATCTTCTCGTACTGCTCGGTAAGTGCCACCTCCTTGTCTTCCGCCCCCAAGACCTACACCACTGCCATGATATACTCCACCACGATGACCAACTCCTCACCCGGGCCAGGCTCGCCTATTCGCTGCCAGGCCTCGCCCACCTGTACAGCATTTGCCACCATCGCCCCTAAAATAGGGACTTCGGCACCCGAATCTTGCCTCAGGTGCCTGCCTCCCCATCGGCCCCTGCCTCCCCATGACCCTCTCTGTGGACTAAGGTGGTCCAGGATTCCAGGGTGGCCTGAGGTTCCCCGGACCACGCCTCGCTCTCCATTTGGACGTGGACCCGAGCCTCAGCACCGAGCCACGGTCTAAGCATAGGGAATGAGCTGGAGGTGTGAGCACGTAGGTTCTGCAAGCAGCCGGCAGTTGGAAATTTGGTGCTCAGGCCTAGAGGCGGGCTCGTATCAGAGGCTGGGTGCCTGCGGGATGCAGGCACACAATGTTTTGGTGCCACACAAACACACACACACACAACACTGGGAAGTACATACTATCGCTGGCACACAGGCACTCACACATGGCCACACTCATACACACATATGCACACACGCAAACACGCACATACATGAAACAGAAACACACACCGTGCCCGCACACAGCTCTGTGCACTTGGCCACGCACACGCACACACACACATATGCCCATCCATGTGCAAACAAACACTCAGGGAACACCTGCCAAATCACAAGGTCTGTGGCACACAAAAATGCACACTTGGCCACACACCCCAACACATACTTGGGCATGCAACCAGGCAACACATAAATACCCAGGGTCCCGACACAGTGGCACACACACATGGCCTCGCAAACACACACACCTGTGCACCTGCAAACACACCCTCCTGATACACACACCAAGACACCTGATCTCCTGTCCACAGGCATGCACTCTTGCCACACACACACGAGCCCATGCAAACTCACACACACTGCACAAACAACATGATCCCCGGCACAGCCCTCTCAAAAAGCCACAGTGCCTTCCACCACTCACATCTACCTTCCCTCACATTTCCTCGGACATGTCCCCAGTGGGCAGGGTTGCGGCGTGGGTTGACGACGGTCCACAGGGACCGTGTTGGATGGCCTCCTCCTTCATCCTCCTGGGACACGTGGGTTTTCCGGTGCTCCTGACTGGAGGCATGCATGAGACCGCATCACAGCAGTGAGGGGCCCACTTCCAGGAGCAAGGGTACTGGGCCAAGCTCCCTAAGCAGTGTCAATGCACCGGGACCAGAAGCCAATGAAGCGACGGAGGCCCCGCTCACCAGGACACTTCGCCACCTGTGTACCATGAGCTGAAGAATAAGGCACACATGAACAGAGGTCTGCCTTTTCTGCCCCCTCCTAGAGCCTGCCTCCAGTGTTCCCATGCCATGCCCTGCCCTACCCTGCCCGATACTGAACACCAACACCACACAGGCAATCCCAAACATCAGAGGTTGGAGGGTCCCACCAGGCAGACTGTCTCCTCGCCATGTCCTGGCTCCAAGGACAAACCCACACACAGACACAAAGCCCTTCTTAACTTGTTTATGTCTCCTTTCCTGTCCCCTCAGATATGTGCTGGATACTGTCCAGAGCTGCCACTGGTGATCCTTTCCCCCATTTCTGTCCTGTGCAGGCAAAGCACCACGTAGACTCGTCTACCCATCTCTCACCAGTGGTGAATGTCTCCCGACTTCTTGTGGTTGGTCAGACTCTGATGTTCTGTGGGGTCCTTGCCCACACAGCTGCCGTGCCTCGGGCGCGCGCGTGTACGCACGCGCGCGCACACACACACACACACACACACACGTTAGGGATTCATAAAATTGCGTAATGCCAAGGATAGCTAAGGCATGTTGAGGTTGTCTTCTGTCCGCCGGGTCAGTGACCTCAGGGCCCACTCTTTGGAAGGCCAGGTGGCAAGGAGCTTCAGACGGCACCCAGGGGACAGGCAGCACGAATGCCTTCACCACCAGAGACAGAGGATCTTGTGTTGCATGCTGCCAATAGCACGAATGACCGAGAAGTGTTTCCCGGCTCATCTGGCCTTTAGAGGAGAACCCATCCACTCTCAACTTCCCCACTCCAGGCCAGCCGGGTGATACCGTGAGCAGCACAACTAGCCGGGCAATCAGGTCCACAGAGCTGGCCAACAAATGAGGTGAGAGAATGCCCATGTGGTTTCGAGGCAGCAGATTAGGCGTGGGGCTGTTGGTCTGGCCCCAATGCAAGCCAGTCTCTCCAGGCATCACCGACAAGCAGCGTCTCCTTGCATGCCCCCCACCCCACCGTCTCAGTCGGGGGAAGCATACACATTTATCCATGCATAGTCCCCAACCAGTTCTCTACGCTTATCCCCCAGTGTGGATTTCATATGCGTCCCCAGTCTTGGACCTTGGTTTCCATCTGTTCGGCCTTCATGTGGATGCTGTCCACGTCCACTCCCACTCCCAGGTGACATTCGTGCAATGACAGACTTCTGGCATTGTGCTTGTCGGGGAGGGAAGATGAGAGGGGCCACATGACAAGAGGTGTGCTGCCCGGGAAGGAGACTGAAACCCCTAGCTATTTCCCACACCTGGGACCATCCGTGCAAGCAGCACAGATGGGTGGTGTGCCTCACACCCGCCTGATAACTCCCACCCCTCCCTCCTTGCCTTGGCCCCTGTGCGTCTGTGCATCGAGAGGGGAGACAGACCACTGAAGAACCACGGAATGCACACGAGGCCTGTGTGTCTGCAGGGACGTGGCTGCCCTCGGCCTCTAGCCCCTTTCTCCATGATCAGCGGAGCTTGAAATCCCGCAGTCCCTCTCCTTTCTTCCCCGGGGCCTACACACACCCTCCTACACACGTGTGCACATGCAAATGTGTAGACACAAGACACACACGCATACGGTCTCCACACACAGGCATGCGCTGGTGGCCACACACTCTCACAATCACAAGACTGGAAACACACAGAGACACGCAACACACACATGAGCTCATGCATACACACCAACATAACACACACCCACACACCCAGGCTCGACACACAGGAAAGACGATGGACACACGCGTGCATGCAAACTCAAGCCCATGCAGACAGGCTCCGCTCTCTCTCTCTCTCCCACAGATGTACGTGCATACACACACATGCACACACTCTGTGGCCCACAGGCATGCATGCGGCTACACACACCCACTTAAATGCACAGTTATGCATGTCCACACATTCAGATCACATAACACACAAACACATGCATCACGCAAAAATGCATGCCCACTTGCCCTTACAAACACACATAGCTGCGCTCGCAAAAACACACACAACACTCACAGAAGGTCTCTGGCACAGCCATACACGCATGACCCAGCACTATCACACACGCCCCTCCACCATAGAACTCACGCAAACACACGTACAACAAATACACACGGGTTTACACACATATACATACACAGTTTTTCCTCACCGAAAAACACACATACCTGCCCTCAGGATAACCACAGGAAAAAGAAACACATGGTCTATGTCACACAGAAATACACACCGCTCTGCACCAACATACTCACTGCTCACGCAAACACGCACCCATGCACTCCACACAAAGTCACTGGCTCACTGGCATATGAGCTGACATTCCCAACCCACACACACACTTTTGCATGTAGAGTCTGACACATACAACATACACAAAACTTCTCCAGTACAGAAGAATACATAATTGGCCCCAGGAAAACACACAAACACACACACAAACACAAAGCCCCTACGGTACAGCCCCTCCACCTCCTGGCCCCTACGGTACAGAGACACTCATGGAACACACACGGTCGTCAGTAAACAGTCATACACCGCTGGTTCCACACCAACAGACACGCACACACATATGAGCTCATGCCAACACATATACATGCAACGCACACACACCAACACGTGTTTTCAGCACACAAGTTTGCACACATGATCACCCAAATACACACGCATGTGCTACGACAACAGACACCCACCAAGCATGCACACAGTCTCCAAAACCGAGGCATGAGCAGGTGGCTAAAGATGTGCGCACACATCGCCCCCCCCCACAATAAACCAAAGGCCTGCAAACACAGACACACAATAGGCACCCTTGCGCATGAAAGCACACATACACTCAACAATCACACGAAAGTTCTTTGGCACACGTCCATACATATGTAGCCCCGCAGAAAGTCAAACACCCAGGTGCACCTGAAAACACACACACATGCCATACACCCATGGACTAGCACACACAGCCATGCAGATTTCTGCTCACATGCACTACCGCCTTGCCACTGGTATTTCCAGGGTCTGGTCAGCATCCTGGGCTTGGCCATGGGGATCCAACCAGCCAAGGCCGAGTGCCAGGAGAACACATTCCCACGACCCAGAAAAAACCTGGCCCCAAACCATTTTGTGCATGCATCCCGCAGGCGCACAGCCTCTATTAGGTTCCTGCCACTAGGCCTGGGCGCCAGATCTCCACCTCCCGGCTGTTTGCGGGACACACGTGCTCTCACCTCCAGCTCACCCCCTCTGCCGCTCTCACGGCTCAGTGCTGAGGATTGGCTCCACGTCCAAATGGAGAATAAGGCATTGTAAGGGGACCCTAGGACTGCCCTGAAATACTGGACCACCTTAGTCCACAGAGGGGGCCGTGAGGATGGGGAGGGCATGGGGAGGCAGGCGCCTTGGGCGAGGCGGAGGTGCTGCAGGCGCTAAGTGAGGGGGGATGGTGGCACAGGCTGTGCAGGGGGCTGAGACCAGCAGCGCAGGGCAAGGGCGGCCCGGGGGAGGAGTTGTTCATCGTGGGGAGGATATCATGGCGGTGGTGGAGGTCGTGGTGGCGGAAGATGAGGAGGTGGCGCGACCTGAGCCAGAGAGAAGATGCAGTAGCTGCTGCAGGAAGAGCGAGTGCCAGGTCCCGAGTCACCCAGAGCACGTCTTTCCACACTGGATGTTGTTCTGTTAGCGCTCAGCTCTGTGGATGCCCAAGCTACCAGGGCCTACTTGTGGCACAAGCACAGGATGAATCAGAAGCGGAGTTCTCACCTGGCTCGCCGGAGGGCCGTCATATCCAGGGCATCCCAGGCCGTATCCTTCCTCGGGCTGGTGCGGCTCGGCTGCTGTGGAGGAGCACCGGGAGGAGGGCAGCAGCTGAGCCATGGCCACGGCCATGAGCGCGGCGGGGAAAAGCTCTTTGCCCCATTCTGTGTTGGGAGTGAGCCCCGATCCCTAAATGAACAGCAGAGGAAGGCGGGGCGGGGCATGGTTTGAACTCAGGGGCTGAGACCTGTGCAGACCGTGTGTGATCAGAAGCTGCGGGCCGAAGCTTTGGGGCTGCAGCACTCCCAACAGCCTTGCAGGGTTCAGGGAACACGGGTCAACACACTTAGACAAGTAGTGTAGCACAAAGCACCCTTGGCTCAGAGCAGTATTGGAAGGAAACGTTTGCTGGGGAAATGTGGCAGACGGAGAGGCTGCCTTCCCCCCTTCCCTGTCCCTCAGAGCCTTTGTGGTTTTCCAAAGAGTTCAGGGCAGACCCACAATGTCGTCCACTCTCGGGTTGCCAAGTCAATCAGTGGGTCGCCTTGCTTGGGCCGACCCCGGGAACACAGACATAGTGCTGCTGGGTTGCTGCAAACTCTGTCTCCACAGGCCCCACACAGCCAGGCCGAGGCCCCAGGCCCAGGCGCCTACATGCACCTTTCCTCCCTGCCAGTCTCTCCCCCTCTGTGTCCTCGCCCGCCCCCTCGCTCTGTCCTCTCTGCCCTCCCTCTGTGTCCATTCCTCCCGGTGTGGGGTCTCTCTGTCCCTCTCTCTCTTTTGCTTTCCCCCGGCCCCCACCTACCGCTTTCCCTCCCTCCTGCGCTGACTCTGCCAGGACCACCCTTTGTGCCGTGGGTGCGCAGCCATGCTCCAGGTGACCCGAGCGGCCCCCTCCTGTGCACAGGAGGCCCCTCAAAGTCACGGGGCTTCAGGCAAACACACAAGCAAACACAGCTGTCAGTGTGGGACGGAGCACATCCAGCCATCCAAAGTAGTGACTGCCTGCCGGCTGCCCGCACTGGCCAGGGAAACATGGGAACAAAGAGCAATCATGCCCTCAGCCTTTCCCTGTCCGGTGCAGGCAGCCTCAGAGGTGCTGGAAGCCAAGGGACTCCCCAGGGTGGAGCAGGTGGGAAGAAAGGGCAGGAGCTGACGAGGTTGGAAGGGCGGCAGTGCCTGTTGTTTCTGCACTTTTGCACCTTCAGTTGGCTGCTCTCAGCTGGGAATTTTCAGGTTGTTCCTGGTCCCTTTCCATAGCACGTGCTGGCAAGGCTCCTTGACCCAAGGCAGATCCTGAATCACCCCAAGATATCAGCCGTGATGGGTGACCAGGACAGAGACGTGCTCAGCTACATGACCAATTGGGAGGTCAGTCCTGGGCGAAGGTGGCTGGGGAGGCCCGGTGGCCTTGGGGTTTGAGCAGGAGGGGGCCCGGCATAGTGGTTCAGTGCCGCAGACAGGCATGCAGCTGGGACACCTAGAAGACACATTCCCCCTCCCCTCCTCTTTCTTCGGAGGGGCAGGTGGTGGAAATGGGCCATCCCAAGTATCGCTGCAGGTTGATGTTTGCCTTTGGGAGCAACCCCTACTTCCAGAACACAGTAATCATTAAGGTGTATCGGCTTAGCATTGCCGGTAGGAGTGGGCTTCAGCTTTGAGATGGTGGAGAGGGGCAGGGGGCCACTTGGGAGTGGGTGGAGAGGTGCACTGTGTCCCCAGCATGTGGTGGGACCATGTCCAGGAGCAAGAGAGGCGGGAGTTTGAGAGGGAGAGAAGGCGAGAGGGCATGGGTTTTAGGCCGTGGAGAGCATCTCCTAAATTTTCCCTTCCTGCAGGATAGAGGGTGTCTCGTTCCATGCCAGTCCAGTGGTTCTGGGAAAATGAAGGTGGAGCTGCCAGCTGCAGGCACAACACCAGCTGTAACTTTTTCAAATGCTTGTGTGACCCCAGCTGCCCCGGGTCTAAGAGGATCAGCGAGGTGGGGCCACTGCAGGCCTCGTCAGCCATGGTGATGCCTGAGAGGGCCCCGGGCCCCATGCTTAGCTGGCCTGTTTCCCCTACCAGGTCGTCATTGAGGACCTGTGGCCCAATCCCCTCCTGTACTACCCGAGGCAGGAATCAGCTGTAGGGAATGAACTGAGAGGAGGGCCTGTCCGTGAGGCGCAAGGGGGGCTAGGTCCTGATGTGTATGTGTGTGGAAGTTACCAGGGGACAGGGAGATTAGTCGTGGGGAAACTGAGGCTCAGCGGAGCCTGGACCCCAGCTGGCCCAGGGAACTGTTGGCAGGGTGAGAAGGGAACCTGTGGCAATGCAGGCACACATCCAGGGGTGTGCGTCCACGAGGGCAAGTTCAGGCCTCCCAGGCTGGCACCTGGAACATCCCAGGTCACTCGGGAGAGGCCAAGCTCCTTCACCCCATTTCTCAGAACTGTCACCCGTGCCCGTCAGCCCCTCTGTCAGGTCTCTGGCTGCTTGTTCTGTTGGGGATGACCTGCCAGTCTTTGGGAGTGGGGCTCCCTTGTCCCATCCCGCTGCTGTGCCAAGAATCCCTCACTTCCCTCCATGTTCCCGACCACCCCGTGGCCTCCCACAGCCACATGGCCATTCTTGGGAATGGCACTGGGCCGTGGGCTGGAGGCTCCTTTGTCTCTAGGAGAAGAAGAACAGGGATCCCACGAGGACAGAGGACACCCTCATCCACCTTGGCTATCCTTGGCATTATGCAATTTCACAAATCCCTAACGTGTGTGTGTGTGTGTGAGTTTGAGTGTGTTTGTGTGTTGTGTGCACCTGGGGCATGGCAGCTGTGTGGACGTGGACAGAGCAGAGCATCAGAGTCTGACCAAGAACAAGAAGTTGAGGAGGCGTTCACCGCTGTGAGAGGTTTGTGCACGAGGCTACGTGGTGCTTTGCCTGCACAGGACAGAAATGGGGGAAAGGATCACCAGTCCAGATCTGGAGAGTATCCAGCACGTATCTGAAGGGACAGCAAAGGAAACATAAACAAGTTAAGAAGCGCTTTGCGTCTGTGTGTGGGATAGTTCCTGGAGCCAGGACATGGCAAGGAGGCAGTCTGCCTGGTGAGGCCCTACAACCTCCGAAGTGTGGGATTGTATGAGTGGCGGTGACGTTCAGCGTGGGTGCAGGGCAGGGCAGGGCATGGCATGATGACATCCTAGACTGGGTCTAGGAGGAGGGCGGAAGATATAGACCACTGTCCATGGGAGCCTTATTCTTCAGGGCAGGGCACACAGGTAGGGAAGGGTCCTGGCGAGCGGGGCCCCCGTGGCCTGGTGGCTCCTGGTCCCGCCACATTGACACAGGTTAGGGAGCTTGGCCCAGTACCATTGCTCCTGGAAGCGGGCCCCGCACTGCTGTGATATGGTCCCACTTATGTGTCCGGTCAGGAGAACCGGAAAACCCACATATCCCGGGAAGACTAAGGAGGAGGACATCCCTCATGGTCCCTGCAGACCCTCGCCATACCATGCCGCAACACTCGCCCACAGGGGACAGTTCCAAGGACGTGGGAGGGAAGGTAGGTGTGAGTGGTGGAAGGCACTGCGGCATTCTGAGTGGGCTGTGTGTGAGGGAGGTCTGCGTTCGGCTGTGTGTGTGTGCAGAGTCATGCATGCGTGTGTGTGTGCTTGCGTGTGCGGTCACCCAAGCATGCCTCTGGGCCATGGATCATGTTGTTTGTGCGGTGTGTGTGAGTTTGCATTAGCACATGTGAGTGTGGCAAGAGTGCATGCCTATGGACAGGAGACCATGTGTCTTGGTGTGTGTATAGGGAGGGTGTGTTTGCAGGAGCACTGGTGTGTGTGTTTGTGAGGCCACGTGTGTGTGCCACTGTGTCGGGACCCTGGGTGTTTATGTGTTGTGTGGTTGCATGCCTACGTATGTGTTGGTGTGTGTGGTCAAGTGTGCATATTTGTGTGCCACCGACATTGTGAGTTGGTGGGTGTTGCCTGAGTGTGTGTCTGCACACGGATGGGCGTGTGTGTGTGTGCATGTGTACGGCCAAGTGCACATACCTATGTGTGTGGGCAATGTGTGTGTTTCTATTACATATGTGTGAGCTTGTTTGCCTGTGTGCCTATGTGTATATGTGTGTGGACATGTCTGTGTGCCTGTGTGCTGGCGATAATGTGTGCTTCCCAGTTTAGTGTGAGTGTGTTTGTGCATGTTTCCTGTGCACATCAGTGTGTGTTCCTGTCAAGTGTGCATGCCTGTGCCCTGGAGATCATATGTGTTGGGTATGTGATCCTGAGTGTGTCTTTGTCCGCACACAGTTATCTGTTCTTCTGCGGCCATGTGAGTGTGCCTCTGTGCGGGGACCGTGTGTGTGTTCTGTGGTGTGAATTTCCCAGTGGATATGAACATGTGTGTGCATGTGAACAGAAATCTGCATGGCTGTGTGTGCTAGTCCATGGGTGTATGGCATGTCTGTATGTTTTCAGGCGCACCTGGGTGTGTAACTTTCTGCTGGGCTACATATGGACGGACGTGTGCCAGAGACCTTCCGTGTGAGTATAGAGTGTATGTGTGTTTTCATGCGCAATTTTGTCTGTTGTGTGTCTCTGTGTTTGAGGCCTTTGGGTGATGTGTGTGTGGGGGTTGTGTGAGCGCACGTCTATAGCCACCTGCTCATGCCTCTATATTGGAGACAGTGTGCATGCATGGGGTGTTTGTGTTGCATTATCACGTGTATGTGTATTTGGGTGGTCATATGTGCAAACTTTTGTGCCAAAAACACGTGTGACTGTGTGTGCGTTGCTTGTATGTGTGTTGGCATGTGCTTGTGTGTGTGTGCGTGTCTGTGGGTGTGGGACCAGCGGTGTATGCCTGTGTACTGATGACCGTGTGTGTTCCTTGATTGTCTGTGTGCGGTATGGACCGTGTGTGTGTGTGTGTGTGTGTGTGTGTGTGTGTGTGTGTGTCTGTGTCTATGTGTTTTTCCAGGGCCATTTGTGTATTCTTCTGTACTGGAGACAGTTTGTGTATGTTGTGGGTGTGGGACTACATGTGCAAAAGTGTGTGTGTGGTTTGGGAATGTCAGCACATACGCCAGTGAGCCAGAGACTTTGTGTGGATTGCATGTGTGTGTGTTTGCATGAGCAGGTGCGTTTGTTGTGTTGGTTCAGACCAGTGTGCGTTCCTGTGTGACGCAGACCGTGTGTTTCTGTTCCCTGTGGTTATCGTGAGGGCAAGTGTGAGTGCATGTGTCTTGGTGAGAGCTGGTTGTTTAGGCATATGTGCCTAAAACTGTGTGTATTTGTTGCACGTGTGTGTGTGTGAGTTCTAGGACGGAGGGGGCCTGTGTGATAGTGCCGCGTCATGCGTTTATGGCTGTGCCAGAGAACTTCTGTGAGTGTTGTGCATGTGTTCGCAAGCGCAGCTGTGTCTGTTTGCACGGGCAAGTGCGCATGGCTGTGTGCAGGACGCGTGTGTTTGTGTTTTATGTGATCTGACTGTGTACATGCACAGGTGTGCATGGGAGTGGATTGTGCAGCCAACATGCATGCCTGTGGGCTGCAGATCGTGTGTGTGTGTGTGTGTGTGTGTGCAGGTGCACACCTGTGTGAGACAGCGTGCATGCGGCCATATTTCCCGTGTGTCTAGCCCGGTTGTGTGGGTTTGTGTCATGTGTGTGTGTATGCATGAGCTCGTGTGTGAGTTTCATGTGAGTTTCGTGTCTCTGTGTGTTTCCAGTCACGTGTGATTGTGAGTGTGTGTGGCCACCGGCGCATGCCTGTGTGTGGAAACCGTATTCATGTGTGTCGTGTGTCAAAGCGTTTCCATGTGCACACATGTGTATGAGAGTGTGTGTAGGTCCCGGGCAGCAAAGGAGAAGGACTGTGGGACTTTCCAGCTCTGCTGATTATGGAGAAAGGGGCAAGAGGCCGAGTGCAGACACGTCCCTCAGGACACACAGGTTTCGAATGCATTCCGGGGATCGTCAGGGGTCTGTCTCCCATGTCCTTGCAGAGACAGAAAGGTGCCAAGGCAAGGAGGGACAGGTTTTAGTTGGCAGGTGGGTGTGAGGCGCACCACCCATCTGTGCTGCTTGCATGAATGGTCCCAGGTGTGGGAAATAGCTCAGGGCTTCAGGCTGATTCCCAGGCCGCACACCTCTTGTCATGTTGCCCCTCTCATCTTCCATCCCTGGCAAGGACAATGCCAGATGTCTGTCATTGCACAAATGTCACCCAGGAGTGGGTGTGGACGTAGAAATCATCCACATGAAGGGCGAACAGATGGTAACCAAGGTCCAAGACCATGGGGGCACATATGAATAACACTCTGGGGGAAACACTTGGAGACCCGGTCGGGGACTATGGTTGGATATAGGTGCACGCTTCCCCTGAATGAGATGGAAACACTCAGTGACTGGAAACACACAGAGACACACAACACACACACGAGCTCAAGCATACACACACACACGACACACACCCAGACCCCCGTGCTCGACACATGGACGAGAAGATGGCGGCATGCACGCATGCAGACACAAACCCATGCAGACATCACCTGCTGGTCAGTGATGCCTGGAGAGACTGTCTGGCATTGGCGCCACACCAACGGCCCCAAGCCTAATTTGCTGACTCAAAACCACACTTGGGCAATCTCTCACCATATTTGTGGGCCAGCTCTGCGGACATGATGGTCCCACTTGATTTTCCGCTCACGGTCTAAACCAGGTGCCGTGGGGCGAGGGAGTCGAGAGTGGATGTGTTATCCTCTGTAGGCCAGACGAGCTGGGAACATATTCCCGGGGCATTCGTGCCTTTGGGAGCATGCAACACAAGACGCTCCGTCTCTGCTGGTGAAGGTGTTCGTGCTGCCTGTTGCCTGGGTGCTGTTCTCAGCTCTTGCCACCTGGCCTTCCAAAGAGTGGGCACTGAAGTCACCAAGCTGGTGGACAGAATCCACCCGCTGCCCTCTGCACAGGTTTCACCCAGGCTTCCTCTTCATGGTGGGGCATCTGATTCCACTTTGCTGTATGCAATTGGCTCCGGGAAAGGCAGGCGTCCCTCTGTCCTCCTTGCCGAACACACTGCATGTCAGTGTGACTGTGTGAAAGTGGGTTTGTGTGGGCACCCAGCTTGGCACCATTCCAAGGCTCACCGGCCTGGCTGCCGGTAAGAAAAGGGGGAGAGGGCTTTGAATTCCTGTGAAAGGAGCTGCTCAGAGATGCATCTGCATCTTTCTTCCGGAATCCTTTAGGTTTAAGAGGCCATGTGGCCAGAGGGGTCAGAGAAAGAGCCCTGGAAGAGAAAGTCAGAGAAGAGGATGGAGAGGAGAGCATGAGGAATGGACAGGCAGACCGATGGCCAGAGCACTCTTTGATGCTCTGCTCCTGACCAGCAAAGGGCACGCACTGGGACAAAATGTAGCCGCACATTTCCCCTAGCAGGCAGACCGCTTCATGGCCTCTTCTCCTGGAATCACACTATTCATACCCCAGGGCCTGGGCTGAACATTTCCAAGCACATCTGACCAGCCTACCCAGTGGTGCACACAGTGTCATGAGCCTTACAGGAATCTATTCGGGAAGGATGAGGGACCGCTTCCCACTGGCAGTACAAATTCCAGGCAGACTGCGGGCCTGATGGGGCCGTGGGAACAGCTCGCGCTGGTGTTGTGGGTAGGGGTGGGTTTGCGGCGTGGGAGTGGGTGTGCGAGGGGTGTTTGTTGTGGCTGGGAGGCCGAGGCCACCCTGGAGGGGGCGCATGGTCCGGCTCCCTGGCCAGCTGTCTGGCTCCCTATGGGGCGAGGGGTGGGGCCGGGTACAGCCCCAACCACCGACTGGCCACTGGGTGGTCCCGGGGTCCAGTCAGCATCCTGGGCTTGGCCATGGGTTTCCATCCAGGCAAGGCCACGTCCTGGGAGCCCTTGCACCACCACTCAGAAGCGACCTGGCACACAACCATTGTGTGCATGCATCCCGCAGGCGCGCGGCCTCTGATAGGTGCCCGCCTCTAGGCTTGGGCGCCAAATCTCCACCTGCCGGCTGCTTGCAGAAACCCCATGCTCACACCTCCAGCTCATTCCCTCTGCCGAGACCGTGGCTCTGTGCTGAAGCTCTGCTCCATTTCCAAATGGAGAAGGAGGCGTGGTCTGGGAACCCCGGTCTGCCACGGAATCCTGGACCACCTTTGTCCGCGGAGAGAGGCGTGAGGAGGCGGGGGCCAATGGGGAGGCAGGCGCTGAGGCTAGGCATGGGTGCCGAAGGCCCTACATTAGGGGGTATGGCGGCACAGCCTGTGCAGGAGGGTGAGGCCCGGCAGCGCATAGGTGAGTCTGGCCCGGCTGAAGGTGTTGGACGTCATGGTGGAGGATATCATGGCGTGGTGGAGGTTGTGGCGGCGGAAATGAGGAGGTGGGGCGAGCCAAGCAGTACGAGAAGCATCAGGAGCTGCCACTAGAAGAGCCATTGCTAGTTCCTGAGACAGCTGGGCTGCCTTGTCCCATCCAGCTCCTGTGCCGAGAATCCACCAAGTCCCTCCATGTTCCCGACCACCTCGTGGCCTCCCACAGCCACTTGGCCATTTTTGGCAATGGCACTGGGCCATAGGCTGGCATCTCCTGAGTCTCTAGGTGAGGAGGAAGGGGGATCCCATGAGGACAGAGGACACCCTCAACCCACCTTGGCTATCCTTGGTATTACGCAATTTCATGAATCCCTAACATGTTTGTGTGTGAGTGTGTGTGTGTGTGTGTGTGTGTGTGTGTCTGGGGCACGGCAGCTCTGTGGACATGGACCCCGCCGAGCATCAGAGTCTGGCCAACCACAAGAATTTGAGGAGGAGTTCACCGCTGTGAGAGATGTGTGGACAAGTCTACGTGGTGCTTTGCATGCACAGGACAGAAATGGGGGCAAGGATCATCATTGGCAGCTCTGGAGAGTATCCAGCACATATCTGAAGGGACGGGAAAGGAGAGATAAACAATTTAAGAAGTGCTTTGCGTCTGTGTGTGGGTTTGTCCTTGGAGCCAGGACATGGTGAGGAGGCAGTCTACCTGGTGGGGCTCTCCAACCCGTGAAGTTTGGGATTGCCTGTGTGTCGGTGTTGTTCAGCATGAGGGCAGGGCAGGGCATGGCATGGCATCAGGATACCCGAGGCACGTTCTAGGAGGAGGGCGGAAAAGGCAGACCTCTGTCCATGTGTACCTTATTCTTCAGCGTAGAGCACAATGGGGGAAAGGGGCCTGGGGAGCGGGGCCCTCGTGGTCTTGTGGCTCCTGGTCCCAGCGCATTGACACTGCTTAGGGAGCTTGGCCCAACACCCTTGCTACTGGATGCAGGCCCGCACTGCTGTCATGCGATCTCATGCAAGTGTCCAGTCAGGAGCACCGCAAAACCCATGTATCCCAGGAGGACGAAGGAGGAGTCCATCCCACATGGGCCCTGTGGACCCTCATCTTCCCACGCCTCAAAACCCATCCAGTGGGGACATTTCCAAGGACGTGTGAAGGAAGGAAGGTGTGAGTTGTGGAAGGCACTGCGGTTTTTGAGTGAGCTGTGTGTGAGGGAGGTCTGCGTTCGGCTGTGTGTGTTTGCACTTGCGTTCGTGTGTGTGTGTGTACTTGCGCGTGTGGCCACCTGAGCATGCCTCTGTGCTGGGGATTATGTTGTTTGTGTGGTGTGTGTGAGTTTCTGTGTGCATGTGTGAGTGTGGCAAGAGTGCCTGCCTGTGGAACGGGGACCATGTGTCTTCATGTGTAACAGGATGGCATGTTTGCAGGTGCACGGGTGTGTGTACTTGCGAGGCCACATGGGTGTGCCACTGTGTCGGGACCCCGGGTGTTTATGTGTTGAATGTTTGCATGCCCACGTATGTGTTGGTGTGTGTGGCCAAGTGTGAATGCTTGTGTGTCACAGACCTTCTGAGTTGGTGGGTGTTCCCTGAGTGTGTGTTTTCACACGGATGGGTGTGTTGTGCGTGTGTGCGGCCAAGTGCACATACCAGTGTGTGGGTACCGTGTGTGTTTCTATTTCATGTACATGTGTTTTTGCCTGTGTGCGTATGTGTGTATGTGTGTGGCCATTGTGCTTGCCTGTGTGCCAGTGATAGTTTGTGATTCCCAGGATTGTGTGTGTGTTTGTGTGTGTTTTGTGTGCACATCAGTGTGTTTTCCTGTCAAGTGTCCATGCCAGTCACTGGAGATCATATGTGTTGGGTGTGTGTTTCCTGAGGGTGTCTTTGCCCATGCATGGTGGTCTGTGCTTGTGTGGCCATGTGTGAGTGCCTGTGTGCGGGGACCCTGTGTGTGTTGTGTGTTGTGTGTGTTTCCCAGTGCATGTGAACTTGTGTGTACATGAGAACAGAAATCTGCCTGGCTGAGTGTGCTAGTCCATGGTTGTATGGTGTGTGTGTGACATTCTGCGGGCCTACATATGTTTGGACATGTGCCAGAGAACTTCTGTGTGAGTGTTGAGTGTATGTGTGTTTGCATGCTCAATGGTGTCTATTGTGTGTCTGTGTTTGCAGGCCTTTCAGTGATTGTGTGTGTGTGGGTGGCGTGTGTGCGCATGTCTGTAGCCACCTGCTTATGCCTCTGTGTTGGAGACTGTGTGTGGGCTTGGTGTGTGTGTGTTGCATTAGCACTTGTGTGTGTATTTGGGTGGTCATGTGTGCACACCTGTGTGCTGAAAACTAGTGTGGCTCTGTGTGCATTGCATATATGTGTATTGACAAAGCACATGTGTGTGTGTGTGTGTGTCTCAGTGAGGGACAAGCAGTGTATGCCTGTGTAGTGAGGACCATGTGTCCTCCTTGAGTGTTTCTGTGCAGTATGCACTGTGTGTGTGTGTGTTTTTGTGTGTGTCGGTAGGTGTGTGTATGTTTTGGGGGCCAATTTTGTATTCTTCTGTACTGGAGAAGGGCTGTGTATGTTGTGGGTGTGGGATTACACGTGCAAAGTGTGTTTGTGTGTGTTGGGAAGCTCACCGCACATGACTGTGAGCCAGAGAGTTTGTGTGGGGTGCGTGTGTGCATGTTCTCATGAGCACATGCATGTGTGTGTGTCGGTGCAGCCCAGTTTGCATTCCTTTGTGATGCAGAACGTGTGTTTCTGTTCCCTGTGGGTATCCTGAGGGCAGGTGTGTGTTTTGTGTCTGGGTGAGGGCCAGTTGTGTATGCCTGTGTGCCTAAGACCGTGTGTATTTGTTGCACGTGTGTCTGAGTGATTTCTTGTGTGGAGGGAATGTGTGTGTTAGTGCAGGGGCAAGCGGGTATGGCTGTGACATAGACCTTGTGTAGGTGTTGTGCGTGTGTTTGTGAGCGCAGCTGAGTGTGTTTGCCCGGGCAATTGCGCATGCCGGTGTGCAGGACACATGTGTTTTTGTATTATTAGGTCTGACTGTGTTCATGCACAGGGGTGTGTGGGAGTGGAAGTGTGAGCCAACATGCATGCCTTTTGGCCACAGATTGTGTGTGTGTTTGTGTGTGTGTGCGTGCGCACACCTGTGTGAGAGAGCGAGAGCAGTGCCGGTCTGCATGGGTTTCTGTCTCTGTGTGTGCATGCAGCCATCTTTGCCGTGCGTCTAGCCCGGGTGTGTGGGTGTGTGTCGTGTGTGTGTGTATGCATGACCTCATGTGTGGGTTTCGTGTCTCTGTGTGTTTCCAGTCACGTGTGATTGTGAGAGTGTGTGGCCAACGGCACATGCCTCTGTGTGGAGACCGTATGCGTGTGTGTCGTGTGTCCAAGGGTTTGCATGTGCACACATGTGTATGACTGTGTGTGTGTAGACCCCAGGCAGCAAAGGAGAGGGACTGCGGGATTTCCAGCTCTGCCAAAGATGGAGAAAGGGGCAAGAGTCTCATTCCCAGGCGACTCTCCTCTTGTCCTGTGGCCCCTCTCACCTTCCCTCCCCGGCAAGGACAATGCCAGAGGTCTGTCATTGCACGAATGTCACCCGGGAGTGGGAGTAGACGTGGATAGCATCCACGTGAAGGGTGAACAGATGGTAACCATGGTCCAAGACTGTGGGGCAAATATGAAATCCACTCTGGGGGAAACGTGTGGAGACCTGGTCGGGGAATATGCCTGGATATATGTGCACGCTTCCCCCAACTGAGACGGAAACACTCAATGACTGGAAACACAGAGCGACACGCAACACACACACGAGCTCATGCATACACACACACGAGGTCATGCATACACACACACACACGACATACAGCCAGACCCCCGGGCTCCACACATGGAAGAGAAGATGGCCACACACACGAATGCAGACACAAACTCATGCAGATATCACCTGCTTGTCAGTGATGCCTGGAGAGACTGGCTTGCACTGGCGTCAGACCAACGGGCCCACGCCTAATTTTCTGACTCGAAAACACACTTGGGCATTCTCTCACCACATTTGTGGGCCAGCTCTGGGGACATGATGGCCTGACTTGGTGTTCTGCTGATGGTCTCACCCAGCTGGCCCAGACGGGGGGAGTCGAGAGTGGATGCTTTCTCCTCTGCAGGTCAGATGAGCCGGGAACCCCTTCCCGGGACATTCGTGCCTTTGGCAGCATGCAACACAAGACGCTCCATCTCTGCTGATGTAGGTGTTCGTGCTGCCTGTCACCTGGGTGCCGTCCTCAACTCCTTGCTGCCTGGGCTTCCAATGTGTGGGCACTGAGGTCACCGAGCCGGCAGACAGCATCCACCTGCTGCCCTCTCCAAAGGGATCACCCAGTCTTCCTGTTCAGAGTGGGGTATCTGGGACCCCTTTGCTGTATGCTCTTGGCTCCGGGAAAGGCAGGGGTCTCTCTCTCCTCCATGCCAAACACACTGCGTGTCTGTGTGAGTGTGAGCTTGGGTTTGTGTGGGCACCAGCTTGGCACCTTTCCGAGGCTCACTGGCCTGGCTGCCGGATCGAAAAGGGGGAGAGGGCTTTGAATTCCCGGGAAAGGAGCTGCACAGAGATGCATCTGCATCTTCCTTCCAAAAGCCTTTATGTTCCAGAGGCCGTGTGGCCAGAGTGACAGAGAAAGAGCGCCGGAAGAGAATGTCAGAGAGGAGGACATAGAGGAGAGCGTGAGGAAAGGACAGGCAGATGGATGGCCAGAGCACTTTTCGTCGCTCTGTTCCTGACCAGCAAAGGGCATGCACTGGGATAAACTCTAGCCGCACATTTCCCCCTTGCCAGGAGATGGCTTCGGGGCCTCTGTTTCCTGAAATCACACTATTGATACCCCAGGACTTGGGCTGAACTTTTCCATGCACACCCGACCAGGCTTTCCCGGGGGGCACACAGTGTCCTAAGTCTTATAGGAATCTATTCGGGAACGGCGAGGGACAGCTTCCCATTGGCTGTAAAATACCAGGCAACTGCACGCTCGACGGGGCCGCAGGAACGGTTCACGCCAGTGTTGTTGGTGGGGGTGGGGTGGGTGTTCGGCATGGGAGTGGGTGAGCGAAGGGTGTTTGTTGCGGCTGGGACCCCAAGGCTTCCCCGGAATGGGCACGCGGTCGGGCTCCCTTCCTGGCTGTCTGGCTCCCACTGGGGCGAGGTGCAGGCCCGGCTAAAGCCACGACAACCGCCTTGCCACTGGGTTATCCCAGGGTCAATTCAGCATCCTGGCCTTGGGCATGGGATTCCATCCAGGCAAGGCCGAGTCCCAGGAGCCCACGCCCCCTTGACCCAGAAGCCACCTGGCACCAAACCACTTTGTGCATGCATCCCGCAGGCACGCGGTCTCTTATAGGTGCCTGCCTCTAGGCCTGGGCGCCAAATCTCCACCTGCCGACAGCTTGAGGAAGACACGTGCTCACACCTCCAGCTCATTCCCTCTGTTTATGCCGAGGCTCAGTGCCGAGGCTCAGCTCCATGTCCAAATGGAGAGTGAGGTGTGGTCCGGGGAACCCCGGGCTGCCCCGGAATCCTGGACCACCTTAGTCCGCAGAGGGTGTCATGAGGAGGCGGGGGCCAATGGGGACGCAGGCGCCTGAGGTGAGGTGAGGGTGCCGAAGGCCCTACGTTAGGAGGAATGGCAGCACAGGCTGTGAAGGAGGGTGAGGCCCAGCAGTGCAGAGGTGAGTCTGGCCGGGGGAGGAGTTGGTCATCGTGGTGGAGGATATGGCAGTGGTGGAGGTCCTGTCGCCAGGAGACAAGGAGGTGCCGCAACCCGAGCAGGACAAGAAGCTATAGGAGCTGCCGCAGGAAGAGCCAGTGCTGGGTCCCGAGACATCGGGGGCCCCACTTGTCATGCTGGAGGTTGTTCAGTTAGCGCTAGTCTCAGTGGACGCCCAAGCTACCAGGGACTATTTAAGGCTCAAGCAGAGGATGAATCAGAGGCGGAGTTCTTATCTGGCTTGCCGGAGGGCCATCATCTGGTGCATCCCTGGCTTCTGGGCCCAGGCTGTATCCTTCCTCCGGCTGGTGGGGTTTGGCTGCTATTGAGGAACACTGGGAGGAGGGCAGCAGCAGAGCCACGGCCAGGGCCATGAGTGCTGGGGTGAAGGGATCTTCCCTCAAACGCCCGGGGTGGAGTGGGACCCCATTCCCTCTATGCACAGCATAGGCAGTGGCAAGGTTCAGGGCGGGGCGGGGGTGAGAACACAGGGGCTGGGACCTGTCCCGATGTGTCTGAGCAGAAGCTTTGGGCCAAAGCCTTGGGGCTGCAGTACTCCCAACAGCCTTGCGGGCATCAGGGAACAGGGGACAAAACTATACGACAAGTAGTGGAGCCCAAAAAACCCTTGACTCAGAGCAGATATTGGAAGGAAAAGATTGCTGGGTACATGGGGCAGACAGAAAGGCTGCCCGCCCCCCTTCCCTGTCCTTCAGAGCTTGCATGGTTTTCCAAAGGGTTCAGGGCAGACCCACAGTCTCGTCCGCTCGTGGGTTGCAAGTCATTCAGCGGGCCGCCTCGCTTCAGCAGACCGCGTAACCTCAGACACGGCGCAGCGGTGGTGCTGCAAACTCTGTCTCCACAAGCCCCACACAGCCAGGCCGAGGCCCCAGGCCCAGGCACCTACAAGCACCTTTCCTCCCTGCCTGTCTCTCCCCGTCTCTGTCCTCGCCCGCCCCCTCACTCTGTCCTCTCTGCCCTCCCTCTGTGTCCCTTCCTCCCGGTGTGGGGTCTCTCTGTCCCTGTCTCTCTTTTCTTTTCCCTCCTGCTCCTACCTACCCCTTTCCCTCCCTCACTCGCTGACTCTGCCAGGACCACCCTTTGTGCCGTGCGTGACCAGCCAGGCTCTGGGTGAGCCGAGCGGCCCCCTTCTGGGCATAGGGCGCCCTTCAAACCATGGGGCTTCAGGCAAACACACAAGCAAACACAGCCGTCAGCGTGGAACGGAGCACATCCAGCCATCCAAAGCCCTGACTGCCTGCAGGCCACACGCACAGGCCAGGGGGATATGGGAACGGAGAGCAATCAGGCCCTTGGCCTTGCCCTGTCGGGCGCAGGCTTCCTCCGAGGTGCTGGAAGCCAAGGGACTCCCCTGGGTGGAGCAGGTGGGAAGAAAGGGCAGGAACTGACGAGGATGGGAGGGCGGCAGTGCCTGATGTTTCTGCACTTTTGCATGTTCGGGACGCTTGCTCTCAGCCAGGAAGTCCTGGGTTGCTCCTGGCTCTCCTTCCGTAGCACATGCTGGCGAGGCTCCTTGACACAAGGCAGATCCTGAATCACCCCAAGATATCAGCCGTGACGGGTGATCAGGACAGGGACATGCTCAGCTACATGACCAATTTGGAGGTCAGTCCTGGGAGACGGAGCCTTGGGGGGCCCGTTGGGAGCAGGGTTTGGGCAGGAGGAGGCCCGGCAAAGTGGTTCAGTGCTGCAGCCAGGCAAGCAGCTCGGGACAACTAGAAGATATGTTCTCCCTTCCCCTCCTATTTCTTCGGCGGGGCAGGTGGAGGAATTGTGCTATCCCAAGTACTGCTGCAGGTTGATGTTTTTCTTTGGGAGCAAACCCTACTTCCAGAACAAAGTGATCGTTAAGGATTATCAGCTTAGGTTTGCCGTTAAGAGTGGGCTTGAGCTTCGAGGATGCTGGGGGGCAGGCAGGGGGGCACTTGGGATCGGGAGGGGAGGTGCGCGGGGTCCCCATCATGGGGGCGGGACCTGACTCAGGATGGAGAGAGGCTGGGAGGTTGAGGGGGAGAGAAGGTGAGAGGGCGTGGGTCCTAGGCTGTGGACAGCCTCTTCGAAATTTTCCCGTCCTCTAGGATAGAGGGCATCTCATTCTACTCCAGTCCCATGGTTCTGTGACTATGAACATGGAGCTGCCAGCCGCAGGCACGATATCACCAGCCTTAACTTCTTCAACTCGTTGTGTGACCCCAGCTGCCCGGGTCTAACAGGATCACCGAGGTGGGGCCCCTGCAGCCTTCGTCAGCAGAGGTGATGCCTGAGCCCCAGCTGCTTGGGAATGGGGCCCGGGTCCCGTGCTCAGCTGGCCTGTTTCCCCTACCAGGTCGTCAGGGAGGACCTGTGGCAAAATCCCCTGCAGTACTACCTGAGGCAGGAAGGCAGCTGAAGGGAATGAACTGAGAAGAGGGTCTGTTGATGAAGAGCCAGGGTGCTGTGTCCTGACGTGTGTGTGTGGAAGGTCCCGGGGGACAGGCAGATTAGCGGTGGGGAAACTGAGGCTCAGAGGAGACTGGGCCCCAGCTGGCCCAGGTAGCAGTGGGAAGGGTGGAAGGGAAACTGGGGGAACTCAGAGCACACATCCAGGGGGGTGCTTCCATGCGGGCAAGTTTTGTCCCACCAGGCTGGAAGCCTTACTCTGAAGCTGTGGCAGATTGATGAACTGTGGCAGAACAGAAGTCCTCAATAAAATCAACAAAAGTAGACCGACACCAAGATATACTGTAATTAAACTAGCAAAATACAGTGACAAGACAAAATTTTGAAAGCAACAAGACTAAAGAAGACAGTTACATACAAGGAAAAATGCATAAGAATAAGAGTGGATTTCCAGCAGGAAGGAGTTGCATGATATTTTCAAAGTGCTAAATGCGGAAAATCTGCAGCCAAGAATACTCTATCTAGCAAGGCTATCCTCAGAACAGAAGGAAAAAATAGAGTTTTCCAGGCAAAATACAACTAAAGGAGTGGATGACCAGTAAACCAGTTCTGCAAGTAATATTGAAAGGGGACTCTTTGAGTGGAAACAGGAGACCAAAATTATGAAGGTAGGAAACATAAAAGCAGTAAAAATTAACACTTCTATAAAATGTCATGCAAGGAACTCAGAAAATAAAAGGATTTAAAATATGATAGCAGGGCGCCTGGGTGGCTCAGTTTGTTAAGCGACTGCCTTCAGCTCAGGTCATGATCCTCGAGTTCGGGGATCGAGTCCCGCATTGGGCTCCCTGCTCGGCAGAGAGTGTGTTTCTCCCTCTGACCCTCTTCTGTCGTGCTATCTCTCATTCTCTTTCTCTCAAATAAATAAATACAATCTTTAAAAAATAAAAAAAATATGACACCATATGGGGACTGGGTGGCTCATTTGGTTAAGCCCCTTGATTTTGGCCTGGTTTATGATCTCAGGGTTTTGAGTTTGAACTCAAGTCCAGCTCCATGTTGGGCATAGAGTCTGTTTAAGATTCTCTCTCTCCCTTTCCCCCGTCCCTCCCCTCCCCTCTTGCTCATGCTTTCTCAAAAAATAAACAAATAGATAAATAAATAGATAGATAAATAACAGCAGATATTAAAATGAGAGGAGGAAAGGAGTAAAGAATGGTTTCAAGCTTAAATGATCAAAAACTTAATATAGACTGCTATATGTAGAAGATGTTATATACAAACCTAATGGTAACTACAAATCAAAGCCACTAATAAATATGCAAAGAATAAAGAGAAAATAACCCAGGTATATCACTAAAGAAAATCAGCAAACCATTAAAGGAAGACAAGAACGTATCAAAGAAAATCTTCATAAACAACCACAAAACAAATACACTGATATGTATTTATCAATAATTATGTTGAATGTAAATGGACTGACTATTCGAATTGGAAGACAAAGAGTGACACAATGGTTGTGTCCTTCCATGGGGAAGACCCATCTGTATGCTGTCTATAATAGACTCATTTGAGACCTAAAGACACCTGCAGATTAAAATGAGGGGATGAAAATCATTTATCATGCAAATGGCTATAAAAAGAAAGCCGGAGTGGCAATACTTTTATTGTACAAACTAGATTTTAGATTTTTTAAATTTTTTTTATTTGACAGTGAGAGAGAGAGAGAGAGAGCACAAGCAGGGGGAGTGGCAGGCAGAGGCAGAGGGAGAAGCAGTCTCCCCACGGATCTGGGGGAGCCCAATGTGGGACTCCATCCCAGGACCCCGGATCCCAGGATCATGACCTGAGCTGAAGGCAGTCGCCAAACCAACTGAGCCACCCAGGCACCCCAAACTAGATTTTAAAACAAAGACTATTAACAAGAGACAAAGAAGAGCACTATATAATCATAAACGGGACAATCCAACAAGAAGATCTAAAACTTGTAAATATTTATACACCCAACATGGGAGCACCCAAATACATAAAGCTGTTAATAACATTAAGGAATTCATTGGTAATAATGCAATAATAGTAGGGGACTCTACCACCACACTTACATCAATGGACAGATCATCCAAACAGAAAATCAACAAGGAAACAGGGCTTTAAATGACATAATGGACCAGATAAACTTAACAAATATAATCATGACATTCCAACCTAAAAGAGCAAAGGACACATTCTTTTTAAGGGCACATGGGTCATTCTCCAGAATAGATCACACGTAAGCCCACAAAACAGGCCTCAAGAAATTCAAGATGGAAGTCATACCATGCATCTTTTCTGACCACAATGCTATAAAATGAGAAGTCAACCACAAGAAAAAAAATCTGGAAAGACCACAAATACATGGAAGTTAAACTAAATATAAATAATGAATGAGTGAACCAGGAAATCAGAGAAGGAATAAAAAATACATGGAAACAAATGAAAACGAAAACACAACTGTCCAAAACTGTTGAGTTTCATCAGAAGTGGTCCTAAGAGGGAAGTACATAGCAATACATACCTAGTTCAACCAGCAAGAAAGGTCTCAAATAACCTCACCTTACACCTAAAGGAGCTAGAGAAAGAACAATAATCAAAGCCTAAAACCAGGAGAAGGAAGGAAATTATAAACATGAAAGCAGAAATAAATGATATACAAACTAAAAACAACAACAGAACAGATCAATGAAACCAAGAGCTGGTTCTCTGAAAAATACTAATAAAATTGATAAGCCTCCAGGCTATTTATCAAGAAGAAAAGAGGAAGGACTAAAATAAATAAAATTACAAATGAGAGAGAAATAACAAACAACACCACAAAAATACAAACAGATATACAAATAATTATAAAAATATGAGAAACTATATGCTAAGAAACTGGACAACCTGGAAGAAATTGGTAAATTCCTAGAAACAGGAAGAAATAGAAAATTTGAAAAGATTGATTACGAACATATACATTGAATCAGTAATAATAATGAAAAAAAAAACTGCCAAAGTCCAGGACGAGATGGCTCCCCAGATGAATTCTACCAAGCATTCAGAGTTAATACCTATTCTTCTCAAACTATTCCAAAAAACAGAAAAGGAAGGATTACCTCCAAGTCCATTCTATGAGGAGAGAATTACTCTAAAATCAAAACCAGAGAAACACTCCACTAAAAACACAATAGGCCAATATCTGATGAACATGTATGATAAAATTCCTGAGAAAATACTAGCAAATCAAATAGAACAATACATTAAATAAATCATTCACCCACTCAAATGGGATTTATTCCTGAGTTGTAGGTGGTTCAATTATCACACATCAATGTTATATACCATCAATCAAAGGATGAAACCATATGATTATTTCAAGAGACACAGAAAAAGCATTTGACAAAGTACAATATCCATTCATGATAAAAATCCTCAACAAGGTAGATTTAGAAGGAACATACTGCAACAAAATAAAGGCCATATATGAAAACCCCAGATAACATCAACCACAATGGCAAAAAACAGAGCTCTTTCCCTATTTAGGAAAAAAAAAAAGGATGTCCACTCTCACCACTGTTATTAATCATAGTATTAGAAGTCCTAGCCTCGGCAATCAGACAAGCACTAGAATCAAAGGCATCCAGTCAGCAAGAAAGAAGCAAAACTTTCACTACCTGCAGATGACATGACACTACATACAGAAAACTGACAAGACGCCAACAAAAATTCAGGTAGAACTGATAAAGTCAAGTCTCAGGATACAAAATCAATGTGCAGAAATCTGTTACATTTCTATACACCAATTAATGAGCAGCAAAAAGAGAAATTAAGAAAGCAATCCCATTTACAGTTTTACCAAAAACAATAAGATATCTAGGAATAAATCTAACCAAAGGGTTGAAAGACCTGTACTCTGAACTGTAAAACACGGATGAAAGAATTTGTAGAGCACACAAAAAATGATGAACATTCCACAGTCATGCACTGGAAGAAAAATTACTGTGAAAATGTCTCTAACCCACAGCAATCTACAAATTTAATGTAATCCTATCAAAATACCACCAGGGTTTTTCATAGAGCTAGAACAATCCAAAAATTTGTTTGGAACCACAGAAGAACTTTGTTTTTAAATTATTTTACATATATATTTTTATTATTATGTTCAGTTAGTGAACATATACAGAAGAGCTTTAATTGTCAAAGCAATGTTGAAAAAGAAAAGCTAAGCTGGAAGCAGTACGTCTAGTCTTCAATTTATATTACAAAGCTGTAGTGATCAAAACAGTATGGCATTGGTACAGAATATACAGTTACATAACACACAAAAATAGATCAATGAAACAGAATAGAAAATCCAGAAATAAACACACAATTTTGTGGTCAACTAATCTTTGACAAAGCAGAAAAGAATATCCAATGGGGAACAGACAGTCTCTTCAACAAATGGTGTTGGGAAAACTGGACAGCCACATGCAGAAGAATGAAACTGGACCACTTTCTTACAGCATACACAAAAATAAACTCAAAATGGATTAAATGTGAAAGCTGAAACCATTAAAATCCTAGAAGAGAGCACAGATAGTAACTTCTCTTGACATAAGCCACAGCAACTTCTTACTAGACACATCTCCTGAGGCAAAGGAAACAAAAGCAAAATTTAACTATGGGGACTTCATCAGGATAAAAGCTTCTGTACAGAAAAGGAAACAATCAACAAAACTAAAAGGCAGCCTGCAGAATGGGGAAAGATATTTGTAAACAATATATGTGCTAAAAGGTTAGTATCGAAAATATAAAAAGCATTTGTTAAACTCAACACCCATAAGCCAAAAACCCAGTTAAGAAATGGTCAGAAGATATGAAAGATATTTCTGCAAAGAAGACATCCAAATGGCCAACAGACACATGAAAAGATGCTCAACATCACTCATCATCAAGGAACTACAAATCAAAACCACCATGAGTTATCACCCCACACTAGTCAGAATGGCTAAAATTAAAAAAAAAAAGAAGAAACAACAGATGTTGGCAAGGATGCAGAGAGGATCCCTCTTGCACTGTTGGTGGGAATGAGAACTGGTGCAGCCACTCTGGAGAACAGTATGGAGGTTCCTCAAGACATTAAAAGTAAAACTGCCCTAAGACCCAGCATTTGCAGTACCAGGTATTTACCCTCAGAATAAACAATACTGATTCAGAGGGGTACATGCTCCCTGATGTTTATAGTAGCAATGTCCACAATAGCCAAGATATGGAAGCAGCCCATCGACAGATGAATGGATAAAGAAATGTGGTACATATATACATTGGAATATTACTCAGCCATCAGAAAGGAATGACATCTTGCCATTTGCAATGACAAGGATGGAACTAGAAGGTATTATTCTAAGCAAAATATGCCATTCAGAGAAAGACAAATACCATATAATTCACTCACATTTGAAATTAAAAAAAAAAAAGAGATGAGCAAAGGGGAAAAAAAGAGAGGCAAACCAAGAAACAGACTGTTAATTCTAGAGAACAAACTGATGGTTACCAAGGGGAACTCGGTGGAGGATGGGTGAAACAGGTGATGGGAATGAAGCAATGCACTTGTTGTGATGAGCACATGGTGTTGTATGGAAGTGCAGAATCGCTATATTGTACACCTGAAAGTAATATTACCATGTATGCTAACTGGAATTTAAATAACAACTTTAAAAAATTAAACCTTAGTGTGATGTGCAGTTGTTACTTTAAATATGATTTTCAGGTTTGCAACTTAGGAAAGTGAAGTTTAGAGTTTGTCATAAAAGTTTTGAGTTGAAGTAATACATATATAAATTGAAATATGGTAGAGATAAGAAGATAAGAAGTTCTTTGCTCAGATATTTCAAAGTCCTCATCACTTTGACAATTAACACAGTGTAATTCCCTGGATAGTCTAGATTCTGTCTTCACCTATTCTCTTCCCTTATCCTTGTAAAACATCTTTTCTCTACCATTATTTCAATTTATATATGTATTAACTACTATTACTTCAACTCAAAACTTTTGTGACAAACTCTAAACTTCACTTTCCTAAGTGCAAACCTGAAAATCATAAAGTAACAACTGCACATCAGAGTATGGTTTAATATTTTAAAGTTGTTATTTAAATTCCAGTTAGCATACATGATATTATTTCCAGTTGTACGATATAGAGATTCTATACTTCCATACAACACCATGTGCTCATCACAAGTGCTTTAGAGGGTAGGAATTGGGGGGATGGGTTATTAATACCCTGGTGATGGGTATTAAGGAGAGCATAATGAAAGGAGCACTGGTTGTTATACGCCAACAATGAATCATGGAACACTACATCAAAAACTAATGATGTGATGTATGGTGAGTAACATAACAAAATAAAACAATTTTTAAGAAAATATTAAAAAAGGCATCCATTACTATGGATATGACAGTATGAACATGATACATAGGATTAATTAGGTGAAAATATAATATGAAGTAATATGATTGTGTTAGAAATAAATTTCTAAGGAAAGAAAAGTGAGGTTGTCACTGATGATAGTATGACAGATTTCATAATAGTAAGGAAAAGAAAGATGGTCACAATGTAACAGATTTCAGTAGAGCATATTAGAGAAATTTTTATATATATTTCTACCAAGAAAGTATATTCTCAACTTAAAAATCTGACATTACTTTTGTTAAGATTCTGTGGTAGTAAAGAAGTTCTTGTTAGAAGAATAAAAAGTTTGAGTGTCTATGCTAACCTTGTTCCCTCTTTCTATTCTGATAATGTGATTAAACTATTCTGGTTTTATGGGTATCACAGTAATTAAGAAAATTATTATAATCATGTCACCTGTATCAGAAAGAAATATGGCAGTTATATAATACACCAAGGATGAAATACCTTTGGAAGTCCTAAGGTTAATGATTCCTATTATTTGGTATTAAAAACTCATGCATTTCTCTGGAAAAAACTCTCCCCCTCCTTTTCTATTTCCATTATCATTTTCTCTTCATTTTTTTCATACCTCCCTGACTACCATTTTCCTGGGCCTCACTCTGAGGCTGTGGCAGAGAGATGAACTCTGGCGGAACAGAAGCAGGAGTGCCAGTAAAAGCTGAGTTGTTTGTAGAGGTAGAGACTGAAAGGGAGATGGAAGCAGAGGTAGTCATGGCCCCTTGCTGGGACCCTGGTGCATGGCTGGGCCGTGTGACTCCCTGAAGCCAAAAAAGGAAAGGGCTCCCTTGGCTGAAGACGTAGGGCTTTGTGCAATGTTCATCGAAGTGACTCAAAATTCCCACCTGCACCCATGTGTCTTTTTGTTGTAGATGGCATACCAGAGGTGCCCCTAAGTCACCCTGCAAGAAACAAAGAGCAAAATGTCCATGTACATTTTAAAGGAGGCTAGGAAGTAACTTCTGGTTTTGAAGAAGTAACTTTTGCTTTCCACACCCCTCAACTGTATCACCTTACAGCCAGTCTCGCCAAGAGCTTGCTTGGCTTCCACACAGAAAGTGAACTCATTCAGCTTGGGCCAAAACTGGGCACATGTGCTGACTTGCAGTATGCTTAGATGCCTTTTCTGCAGAATTCCAGGACTTCCTAGTGGAAAAGGGAGAACAGAGAGGATTTTAGGTTTACCCTAGTTAGAGGGAGAAATATGGCTGAAGGAAAAGATAACCACAAACCTTCTATTACATGAAAGGATACTACTCCTTCTTTTCAAATATATCATACTTATGCTCATGTAAATATGCTGCATTACTCACCTCTCACCAGGGACCCACTGAGTAGCCAGCAGTCATACAGCTGTATATTTTTCTCTTGCTCCAGGTTCTCCTCTAGACAGATAGGAAGCACCAAGGGTTGAAAATGTAGGGGCTGTTTCAGGAAGATCAGCCCAGGACCCAAAGTTCCCTTGGGACCTAGGTAGGGCATGGCACGGGGAATGCCTACAGTTTGAGCTTGAGCAGGCTCCTGAAGATCAGTAAGCCCCACTTGGACCAGGGCTAATGCTTCTGAGTTCTTTCTGGGAGGGAAATTTTTCAAGCATTTTATTATTACATATTTCAAAGTGGAAAAGAACTCTAGAGTTAACATGAATAACATAAAGTCCAGGTGAGCATGAAAGTACTACTATTCCCTTTACTACTTCTGTCTTATTAGGAACACTGTGTTTAGACACCTTCAGAAATGAGGAGGTAAGTTTTACAATGGAAACCATTTCTTTGTGGAAAATTCCTAACTTAAATTATTAGGCATCCTAATTTTTATCTTTTAACACTTAGTGAAATACACCAAAAACTAATGATGTACAGTATGGGGACTAATATAACATAATAAGAAACACTTTGTGAAATACATTTTGAAAGTTAGGAGTTGAAATATTGTATAGGAATAATGTAAATAACTTTGGACAGTTATTCCCTTTCTGGGGGCTTTGTTTTCCTTGTGTGTCCAAAGACTTACTTCACTATGCTAAAAGAAGAAATAAAACTATGCTCAAAAGGATATTTTTCAAAGAGTTATAATTCTTCTACAGATCCATATATTTAAGAGATAACATGGTTGAAGTCAGAAAATGGAAAACTGTGAACCTTACTACTTAAACTTCCCATCATTTTGTTATAGGTAAAATTATACAAAAATAGGGCATCTTTTTACAGTTCTATTGATTTGGATCCTGAAATTATCTCTGAAAAACAGGTAAAGCACCCATTTATGGATACTTGAGATATGACAAGATACAAGAAGAGATGCTTTCTCTTTAGTTAAGAAAATGTATCAGATGTGACTACTGCAGGAAGATACACAAAATTTGATTTCTGTAACAAAGAATATGTACCGTCTTTAAAGAATCTTGAAATGACATACTCAGACTGACATGAAATTTGCACATCTAGCTGAGGTAAGGATCCACTGTTCATTCAGTACAGAGCCAGCACAGAAATGGGAGAAAGAGAGTTGCACGGAAACCATCCAAGGAAATTCACCCACGTCTGCCTCCCAGCAGTTGGGACAGTGGGGCACAAGGCCAGGTCGTAATCCACACTCTGCAGAAGGAATCCATATTTTCAATAGGTGAAGGTAGTATTATTAACTCCTTTACCTGAACAGTTTGATTTCCTATTTTTTGACTTTATCAAAGTGCTTGTAAGTTTTCAACTTTAGGAAAGTGCTTGGAAATATAAATTTTAACCCTATATAGTTGGGTATGGGAACAGAGATTGTCTGAATACACCTCTCTGAAAATAACATATGTCTATTCACTCCTCAAATAGAACAGTAATCCATTTCTAAGCACTAAAAGCATTTTTATAATATGCTCTGAAAGGAACTATACTTATAAAAAAACTGTTTCTAGCAAAAATTAGTCTTCTCTGAATATGTAGACATCTGTTAACATTTTGTTATCCATTCCCCATTCTCTGATCTAAATAATGGTTTGAATTGTGTCCTGCCCAAGTATGAGGGCATGACTTCTGACCTATAGAGAAACTCTTGTACTAGGCTCTAACAAAGACCTTGGTCCTAAGGATAATAACTCAAATAGATGACTACACTGAACTTGCCTGTGGCTTCATGAGAAATAACAGCTGTCTTGAAGAGCCAGAAAGCCTGGACACTCTCTTTCCAGGCCACACCTAGGTGACACTCAGCCAAAGAAACGTTGAGTTGTGAATACTTGAGAGGATCTTGTTCAGGCTGATGAGACTTGGTTCCAGATTGAGACCCAGGCATCAGAGAAGGTTCTTTTCTTAAAAGGGTGGCTGGAGCAGCAAGCAGATATGAAAAAGTATGAGAAAGAATGTTCTCTTCAGTAAATTTTAAGGAAGACAGTTCCTTGACAGAGCTATCAGAAGAGGAGGCTAAGGCAGGAGAACAGGAGAGAAGGCTGCTGGAGAAAGAATGGAGCAAGAAGGGAAAATATAGAATAAAGGCAATATACCAGAAGAAATGACCAAATAGGAATGGGGCAATGCACATGGTGATGGGAGAGAACAAGGAATAAGAAAGGAAAATGATGGAGAGAGGGGGCTAAGAGATGTAGATGCTACACCAGGGCTTCCATTTGTTTTTGTAATTTGTAATTTGACAAACTTCGGGTAATGAGTCTTTCAGGAAGCCAAGTACTTGCAAGGGGAAGAAAGGGAATGTTTGTGAGCTCACTCAAACGGAGAGAATTGATTTGATATTGGCTTTCTGTTGTACCTATCTCAGTTGACAAAGCTATAAAATACTGATGTGGGGAAGGAATTATTTCTATTGGTTAAAAAAGGTACATGTTTAGACCAGGAACTGAAATGGCTAGTTAAGGGAGTTGCTCTATCTGGCTCAACCTCAGAAGGAACAAATGATATAATTCTATCGGCTTTATAATGCCTGTCAGGTCTGATTTCTACTTCAGTATGGATCCATGTTCTGACTTTGTCATGTTTATGAATAGCAAATGATGCAATCATACCAGTTTCAGGGTGGGCCCCGGATCTCACTGCTTGGGTTTCAGGATGGATCCAAGGGTGAAACATACCAACTTCAGGCTGCAACCCGGAGCTGAAGATCTGAGATTCGGAATTGGTCGATGGTCTGACTTTATTCATTGGAATGTAGAACCAAGATCTAAGTGCATCAGGTTCTAGCTTCATCCAGGGTCTGACTGTTTGGATTTCTGAGTAGGGTTGATTCACAGTACCACTTTGCTGAATCCAGGGGTGATTTATACTGTCAGCCTGACTCCAGGGACTGACAGATTGGGAGTCAGATTTAATCCAAGTTGAACTGTATCACTTTGAGTCTGTAACCAAGATGTAATTGTATCAAGTTCCAATGAAGTTGGAGGTTTTACTACTTGCCCCTCTGTCTGGATCCAAATTTGGATTGTTTCAGTTTCAGGTTGAGTCCATGATCTAATTGTATTGGCTTCAGGCTGGTTCCAAGGTTTTATTGAATCCAGTTTAGTCTGGAACCAGTGTCTTATTACTGTACCAGCTTCTAACTGGGTCAGGGGGTATATTTCTATATTTTCAGACTGGGTCCGTGATCTAATTGTAGCAGTTTCAACCTGAATCCAGGGTTGCACTGTACTGATTTCAAGCTTGGTCCAGGATCTGACTGTACTAGTTTCATACTGAGTCCAAGAGCTACTTATACCATTTTGGGTCCCAGAAGATGTCATTTGAGATTCAAGCTGGGACCAAGGCCTAACTGCATCATTTTGAGTCAGGTACCAAAATGTGCCTGTATTTCTTTCAGTCCAGATATTGACTGACTGAGACTCAGGCTTGGTCCAGGGTGTGACTGTACTGCTTTTAGACTGGATCCAGAGGTTGAATATACTAGCTTCAATCTGAATCCATGGTCGCAAGGCATCACCTCCAGAAAGGGTCCAGGTTCTTACTTTGTCTTTTTCAGAATTATTCCAGGGGTAGGATATACCAGTTTTAGTTGGAATCCATGATATGACTGTAGGAGTTTCATGTTGGGCCAAGGGCTCAAATCTATCAGTTTCAAACTGGGTCAAAGTTCTCACTGTTTGAAGTTCTGAGTGGGCCAAGGTACTTACTCTTTCTGTTTCATTTTTAAACCAATATCTGCTAATATCAGTTTCAGATAGGGGTAAGAGTCTGGCTGCTTGAGACAAAGGCACTCTCCATGATACCAGTGTTTCAAATTCAGGCAAAGGCCATGTATTAACATTATTAATTCCAGGATGTGTCGACAGAAGAGATGCTTGATTTTCTCCTTGAATCAAGGATTGAGTAGAATCACTTTGAGGATGCAATGAAATACTGAATATACCAGCTTCAGGCAGTATCCATGATTTCTTAGACTCAGATATAAGTACAGTCCAAAATATGACCGTATCAGTTACACTCGGTATATAAGAATTTACTGCTTGATATTCAGACTGAGTCCAGGATATAATTGTGGACATTGCAGAATGTGTCCAGGTTTTTACTAATGAATATTCATTATGAGTCCATATTCTCACTGTAGAAGCTTTAGTGTCTGTCAAAGGATTTAGAGGAGAGGTAGCCTGGGTCCATGTTGTGACGGTAGAAACAAGTGTCACTGTCCAGGGATTTACTGCTGGAAACACACCTTGGTTCCATGACATGACTCTGGAAGCAAGAGCCTCTGTCCAGGGATTTACTGCTGGAGGTACAGCTTGAGTCCATGATGTGACTCTGGATGTATCAGTGTCTGTCCAGGGATTTACTGCTGGAGGTACAGCTTGGGTCCATGGAGTGACTCTGGATGCACCAGCCTCTGTCCAGGGATTTACTTCTGAAGGGATAGCTTGGGTCCATGGAGTGACTTTGGATGCATCAGCTTCTGTCCAGGGATTTATTCCTGGAGGTGCAGCTTGGGTCCATGGCATGACTCTGGATGCACCGGCGTCTGTCCAGGGATTTCCTTCTGGAGATACAGCTTGGGTCCATGATGTGACTCTGGATGTACCAGCCTCTGTCCAGGGATTTATTGCTGGAGGAAGAGCTTTGCTCCATGATGTGACTCTGGATGCACCAGCCTCTGTCCAGGGATTTATTGCTGGAGGTACACCTTGTGTCCATGGAATGACTCTGGATGCACCAGTGCTGTCCAGGATTTACTATATTCCTGGAGGTGCAGCTCTTGGGTCCATGGCATGACTCTGGATGCACCGGCGTCTGTCCAGGATTTCCTTCTGGAGATACAGCTTGGGTCCATGATGTGACTCTGGATGTACCAGCCTCTGTCCAGGGATTTATTGCTGGAGGAAGAGCTTTGTTCCATGATGTGACTCTGGATGCACCAGCCTCTGTCCAGGGATTTATTGCTGGAGGTACAGCTTGTGTCCATGGAATGACTCTGGATGCACCAGTGCCTGTCCAGGGATTTACTACTGGAAGTACAGCTTGGGTCCCTGGAAAGACTCTGGAAGTGACAGCCTCTGTCCAGGTATTTACTGCTACTGGAAATACTACTTGGATCCATGGTATGTCTCTCAAAGTGACAGCTTCTGTCCCTGGATTTACTGCTACAGATATAGCTTGGGTCCATGATGTGACTCTGGAAGCAACAGCCTCTGTCCAGGGATTTACTGCTGGAAATTCAGCTTGGATCCATGGTGTGACTCTGGAAGTGATAATCTCTGTCCAGGGATTCACAGCAAGAGCCTGACCCTGAGTTAGGGCTGTGACTGTGTCACTCTCAAATTGTGTCCAAGTTTTAACCACTACAGATTGAATATGAGTGAATTGTGCGAATATTTCAAAAGTAGACCAAGGAATTACTGTTTTGGCTTGGGTCCAAAATATATCTGATGAAGTTAATATCTGTGTCCAAGGTTTTGCTCTTGAAGATTCATCCAGGGCCCACACTGTGACTGTATCTGCTACAGACTTTGTCCAGGGATTTAATGCTGGAGATTCAGCCTGAGGCCACAGGATAATTGTATCAGCTACAGCCTGTGTCAATGAACTTACTGCTGGATATTCAGCTTGTGTCCATGGCATGACTAAGGAAGCTACAGGCTCTATCCAAGGATTTACTTCTGGAGATTCAGTCTGAGTCCACAATATGACTATACTAGCCTCAGGCTCAACTGATGGTTTTAGGGCTGGAGATTTGTACTCTGATTCAGACTGTGTCCAGGGATTTACTGCCAGAAATTGAACCTGAGTCCAAGTATTTACTGATGGAGATTTAGTCTGTGTCCATTCTGTGACTCTATAAGCTATAGGTTGTGTCCACTGATTTACAGCTAGAGATTCAGCCTGGGTCCATAATGGGACTATGGAAGCTATAGCTTCTATCCTGGGAATTAAGGGTGGAGATTCAGACTGAGTCCACCTTTTGACTGTACCAGTTTCAGTGTCCAATGTTTTGGGCAACTGCTGTGTCCAAAGTTTTACTTCTGAAAATTGAGATTTGGTGCCTGGTGTGACTTTATCAAATTTAGTCTCTATCCAGGGCTTCATGGTTGGAAAAAATCCCATGGTCCATGGTATGGCTGTTTCAGAAACAGCCTCTGTCCAGGTATTTTCTTCTGGTGATTCATTCTGAGTCCATGGTGTGATTGTGTTTTTTTCAGTCTGTGTCCAGGTATTTACTGCAAGAGATTCATCCTGGATCCAAGGTGTGACTTTAACATTTTCAGGTTGTGTCCAGAGATTTACTACAGGAGATTCAGCCTAGGTCCATGTTGTGATTGTGTCAGTTTGAGATTGTGTCCATGGATTTACTGCTGGAGACTCAACCTGAGACCATGACGTAAATGTGTCAGGTCCTGGCTGTGCCCAGGGATTTAATGCTGGATATCTACCATGTGTCTGTAGTGTGAGGAGATTAGTTTTGGGCTGGGTCCATGGATTTATTGTAGCAAATTCAGCCTGGGTCCAGGGTGTGAGTGTATCAGTTTCAAACTCTGTCCAGGGATTCACTGCAGGAGATTTAGCCTGGGTCCACAGTGTGACTATATCAACTATAGCCTGTGTCAAGAGATTTATGATTTCAGAATTTGCCTGTGTCCAGAGTGTGACAGTATCAATTTCAAATGTTGTCCAGGGATGTACTGAAGGAGATTTGACTAGGTTCATTGGTGTTACTGTGTCACCTACAGCATCTGTCCAGGGATTTACTACTGGGGATTCACCAGGGGTCCATGGTGTGATTGTGTCAGCCAAAGGTTGTGTCCAAGGATTTACATTTAGAGATTCACCCTGAGTCCACTGTGTGATTGCATCAGTTTCAGACTGTGCCCAGGGATAGACTAGAGGTGATTCAGCTTGGTTCCATAGTAACATTGTACCAGATACTCCCTGTGACACAGAGTTTATTACTAGAGATTCAGCCTGAGTCAGTGGTGCAGTTGTGAAAGCCACAAACTCTGTCCAGGTTTTCACTGATGGAGACTGATCCTGAGTCAATAGTGTTACTGTGAAACCTACAGCATCTATCCATGGATTTACTGCTGCAGATTCAGCCTGATTCCATGGTAATAGTGTGGCAGCTATAGCCTCTATCATTGGATTTACTACTGGTGATTTTGTCTGGGTCCATGGTATGACAGTGAAAACTACAGTCTCTGACCAGGGATTTACTAATGGAGTTTCAGTCTGGGTCCCCAGTGTGGCATCAGCCAAAGCGTCTGTCCAGGTCTCTACTGCATGAAATTCATCCTCAGTAAATGATGTGATTTTATCTAACACAGTTTGTGTCCACTGATTTATGGTTGGAGGTTCACTCTGGGTCCACTGTATAACATTACCAGATATAGGCTCTGTCCAAGAATTTAGTGCTATAGAATCAGTCACGGTGCACAGTGTGTCTACATCAGCTATAGATTGTGTCCAAGGATTTACTGCTGGAGATTCAACCTGGGTCCATGGTATAATACCATCAAATACAGTCTCAGTCTCTGTCCAGGGATTTACTGCTGGGGATTCAGCCATGGTCCATGGTGGAACAATTTCAGCTACAGGTTGTGGCACAAATTTACTCCTGGAGTTTCTGCCTGGGTCCAAGTTGTGACTGTATCAGTTTCAGATTGTGCCCAGGGTTTTACTTCTAGATTTCCTTTTTTGGTCCACATTGAGGCACTATCAGTTTCATACTGCCTCCAGGAATTTCCTGCTAAAGTTTCTGTCAGAGTCCATGTTGTCAATTAATGAGTTTCAGACTTTTTCAAGGAATGTAATAATGGAGACTCATTCTGAGTACATAGTGTGACTGTATTAGCTACAGGCTGGGTCCAAGAATTTACTGCTAGAGATTCAGCTTGAGTCCATTGTGTGCCTGCTCCAGCTACAGTATCTATCCAGGGATTTACTGCTGGAGATTCAGCCTGCGTCCAAAGAAGGACTGTGTTAGTTTCAGACTGTATCCAGGGATTTACTGCTTGGGACTCAGCCTGCATCCATGGTGTATCGGCTACAATTTTCACCCAAGGAAGTACTTCTGAAGGTTCACCCTGGCCCCATTGTGTGACTGTATCAGCCATAGGCTTTGTCCAGGGATTTACCGCTAGGGACTCATCCTGGGTCCATGATATGACTGTATCATTTTCAGAATGTAACCAGGGATTCACTGCTGGAGATTTGGCCTGTGTCCAGATGGCTGTGTCAGCTACAGTTCTTGTTTCTGAACTTCTGAATTTATTTCTGAAGGTTCACCCTGCTTCCAATGAGTGACTGTATCATCTACAGGCTGTGTCCAGAGATTTGCCACTGGCAGTTCAGGCTGAGTACACTGTGTAACTATATGAGACAAAGGATACGTCAAGAGCCTTTGTCCTGGAAATTCAGTCTTTGCCCATGTTGTGATAATATCAGCTAAAATATCTGTCCAGTGATTAATTGCTGAAGTTTCTCCCTGTGTTGAGAGTATAACTGTTTCAGTTTCAGACTGTCCCCAGGGATTAACTTCTGGAGTCTCAGCCTGTACCCATGCCCATGGTGTTGATGTATCAGCTTCATTTTGTGCCCTGGGATTGATTATACCCACATCTGGCTGAATCCAAGGCTTATGTCAGATTCAGACTGCGTCCAGAATCTAACTTTATCACCTTCAAGCTCATCCCAGGGCCTTACAGTGTAAATGTCATGTTGTATCCAGGCTCTTAGCTTGTCTGCCACAGGTTGGTTCCAGGGCCTAACTATTTCTGTTTTGGACTGTATCCAGTGGTGGACTACTTGGGATACTGGCTCTGTCCACATTGTGGGTGTCTCCACTTGAGTCTGGAACCAATGTCTGACATTGTCAGCCTCAGATTTAGTCCAAAGCCTGGCTATATCACCTTCAGGTTGGGTCCAGGAATGGGCTGTTTGAAATTCTGTCTCAATCCAAGGTTTGAATGTATGCATTTGAGTATACAACCAAGATCTGACTCTATCAGCTTCAAGCTCAGACCAGGAGATGTTTGTCTGAGATTCAAGTGGGCTCCATGTTCTGAATGTATTGGTTTGTATTTGCAACCAAAGTCTAGCTACATCAGCTTCAGGCCCTGTCCAGGGTGTAATTGTATTAACTTTAGACTGCGACCAGATTCTGAATGTCAATGCTTCAGGCTTCATCCATGGTTGGATGCTACTAGCTTTGGACTGAGTCCATGGTCTCACTATGTCAACTTCAGGCTGAGTCCAAGGGTAGAGTGTTTGCAAGTCTGGCTGAGACCTTGCTCTCATTTGATTAGACTGAGTCCAAAACCAGGATCTGGCTGTACCAGCTTTAGGCTTGTTCCCAAGTCTGAAGGTTTCAATTTCAGTGTGTGTCACGGATCTAATTATATGTGCTTCTGACTGGGTCCAATGTTTGTCTTTACCATTTTCAGTCTGGGCTCTAGGTCTGACTATTTGAAACTTAGGCTGAATCCAGCGTCTGATTCTTTCAGTTTTAGTCTGTAACCATGGTCTGATTTCTGCTTTCAGCTGAGTCAGTGGTTTTCTTGCCTGGGTTTCTGGCTGGGTCCAGGTTTGGGTTATGGCAGCTTCAGGTTTACTCCAGGGCCTGGTTGTATCAGCTTTAGACTGAAAAAAAGGCTTAATTACATTTGTAATAGTATGTGTCAAAAACCAGGTTGTATCTGCAGTTTGAATCTGGGGTTTGACCATAAAAGATTCACGTTTACTCCATGGACTTATTCTCTCCATTTGACTTGAGGCTTTGCTCAGACTGGTATTATATTGTGCCCAAGACTTAATAGTGTTGCTTGCAGATGGTATCCAAGTGAAAGGCATATTAAGTGCTGAAGAAGTCCACAATTGAGCTGACTTAGATTCAGGAAGAATCCAGTATTCATTAGTCTTTTCTGTAAGTTCTTGGGATCCATCTAAATTTAAGACTGACTGAAACCAGGGTTCCAACGTAAGAGTTAATGTAGGATACTGAGATCCATCTGCATTTAGCGTGGAATGAGTCCAGAATTCATTTTTATTAACTGTTAAAGGAACCCATGCATTCAAGTTATAAGTTACTGGTTTAAAAGCAGTGTGAACTCTATCGACTACATGGTGTATTTGGCTTCCAATATTCTCTTCACTTGATTGTATCTGCATCACTGTTCCAGTTTTATCAGGTACAGAATGTGTCCAAGGTCCAATGTCAGGGGTAATTTCTAGCCAGGGTCTAGCTAGAAGTTGACCATGGAAAGGAACCTTACTAGACTGAACTTGAAACTGTACAGTATTAACCCCAGAAAGAAGGTGGGATCCATCTATGCCACTTGAAAACAAAACCCAGGATATAGCAGAACTAACTAATGGTAGAGTATGAAGCCCAATGATACCAGCTAAAGGATTAACCCAGGGGTTTACTGAATTGGTCATCGTTTGGTATTGATATTTCATTGTATCTTTCTGAGGAAGGCCCCAGGGTATAGATTTATCAGGTGTTGGAGTCTTTGGGGGTCCAGAAAGAACCAAAGTTTCAGAAGTACCAGCTATTGGGGTATTCCAGGGCTCAGAAATATCAGAAGGATCCCGCTGTTTGGTAACAAGAGACGTCCAAGATTGTATCATTGGGAATTTGCTAGTTGAGGAGAGCTGACTAGCTTGAAGGTGTAACTGTCTACTGCCAGGAAAAGAGTCTCTATTATTTAAATGAAAAAATACTGGAGGAGGATTCCGGTGCTGTCTGTTCAGTGGGAAAGTGCCTAATCTTCTCTTCCGTGACTGTACAGAGAGTCTGTGGGAGGTCAAAATGGCAGTACCCCTGCTCAGGCTAAGCCTGTCTTGTGGACGATGTTCTACCCCAGGAGTAAAATTGCAGGGTAGGGAAAAAATAGGATCCAGTGGCTTCTGAGATGTCTTGATAAGCCATTTCACCCAAGATAAATATGGGGCTGTCTTGATGACAAGAACAGGGTCATAACAGGCCATTGAGGATTCACTGACCAGGCCTACCAGTTCCCAGTGGTTGCCACAGAGGCAGAGAACAGGACTACCCTGCTGTACCTGAATGAGGAAAAAAGATAAGCCGTATTTATGTGGGACAAACGGGCAGACAAACATAAATCGTAAGAATATATTAAATATATGTAACATAAGTTATATGTAAATATATAATATATAAATTATAAAATGTATGGCTACACTTTTGTCATAAATAATATCTGTATATTATATACATATTATCAATAAATACATTGAAATAGATAAGATTTATATATTTTTCTGCATATTTCCATATGACATGGTGAAAAATAATAAATGTTACCTGGTACATACTTCATAAAGCTCCAGAATAACTTACACACACATAATTGTAACTCCATTTAAAGGAGAAAAACCAAATCACAAAGGATATTTAGAGAAAACTCCCACGTTCTAAATAGCAATTACATAGTCAACATTCTTTATTTGGATATCACTTATTCCCTTTGCTGAGTATTTCTAGGCAGGGCAAACTTACACAATCATATGTAATGACTGTGTTTATCCTTATCACTCCACGTCATTACTCTGGTTCAAGTTGTCCTCATTTGTTTTCAAACCATCGTCATTTCTGCTATTCTCTCATACCCAAACTTATTCCATGCTTTGTTCCTCCTGGCAGGCAGGATGATACTCAGAGTAAAATCCAAAGGTGTTGTTAATTAGTTTCTGATCTCAGCTCAACATTTTTCCTTTGTTCATTTTGCTACCATCATATTTGTTTCATTCTTCACGGAAATTTTTCCACAGTAGTATCCTTTGCCTGGAATTGGCTTCCCTCATGGGATTTACTTGGGTTGATTTCTCAAGGGCTGTAAGTTTTTGGTCAAATAGAACATTTTTAAAGATCTTCTGCATTTCTCCTATTTTAACAGCCCATCTTCATTATTTTCTTGGGAAACAATTGTTAGCTTTTGAGTAAGCTTCGTGTGGATAAGGATAATTATATGCTTTTTTTAAACTGCTGCATCTTAGTATAGCACCAAATCATGTTTAGGCAATCAATATTTGATGAATGAATGATTCCTTATTGTTTTTGCAGTTCATGCCAGACCATTTTGTGGGAATAAATGTGAAGAGTACAAAGGTACTTTAATAGACTTTGTTGGTTAGATTCCTAAATAAATCTGACTTCTTGAATTTAATTAAGCCATCTTTCATTCCACCTTCCAGAACAGGAAATATTTGATTCTTCTAAAATACATTTTTTTTTTTTTGCATTAAAATCTTTCTGTGACTCCAAGGACTTCTACAACTGAGTCCAGGCACCATTACTTCATAATTGGTCCAAAGCAATTTTCTTTTCTCTTTTTTTAAATATTTTTCTTAGCATCATGTGCCCCTTACAAATTTTACCACTCAAATATTTTCTATGCATTAAATGGTCATTACATTTGCACATCTTATTTCTATTGTGAAGAGCTACTTTCCTCTCAAAATTTTAAGTATGCCCTTCATCTATCCAAATGTAGATATAATTGTTATCTCCACTGTTCACAATAAAGATTTCTATAAGAACATTAACAAAATTATATTTTTACTAAATTACTGCACTACTCTCTCCTATCAAATCATAAACTCTGGTGACCGGGCCCAGAAAATCGGGATTTTCTAAGAACTGGGACCAGGCCTGTTTCCTCTATGTAACCTATCAATTTGTAATGTACAACACTGTGGTTACCTTGTCTTTCTTAATTTCAAATTTCTCAAATATTGGTTTCAACTCTTTGGTCTTTTGGGCTTGACAAAGTTTTGGCAATATGTTTATTAAGAAGAATTTGATATCACCCATATCCCTTTTCCATCACAAATTTTAACATCTTCCTTATTTGTAAATTTTAAATGTTTTTATTTTTGCCTTTCACTTTTTTTGCCTTAAATTTCTTTGTAGCCATTTGTGACTTCTTAAATTTTATCTGTTACAAACTAAATATTACTACATGTAGTATATAACACAAATATTACTACATATCTTCTAAGTTGAGCTTTCGGAAAAAAGGTCACAATACTCTTTAAAAATATATATTGGTAGCAGGTACTCCTCATCACTAATTCAGTTACAATATTTGTGTACCTTCAGGATGGAGAGATAATAATTATACCTCATAACTGAAGACTTTTAAGTACTCAGTTGGTATTTGTAAAACTGAGTTCTGTTTGTATTCTAACAACCCAATCCAAGGATGACCTGTTCTTTCCATTGCTTCGAATATATTTTAGCAAATTTTCTAATTCTGAAATTTTATTGATGAAACTATTCCTGCTTTATTTGTGACCTTAAGAATAAATATATCTTTGAATATTTTTTGACATAATGTATGTATGATTATATAATCACATAAACATTACACCTGTGGATTGCATGTGAAAGTAAAGAAACTTTCTTTTTTATTAAGGGAGTAAGAGTCAACATGTTATCGAACTCTTTTAAATTTTTAAGTGTACAGTGTAAGATTGTTAACTATATACACTAGGTTGTTCAGCAGATCTCCAGCACTTATTCATCTTGCATAAATGAACTTGTATCCATTTTACATTTGACATATATCTTTACATCTTCCCCCAATGGTAACTCTGCCCTTATACAGTAAGTACCCAGCAGTCTCCTTGTGGCTGACTCCAGATGCATAAATTGTTACTTTTAGTTAGGTGGATATGTTGATGGTGGCAGAATGAGAGGTCCAGCAGCTGAACTGACAGCTTTTTGATACTGGTTCCAAAGATATTGTGGTCTGAAGGAATAGAGATAGAAAGGATTATGAGGTATGGGTTATTATATTCCTATGATTTACTACTAGGTTGGTACAACTTTCAATCTTTCAATCACAAAAAATTACTGAGATAACTCTGACTTCTCCTTTCCTTCCATCTAATCTCATACACACTTATTTCATACTTTCTTGTATTTTTTAGCTGTTCCTAAATCCCTCTTAAGTAATAGAACACAGAATATTATAACCCATAATATTGTCACTTTTCCTCCTTTCTCCATGTGAAGTGGAGTAATATGGACTTAATTATTTACAAGATTTTTTGACATCCTATTTTATTTTTGCAATGTTTTGCTTTGATTTTTTCTATATCATTATATGAGCTACATTTATGATATGACAGAACATGACACTTGAGCTTACTCTGATATTGGTATACCCTGCAGTGTCTGTACTGGCAGTTATAACAGCTCTTCCAGAAGATGTTATAAGTGTGATAAAGTGGTATTCCCCCCACCCTGATAGGGTACTGTAGCAGGATGACTCCTATGTCTCCTTTGACTGGATCCATTCCAACTTGTGGACCAAAACTGGGGTGCAGGCATATTGTATGGCCAAGTAAGATATCTTCTTGGTCAATGACTGCTGAAATGTCAGAGTCCAAATGTTTCCTAAAGGAATAGAAATGTGAAGAAAGCATAATGAAATTAGACTGAGAAAAACATTTCATTAGCTTCATTTAACCTGAAATGTTAATGTAATCCAACAAATTTCTCTTAACATCCCTGTAAAATGATGCTCTACATTGCAATAGAATTTGACTTTTAGAACTCCAAGCTTCATTTTTAATATGTTATTTTCCAACAACAAAGTCCCTTGAATGCGTCACTAACCAATGCAAATAAAATTAATTTTGACAAAACAAATATAAAGTATATATGTAACTATGATCCCTTTATCACGATTCTAGATGTACTTACAGTTTATTCAGACAGCTGGCTGTGGAGAGGATCCACCACTGACTCAGAATAATGCCCTGGCAGTTTTCAGCCAGGGACACTAGCCATGGGATGTTGCTGGATGCGTCAATGGGGCAATCATTGGGGTCAATGAGCTTAACCACTGCTTTTGAGAATTGGGTACTAAAAGGCCAGATAGGGAGGAGAGGAGGTAAATATAACATGATAAACAACATCTTGCTGAATGATTATTGATATTTGTCATCCTAACTTTCATTTGTTGAAGATGTGAAATAAGAGAATATAGAGAAGAATGAGAAACATAAATAAAAGTGGCAAAATGTAAGACTAGATGAAAGACAAACATGATAAGAAGTAAGAAATGAAATAAACATCAAGGAGAAAAACAGAAGATATTTTAAAAAGTTAAGGAAAATAAAAAATATTTCCCCAGTAATAACACAAACAGAGGAGAAAAAAATCCCAATTATCTGTAACTTACCACCACAGCAGTGAAAAAACAGTCCCCAAAACTGATAGAAGCAAAGTGGAGATCTCATGTTGGCTCAAGTGGATGTGAATGCAAGATAGGGTTCTAGTCGAGTAGTTGCCAGGGTTGGGATTGAAATTATAGCATATAGAATGTCTGACATCATAATACCTACTTATGAGATAAGTGCCTTCTTCTATTATGTTCACCCAACTAGAAATGTTTCCCATATTTACTCAAGTTAAATGTAACTTAAATATTGAAACAAACTTTTATTTAGTTCAATATTGACTTTCATTTTTGGAGTGAGAAAATGAAATACCCCATTCCCACACTTTGTAAAGAATATAATCTCTCTGGCTTTACCATGTAGCTTTACGTACCTGCCACATATACATACTAATTAAAAGAATTAGTTCCACATGATCTAACACAGAAGTTGATGAAATACTAAACAATGATAGTTTAAAATAACTTACAAATCAGTATGAAAATGATAGAAACTACAATTGTAGAAAATTAACTCAAGAGCTACAAACACTTCTCTCTGATGACAATATTGGGCAAAGAGCAACAATTCAATAATATTTACCTACTCTCATATGGAGTGTGCCATAAGTTGAACACATAAATCTGAGGACAAGAAGCCTTGGCCTTCCTAAGTTTTTTAATTCAGTGGAGGAATATATTAGTTAAGGTTAGTTTCTGCTGGACTGGACAGAAAATATAAATCAATTATATAAGAATAAATATATATTTCATATGATAGTAGTCGTGAGATACCTGTGAAGTAAGCTTCATGAATTTATCTGAGTTCTTTCTATCTTTCTGGTCAGCAATTTTATTATTTGAATTCCATTCTGACAATGCCTAAAAAATGCTTTATCTCTACCATGTCCTTGTTCAAAACAGCAATTAAAAACAGAAAAAAGAGGGCAATGGCAAAATCTGATGTCTTCCATTTAAGTCTTTATTCCATTTTGAGTCTGTTTTTGTGTATGGTATAAGGAAATGGTCCAGTTTCATTCTTCTGCATGTGGCTGCCCAATTCCCCAACACCCTTTAGTGAAGAGACTGTCTTTTTTCCATTGAATATTCTTTCCTGTTTTGTCGAAGAATCGTTGACAACAGAGGTGAGGGTCCATTTCTGGGCTCTCTATCCTGTTCCATTGATCTATGTGTCTGTTTTTGTGCCAATAGCATACTGTCTTGGTGACAGCTTTGTAATAGAGCTTGAAGTACGGAATTGTGATGCCGCCAGCTTTGCTTTTCTTTTTCAAGATCGCTTTGGCTACTTGGGAGCCTTTTCTGGTTCCATACAAATTTTAGGTTAGTTTGTTCTAGCTCTGTGAAGAGTGCTGGTGGTATTTTGATAGGGACTGCATTAAATGTGTATGTTGCTTTGGGAACTATGGGCCTTTTAATAATGGTTTTTATTCCTACCCATGAGCATGGAACATTTTTCCATTTATTTGTGTCCCTTTCAATTTTTTTCAGGAGTGTTCAACTTTTGCAGAGTACAGATCTTTTTCCTCTTTGATTAGGTTTATTCACAGGTATCTTATGTTTTTGGTGTAATTGTAAATGGGATCAATTTCTTTTTTTAAATTTACTTTTTTATTATGTTCAGTTAGCCAACATATAGTACTCATTAGTTTCTGATGTAGTGTTCAATGATTCCTTAGATGCCTATAACGCCAAGTGCTCATCATACCTGCCCTCCTTAGTACTCTAGAGAAGAACACAAGCAGCAACCTCTCGAAACTTGGTCATATCACCTTCTTACTAGACACATTTCTGGGGGCAAGGGAAACAAAACCAAAATGAACTTTTGGGTCTTCATCAAGATACAAAGTTTCTGCACAATGAAGGAAACAATCAACAAGCCAAAAAGGTAACCAATGGAATGGGAGAGGATATTTACAAATGACATATCTGATAAAGGGTTAGTATCCAAAGTCTATAAAGAAATGATCAAACTCAACACCCAGAAAATAAGAAATCCAGTTAAGAAATGGGCAGAAGACATGAACAGATATTTTTCCAAAGAAGACATCCAGACGGCCAACAGACACATGAAAAGAACCTCATCATCAGGGAAATACAAATGCAAACTACACTGAGATATCACCTCCCACCTGTCAGAATGGCTAACACAAGAAACAGGTGTTGGTGATGATGCAGAGAAATGGGAACCCTCTTACACTCTTTGTGGGAATGCAAACTGGTACAGCCACTCTGGAAAACAGTACGGAGTTTCCTTAAAAGGTTAAAAATAGAGCTACCTTATGACTCAGCAATTGCACCTCTAGGTACTTATCCGAAAGATATAAAAATACCAATTAACAGAGGCACATCCACCCCAATGTTTATAGCAGCATTAAATTCAAAAGCCTAACTATGGAAAGAGCCCTAATGTCCCCTGAGTAATGAATGGACAGGGAAGATGTGGTATACATACAATGGAATACTATCTGCCATCAAAAATAATGAATCTTGCCGTTTGCAATGATATAAATGGAACTCGAGGGTATTATGCTAAGCAAAATAAGTCAGTCATATGTGGAATTAAGAAACAAAACAGATGAACACAGGGGAAGGGAAAAAAGAGAGGGAGGCAAATCATAGTAGTTAAACTATAGAGAACAAAGTAGGGTTGTTGGAGGGGAGGTGGGCTGAGGATGAGCTAAATGGGTGATTAATATTAAGAAGGGACTTGTGATGAACACTGGGTGTTATATGTAAGGGATGAGTCACTTCCTGAAAACAATATTACACTGTATGTTAAATAACTAGAATTTAAATAAAAACTTAAATAAAACTAATGTCTTCCAGCAGATGAAACTCAATAAGTAAACTTTTCCTGTATTTCCACAGCAACCCCACTGTTTGTTTTTCCTTCCCTCTTTCACTATTCTGTGAAAGGCACTACTGTAATAATTTAAGCTTTATGATAGCTCTCAAAATGTTTTAAAGATAATTTTTATATTAACAATTAGTAAAAATGAGAGCACAATGTTTAATAATGAATAATGGATAAATTGATTTTAAAATGCTATTAAACTAATGCTTACATTGAAATCTGCGTGATGAATACAATTAAGCAAACAAAATAGGACAAGGAATAGAGTTCCTACTGTTTGTTTAGATGCCTAAATGAGGAAATAAACCATGCAGTGTCTAAGACATTTAAAGAAATCTAGTGTAAATAAGTAAAAATGAGAGTGGAAGCAACATAAAGCTACAGAGGAAGATATTTACCCAATATTAACAATGTATAATGTCCCTCTACCCATAACAGGCATCAGGGGTTTTTATGCTGTGTTTTTAATTATTCTAAAAGTTAACTAGAAAAGATGGTGGAGTAGGAAGACTCTAAGCTCACCTCATCCCATAGTCATACCAAGATAACAACTACATCAGTGCACCCAGCTTAGAAAAGTACTCAAAGACTAGCAGATCAGACTTCCCACAATCATCCATCTAAATTAGCTCTTGTCCCAACACACTCTTGCAAGGAGCCTGAGCTGAGTACCAACCAGCAGGGATTGGTACCACTCCAAAGTGAATCCTACCATATGGTAATGGGAACATAACCACACTTAGTAGTTGTGTGACAACATACAATCTTGTTTGAATGCAGTTCAGCAAATGCGCTGAGGTCAGGCATCTTGTGTGACCCAAATACAAGTCATCGCCAGCTCCAGACCACTCCTTAACAGCACAGGGACCAAACCCTGCCCAATGCATCCACAGCAGACATGGGGAGGAATACTGCAGCCAACTGAAGTAAAGGTAAATAAGCCTTAACCAAAATATAGCACAAATGCAGGAACAAATAGGAGATGCTTGAGTACCCATTGGACACTGCACTATAGGGCAATACAAGATTTCTTCTTACTGGAATGGTGGGGGCTGGGAGGGATGGGGTGGCTGAGTGATAGATATTGGGGAGGGTATGTGCTATTGGTAGCGCCGTGAATTGTGTGAAACTGTTGAATCTCAGACCTATACCTCTGAAACAAATAATACATTACATGTTAAAAAAATAAAAAAAGAAAGTAGCAGGAAGGGAAAAATGAAGGGGGGTAAATTGGAGGGGGATACAAACCACGAGAGACTATGGACTCTGAGAAACAAACTGAAGGTCTAGAGGGGAGGGAGTTAGGGGGATGTGTTAGCCCGGTGATGGGTATTAAAGAGGGTACGTACTGAATGGGGCACTGGGTGTTATAAACAAACAGTCAATCATGGATCACTATATCAAAAACTAATGATTTCTTGCATGGTGATTAACATAATATAATAAAAATTAGCAAAAAATAAAAACACTACTACTTTAAAAACCAGGATATGTAGCTGACCTCCCTAATACATAGAAATAAACACAAATGTTAGACAACATGAGGAGACAGATATAACATCACAAATGAAAGAATGACACAAAAAAGCACAGCAAAAGAGCTAAATGAAATGGAGATAAGCAATATGCCTAATAAAAAATTTAAAGTAATGATCATAAATGTACTCACTGGACTGAGAAAAGAGTGGACACTTCAGTGAAAATCATAACACAAAGATAGAAAATATAAAAAAGAAGCAGTTGCAGATGAAGAACTCAATAACAAATCAGAACAGTGAGCTGGAAGACATTACAGAAAGTAATCAAGCCGAACACCACAAATGAAAAAAGAAAAATATAAATGTGAATAGCTTAAGGGATCTCTGTTACATCATCAAGAAAAATAAATTTACATTATAAGGATCCCAGGAAGTGAAGAAAGAGGGCAGAAAATTTTTCTTATTTTTTTAAAGATTTTATTTATTTATTTGAGAGGGAGAGAGAGAAACAGCATGAGAGGGGAGGGAGAAGCGGGCTCCCCGCCGAGCCAGAAGCCCGACGTGGGACTCGATCCCAGGACTCCAGGATCATGACCTGAGCCGAAGGCAGTCGCTTAACCAACAGAGCCACACAGGCGCCCGAGGGGAGAAAATTTATTTGAAGGAGTAACAGCTGAAAAATTCCTAAACCTGGGGAAGGAACTGACATCCAGATCCAGGAGGCACAGACAGCTTCCATCAAAATCAACCCAAGGGGGTCCACAACAAGATACAGGGTAATTAAAATGGCAAAAAGTAGCGATCAAGAGAGAATTTTAAGAGCAGCAAAAGTGAGTACCTGAGTGGCTCAATTGGTTAAGCATGTGCTATCTGATCAGGTCATGATCCCAGGGTTCTGGGATCAAGTCCACATCGGGCTCCCTACTCAGCAGGGAGTCTGCTTCTCCCTCTTCCTCTATCTGCCACTCTGCCTACTTGTGCTCTGTCAAATAAATAAATAAAATCTTTAAAAATAAAAAAGAATTTATTTTTTTAATTTTAATTTTATTATTTTACATTATGTTAGTTATCATACAATGCATCATTAGTTTTTTGAGGTAGTGTTCCATGATTTATTGTTTGCATATAACATCCAGTGCTCCATGCAGTACATGCCCTCCTTAATACCCATCACTGAACTAAGCCATCCCATTCCCCCAGCCCCCTTCCCTCTAAAACCTTCAGTTTGTTTCTCAGAGTCCATAGTCTCTCATGGTATGTCTCCCCCTCCAATTCCCCCCCCTTCATTTTCCCTTCCCCCTCCGAATATCCTCCATGCCATTCCTTATGTTCCACAAGTAAGTGAAACCATATAATTGGCTTTCACTGCCTGACTTATTTCCCTTAGCATAATCTCTTCCAGTCCCAACCATGTTGATGTAAAATTTGGGTATTCATCCTTTCTGATGGCTGAGTAATATTCCATTGTATATACGGACTACATCTTTATCCACTAGTCTGTTGAAGGGCATCTTGGCTCTTTCCACAGATTGGCTATTGTGGACATTGCTGCTATGAACATTGGGGTGCATATGGCCATTCTTTTCACTACATATATGTCTTTGGTGTAAATAACCAGGAGTGCAATGGCTGGGTCATAGGGTAGCTCTACTTTTAAATTTTTGAGGAACCTCCACACTGTCTTCCAAAGTGGCTGTACCAACTTGAATTCCCACCAACAGTGTAAGATGGTTTCCCTTTCACCACAACTTCTCCAACATTTGTCAACTTTTTCCATTCTAACTGGTGTAAGATGGTATCACAATGTGGTCTTGATTTGAATTTCCCTGATGGCTAATGATGATGAACATTTTTCATGGGTCTGTTAGCCATTTGTATGTCTTCTTTTAAAAAGGAATTTAAAAGCAGAAAAAGCAAATGGTTACATAAAAATGAAAGTCTATAAGGCTATGAGCTGATTTTTCATCAGAAAATTTGCAGGGCATAAGTGAGTGTCATGATATATTCAAAGTGCTGAGGGGGGGAGGGGAATGTGTAACAAAGAATAGTTTATCCAGCAGAGCTGAATAGAAGGAGAGATAAAGAGTGTCCCAAACAACAGTTAAATCACTTCATCAGCACTAAACGAACCTTATGAGAAACTTTAGAGTGAACTCCTTGAATGGAAAGAAAAGGCAAACATAGTAAAAGTAGTAGATTAATCACATACAAAATCACCAAGGGGGTTAAAACACAAAAGCAGTAAAATCAAGTATATCTATAAAAATCAGTCAGGGGGATTCACAGAATAAAAGGATGTAAAGTATGACATCATATACATATATATTATATATATAAAATATATATATATAAAACATGGTGGGCAGTAAAATTTTAGTGCTTCTAGAATGGGTTCACACGTAAATAATCAAGTTCTCTGCTATATGCAGAAGACATTGTATACAAACCTAATGGTAACCACAAATCAAGAACCAATGATAGATATGCAAAGAATAAAGAGAGAGGAAATCGAAATATAACACCAAAGAAAGCCATCAAACCACAATGGAAGAGACCAGGAGAAGAAAGGAACAGAGAAGAACTGCAAACACAAGATTCAAAAATGGGAAAATATACATACCTATCCATTATTACTTTGATTGTAAACTGATTAAACCCTTCAATAAAAAGATATACAGAGACTGAGTGGATAAAAAATAAGATCCATCTATATGCTGCCTACAGGAGACTCACTTCAGACCTAAAGACACATGCAGATCAAAAGTGAAGGGATAGAAAAACATTCACAATGTAAATGAAAGCAAAAAGAAATCTGGAATAGCAATATTATATCAAACAAAACAGACTTTAAAGCAAAGCTTGGAAGAGACAAAGAAGATGGGTGCACCTAAATACTTAAGTAAATATTAACAGACATAAAGGAAGAATTAATGTTACCACAATAAACCTAGAGGACATAGTAGCCCACTTATATCAATAGATCATCCAATAAAACAGTGTCATTGAATGACACATTGGACCAGATAGATCTAATGTATATATTCAGAACATCCATCACAAAACAACAGAATACACATTCTTTTCAAGCGCACATGGAACAGTTCCCAGAACACATGACATGTGAAACCACAAGACAAGTGCCAATAATTTCAATAAGATTGAAATTATAAAATCATATGCATCATTTCTGATCAAATAGTGTGAAATGAGAAATCAATGACAAGGAGTAAAAGGGAAAGAATAGTTTAAGATACAAGTCTTTGGGCACCTGGGTGGCTCAGATGGTTAAGCGTCTGCTTTCGGCTCAGGTCGTGATCCCGGGGTCGTGGGATTGAGTCCCGCATCGGGCTCCCTGGTCCTTGGGAGCCTGCTTCTCCCTCTGCCTCTCTCTCTCTGTCTCTCATTAATAAATAAAAAAAAATCTTAAAAAAAAGGTACAAGTCTTTGTGAGGGAGCTAGGATGATGGTATAGTAAAAGGACCCTAGGCTTGTCTTGTCCCTCCAACGCAACTAGAGAACTATCAAATCATTCTGAAAACCCAAGAAATCAAACTGAGGACTGACAGAACTGCATCACTAGAGGGAGAGAAGAGGCCACACCAAGGAAGGTAGACGTGCAGAGATGTGATTTAAGGGAAGAACAGACTGTTGTGCTGTGGAGGGTAGGGAGCTGCGGCAGAAAAATGAGAGAGAGAGGAGCACACAGGGGAATGCAGAAGAACATTCCCCCAAAGCCCTGACTGGGAAAAGGAGAGGGCCTGATTTTTGTAAATTCTTGCAGCCAGCAGGGCTTGAAGACTGGACTTTAAAATGTCAGCAGGCTTGACTAGGATAGAGTCCTGAGGTGCTGCCCTGCTCCTGGAGAGAAGGGAGCTGAACAACTCAGGGACAGATAGCATGGAAACAGTGAACTGAGGAAAGCTGGATGCACACAGAGGGTGGATTCTTTGCTCTTCTTAGCGATAGTCTGTGAAAGGTACTCTTCACAGAGACTCTCTGGGAACAAATGGAATAGCAGGTGCCATTTCACTCTCTGCCCCTCAGCATGAATGCAGAGCCACCTGTCAAGGATAGGTCAGCCCTAATATTGGCTGCTAGCATGCTTGCTCCAGGTCCATGTACCTGACCTCTGACACAGCTGCTCATCTCGGTCAGACCTCCCTCAGTCCCAGGATGTCTAGCCCCTCCTCCAGAAGACCAGTGCAAACCCCTGACATAGAATATCCCCAAAGCCTGGAGTTTTAAATGTCAGCAGACTGGGCTGGGATAGAGCCCAAAGTGCCCTGCTCCTGAAGAGAAGGCAGACAAACAACCCAGAAGCAGTGTGGAAAGTGTGATTTGAAAAACACTTGGGACACACAGGAGGATGATTATTCACTGTTCTTAGAGTGATTCCCTGGGAGTAGCAAGCCAAGGACAAGAGCTGGCTGGTTACCATTTCCCTGCCATTTCCCTAAGATAAACACACAGCCACCTGCAATAAATAGTACAGCAATGACACTGGCAGGCTACCTAGCTTACAGCAGGTCCCACAACCCTAAGATTGTGAAGGGCTGCCCTTCTTGGTCAAGCTTCTCTCACTCCCCGTGTGGTGGGCCCCTTCACCAGAAGCGCAGCACAAACCCCTGCCCACATCATGTCTCCCAACCACACAGGTCTCTAGGGCTTCAGTTCTCATGGAGGTGGTGTCATGTCTCATTTTCACAAGCAGGTCAGAACACACAGAGTTACAACTCACCACATTCATGCCAGGGACCAAACATTGCCCACTGAAGGCAAGGAGAGCCTTGGCCGTCAACCGGTCTGAAGGATACAGCAGCCAAGACATAACAGCAGAGTGCATGCAGCACACAGCAGGGACACTCCCTGAAGTGACAGGCCCTGGACAATACATGACCTCTTCTATAAAGGACACTACTTTCAGGAGCAGGAAACATAACAGACTTTTCTAACACAGAGAAGAAGAGAGAGGCTTAGCCAAAATGCCAAGATAGAGGAATTTATCCCATGTGAAACAACAAGATAAAGTCACAGCCAGAGATCTAAGTGAAACAGACATGTGACCTTCCTGATGGAGACTTTAAAGCAACAACCATAAGGATACAAGCTGAGCTTCAGGAAAGCATGGGAGACATAAGGGAGTCCCTTCAGCAGTGATAAAAGAGTTGAAAAACAGTCAGTAATAAAATAACTGAGATTGGAACAGGCAGGATGCAATGAACACAAGGATGGAGGAAGCAGAGGAATTAACAAATTATATAAAACACAATGTTATGGAAATTAATGAAGCTGAGCAAACGAGAGAAAGAAGATATGGAACAGGAGAATAGACTTAAGAAACTCAGTGACTCCAACAAACATAATATTTTTATCAAAGGAGTGCCATAAGAAGAGAGAAAAGGTGGCAGAAAATTTGAGGAAATCATAGCTTCCCTAATGTGGGAAATAGACGTCGAGATTTAGGAAACACAAAGAACTTACATCAAAATCAACAAAAGCGTGACACCACCAAGACAATTGTAAATCACATTTGCAAAATATAGTGATAAGGAAAAATTCCTAAAAACAGCAAGACAGCAGAAGTCCCTAACTGAAAGGGAAGGCCCATAATGTTAGCTAAAGATCTCTCCACAGAAACTTGGCAAGCCACAGGGAATGATATAATATAGTCAACATGCTGAGTAGGAAAATTTGGCAGCCAACAATACTCAAACCAGGAAGGTCATCATTCAGAATAGAAGGAGAGAATAAAGAATTTCCCAGAAAAAAACTAATTGAGTTTGTGATCACTAAACCAGCCATTCAAGAAGTATTTAGGGGGAGGCCTGGGTGGCTCAGTTGGTTAAGCGACTGCCTTCAGCTCAGGTCATGATCCTGGAGTCCCAGGATCGAGTCCCACATCAGGTTCCCTGCTTGGCGAAGAGCCTGCTTCTCCCTCTAACCCTCCCCCCTCTCATGTACTCTCTCTCTCATTCTCACTCTCTCAAAACAAATAAATAAATCTTAAAAAAAGGAAATATTAAGGGAGATTGTTTGAGGGAAAGGAGAGACCCAAAGTGACAAAGTCAAGATATGATCACAGAAATCTCCAGAAATGACAAAACAAGTAATAAAATGGCACTAAATATGAATCTACTAATAATTACTCTGAATGTAATTGGACTAAATGCTCTAATCAAAAGACATAGGATTCAGAATGAATAAACAAGTAAGACCTATCTATTTCCTGCCCATAAGTGACCCATTTTAGATCAAAAGACACCGGCAGATTGAAAGTAAGGGGATAAAGAAACATTTACCACACAAATGGATATCAAAAGAAAGCTGTAACAGCAATACTTATGTCAAACAAACTATATTTTAAACCAAAGACTGTTAAAAGAGATGAAGTGAAGTATATCATAATAAAGGGGACTATCCAACAAGAAGATGTAACAATTTTAAATATTTATGCCACCAACATGGGAGCACCCAAATATATAAAGCAATTAATAACAGATATTAAGAAACTCACTGATAATAATGTAATTATAGTATGGGATTTTAACATTCCATTTAAAGCAATAGACAGACCACCTAAGCAGAAGATCACCAAGGAAACAAGGACTCTGAATGACACACTGGACCAGATGGACTTAACAGATATATTTAGAACATTTCATCCCCAAGCAGCAGAATATACATTCTTTTTGAGCACACATTGGACATTCTCCAGAATAGTTCATATCCTGGTTCACAGAACAGCTCTCAACAACTTACAAAGACTGAGAACATACCATGTATATTTCCTGACCACAACTATGAATGTTGAAGTCAACCACAAGAAAAAACCTGGAAGGACCACAAATACATGAAGGTTAAAGAACATGCTACTTCAGGATTAATGGGTCAACCAGGAAATTAAGGATGAAAAAATACATAGAGAAATATATGCCAACAAATTGGACAACCTGGAAGAAATGGGTGCATTTCTCGAAACATATAAACTACCAAAGCTGAAAGAGGAAGAAATTGAAAACTTGAACAGACTGATAGCCAACAAAGAAATGAGTCAGTATTCAAAACTGTAGCAATAAACAGAAGTCCAGAAGTAGATGGCTTCTACCAAACATTTAAAGAAGAGCTCACACCTATTCTTCTCAAACTAATCCAAAACATAGAAAAGGAGGGAAAACTTCCAAATCCATTCTATAAGGTTAGCATTATCTTGATACCAAAACCAGACCAAGACTCCACTAAAGAAGAGACTCATCAAGCCCAATAGCCATGATGAAGATGGATGTAAAAATTCTCAATAGAATACTAGTAAATCAAAGACAATCATACATTAAAAAAAAAATCATTCATCATGATCAAGTGGGATTTATTCCACTTGCAAGGGTGGTAATATTTACAAATCAATCCACGTGATACATCACATTAATAAAAGAATGGATAAGAATAATATGATCCTTTCAATAGATGCATAACATTGTTTGACAAAGCTATGATAAAAGCCAACAACAGAGTAGGTTTAGAAAGAATATACTTCAACATGTAGGAGGTCATATATGAAAAGTTCACAGCTTTTATTCTATGGGCAGAATCAAGACAGGGATGTTCACAGTCACCACTGTTATTTAATACAGTATTGGAAGTCTGACCCACAATAATCAGACAGAAAAAAAAGGGGGGGGCATCCAAACCAGCAAGGAAAAAGTTAAACTTTCCCTCTTTACCGATGACGTGATACTATAGAAAACTCAAAAGCACTAAAACGTTGCTAGACTTGATACATGAATTCAGTAGTCATAGGATACAAAATCAACACAGAAATCTTGCATTTCCATATACCAACAATGAAGCAGCAGGAAGAAAAATCAAGGAATCAATCCCACTTAGAATCACACCCAAAACATAAGCTACCTAAGAATAAGCCTAATCAAAGAGGTAAAAGATATACTGATGAATGAAAGTGAAGATGACACAAAGAAATGGAAAGACATTCCATGTTCATGCACAGGAAGCAAAATTTTTAGTGTCTATATCACCCAAGCAATGTACACATTTAGTGCAATGCCTATCAAAATAACACCAGCATTTTTCACAGAGGTAGAACAAACAATCGTAACCTTTTAAGGAACCGCAAAAGACCCTGAATAGCCAAAGCAATCTTGACAAAGAAAAACAAAGCTGGAGGACTCACAATTCTGCACTGAAGTTATAGTGCAATCTCTATTGATCAAGACAACACTGGGGTGCCTGGGTGGCTCAGTCATTAAGCATCTGCCTTCGGCTCAGGTCATGATCCCAGGGTCCTGGGATGGAGCCCCGCATCAGGCTACTGGGAGCCTGCTTCTCCCTCTCCCACTCCCCCTGCTTGTGTTCCCTCTCTTGCTGTGTCTCTCTCTGTCAAATAAATAAATAAAATCTTAAAAAAATTAGACAATACTGTACTTGCACACAGATCAATGGAGCAGAATTGAAAATGCAGGAAAAAAAAACCCACATCTGTTGGTCAATTAATCTTTGACAAAGTAGGAAAGAATATCCAATAAAAAAAAAAAGAGTGTCTTCAACAATTGGTGTTGGGAAAATAGGCAGTAACATGCAAAAGAATGAAAGTGAATCACTTTGTTACACTATGAACCAAATAAATTCAAAATGCATTTAAGATGTAAATGTGAGACCTGAAATCATTAAAAATGCCAGAGGAGATTACAGGCAGTAAAGCTCTTTGACACTGGCTTTAGCAACTTCTTACTAGACATGTCTCCTTAGGCAAGTGAAACAAAAGCAAAAATAAACTATCAGGATTACATGAGAATGAAAATCTTCTGGACAGTGAAAGAAGCAATCAACAAAACTGAAAACATACAGAATGGAAGATATTTGCAAATGACATATCTGACAAAGTGTTGGTATCCAAATATATAAAGAATTTATACAACTGAGTACCCTAAAAACAAATAATCCAGTTAAAAGTGTGCAGAATACATGAATAGATATTTTTCCAAAGAAGATATACAGCTGATCAACAGACACATGAAAAGATGCTCATTATCACCATCATCAGGGAAATGCAAATCAAAAACACAGGGCGGTATCTCTTAAGACCAGCCAGAGTGGCTAAAATCAACAATGAAAGAAACAGCAGATGTTAGCAAGGATGCAGAGAAAGGGCAACCCTCTTACACTGTTGTTGGGAATACAAACTGGTACAGCCACTCTGGAAAACAGTACAAAGTTTCTTCAAAATGTTAAACCAGAACTAACCTACAAGACAGTCATTGCACTATAGGTTTTTACCTCCAGTTTACAAAAACACTAATTTGAAGAGATCCATGCAGATGTTTACAGCAGAATTATCAAGAGCCAAATTATGGAAAGAGCCCAAATGACCATCAACTGATGAAGAAGCAAAGAAAAAGTGGCATATACATATACAATAGAATATACTCAGTCAAGAAATAGAATGAAATCTTGCCCTTTGCAACAACATGGATGGAGCTAGACTTATTTAAGTGAAATAAGTCAGTCAGAGAAAGACAAATACTATAAGACTTCACTCGTATGATAAATTTAAGAAAGAAAACAAATGAATATTGGGGTGAGAAATAAATGAAAATAAGAAATAGACTCTTAAACATAAAGAAAAATCGATGGTTACCAGAGGGGAAGTGGGTGGGAGGATGTGTGAAATAGTTGATGGGAATTAAGGAGTCTACTTGTTATGAGCATTGGGGTGGTGTATATGGAATTGTTGAATCACTAAATTGTACAGTTGAAACTGACATTACACTGTTAACTAACTAGGATTTATTTTTATTAATTTATTTTTTATTATGTTATGTTAGTCACCATAGAGTACATCATTAGCTTTTGATGTAGTGTTCCATGATTTATTGTTTGCATGTAACACCCAGTGCTCCATGCAATATATGCCCTCCTTAATACCCATCACCAGGCTAACCCATTCCCCACCCCCCTCCCCTCTAAAACCCTCAGTTTGTTTCTCAGAGTCCATAGTCTCTCATGGTTCATCTCCCTCTCCAATTCCCCCGCTTCATTTTTCCTTTTCTTCTCCTAATGTCCTCCATGCTATTCCTTATGTTCCACAAATAAGTGAAACCATATGATAATTGACTTTCTCTACTTGACTTATTCACTTGGAATAATCTCCTCCAGTTCCATCCATGTTGATGCAAAAGTTAAATATTCATCTTTTCTGATGGCTGAGTAATATTCCATTGCATATATGGACCAATTATTCTTTATCCATTCATCTGTTGAAGGTAAACTCGGCTCTTTCCACAGTTTGGCTATTGTGGACATTGCTCCTATGAACTAACTGGAATTTTAATAAAAACTTGGAAAAACTGTAAACCAAAATACCTGGAGGCTTAACTACATTAAATGGGTCAACCAAGAAATCAAACAGCAAATTAAAAAAAATGAAGAAAAATCAAAATGAACAAACAATGGCCCCAAATCTTTAGGACTCAGGAAAAGCTGTTCTCACAGGGAAGACTACAGCAATATAAAACTATATCAGAAAGTAAGAAACATTATACCTAGAGGAGCTAGAAAAGGAACAAAGCCAAAAGCCATTATAAGGAAAGAATTAAAAAGACTTGAGAAGAAATAAATGAAACAGAGACTAAAAACACAGGTCAATGAAACTGGAACTGGTTCTTTGAAAAGATAAAATTGATAAACCTTTAGCCAGACTCATCAAGAAAAAAAAAAAAATGAAAGAGGACTCAAATAAATGGAAACAAAATGAAGAAGAAATGACAAATGACAGCAGAGAAATTCAATGCATTATAAGAGAATATTATGGAAAACTACATGCCAAAAAATTGAGGAACCAAGAAGAAATGGATAAATTCCTAGAAACACAAAATCTTCCAAAACTGTATCAAGAAGAAATAGAAAATCTGAACAGACGAATTACTAGCAGTAATCAGTAGTCACAAAACTTCCCCCAAAACAAATTTCAGGACCAGAGGGCTTCAGATGTGAATTTTACAAACATTTAAGGATGAGATAATACCTATTCTGCTCATACTATTCCAAAAAAATAGGAAAGAGAGGTAAGTATACAAATTCATTGTATAAGGCCAGCATTATCCTGATACCCAAGCCAGATAGACATTATAAAACAAAACAAAACTAAACTATAGGCCAAAATCTCTGATGAATACTGGCACAAAAGTCTTCAATAAAATATCATCAAAACTACTCATATATATAATTCACAGGATGTTTGGGTGGCTCAGCTGGGTAAACATAGAACTCTTGATTTTGGTTCAGGTCATGATCTCAGCATCATGAAATCGACCCTGCATCAGGCTCTGTGTTGGACATGGACCCTGCTTTAGATTCTCTCTCTCCATCTACCCCTCACCTACTCATGCTCACACACACTCTTTTTAAAAAAAATAAAAATAAAAATAATAATTTCCCAATGTCAATTGAATTTGGTTGAATATAACTTTTGGTCCAATATTATCCCTGGGTTGGCAAAGTGTTCAATATTTGCAAATCAATCAACAGAATACATCGAAAAGAAAGGGTAAGAAACATATCACTTCAAGAGACACAGAAAAAGCATTTGACAAAGGACAATATCCATCCATGAAAAAACCTCAAAAATGTAGGTTTAGAGGAAACATACCTCAATATAATAAAGCCCATCTATGAAAAACCTACAGTGAACATTATCCTCAACATGGAAGACTGAAACCTTTCCCCTAAGGTCAGGAACATGATAGGGATATCCACCCTCACCAACTGTTGTTCAACGCAGTACTGGAATTCCTAGCCTCAACAATGAGACAACAAAAAGAAGCAATACACATTGAAATTAGGAGGAAGAAGTCAAACTTTCACTGTTGCAGATGACATGACACCAAATATAGAAACCTGAAAGAAAAGAGAAAAGAAAACCTGGAAGACTCCACCAAAAATTGTTAGAGTTGACACACAAATTCAGCAAAGTCACAGGATACAAATTCAATGTACATAAATCTACTGCATTACTCTACACCAACAATGAAGCAGCATAAAGAGAAATCAAGCATTTAATTCCATATACAATTGGACCAAAAACCATAAAATGCCTAGAGATAAACCTCACCAAAGAGGTAAACAATCTGTACTCTGAAAATTATAAAATACTGATGAAAGAAATTGAGGAAGACACAAAGAAATGGGAAAATATTCCATACTCATGGATTGGATGAACAAATATTGTTAAAATGACTATACTACCCAAAGCAATCTACACATTCAACGCAGTGCCTATCAAAATACCACCAGCATTTCTCACAGAGCTAGAACAAACAATGCTTACATTTGTATGGAACCACAAAAGACCCTGAATATCCAAAGTAGTTTGGGAAAAGCAAAGCAAAGCAAAACAAAGCTGGAGGCATTAAGATTTTGGACTTCAAGATGTATTAATCAAAACAGTATGGTACTAGCACAAAAACAGACACACAGGTCCAAGGAACAGAATAGAAAACCTAGAAATAAGCCCACAACTATGTGGTCATTTAATCTTTGACAAGCAGGAAAGAATGGGAAAAAAGATAGTCTCTTCAACAAATCGTGTTAGGAAAACTGGACAGCAACATGGAAAAGAATGAAACTGGATCACTTTCTTACACCATACACAAAAATAAATTCAAAATGCATTAAAGGCCTAAATGTGAGACATGAAACCATAAGAATCCTGGAAAAGAGCACAGGGAGTGATTTCCCTGCATCAGCATATATATGTCTCTGGAGACAAGGAAACAAAAGCAAAAATGAACTATTGGAACTTCTTCAAAAGAAAAAGCTTCTACACAGGGAAGGAAATAATTCAACTAAAAGGCAACCTACAGAATGGGAGAAAATATTTGCAAATGACATATCTGATAAAGGGTTAGTATCCAAAATATTTAAAGAACCCATACAACTCAATACCCCAAAACAAAATAATCCAGTCAAGATAGGAACAGACTTTTCTCTAAAGAAGACATCCAGATGATGAACAGACATAAGAAAGGATGCTCAAAATCACTCATCATCAGGGAGGTGAACATCATAAAACTACAATGAGATATCACCTCACACCTGTCAGAATGCCTACAATTAACAACCTAAAAAACAACAGATGTTGGTGAGGATGTGGAGAAAGTGGAACAATCTTACACTGTTGGTGGGAATGCAAACTGGTGCAGCCACTCTGGAAAACAGTATGGAGCTTCCTTAAAAGGTTAAAAATAGAAATACCCTACGACCCAGCATTATTGCTACTGGATACTTACCCACAGAACACAATACTAATTCAAAGCAATACATGCACCCCTATGTTTATAGCAGCATTATCTACAGTAGCCACAATATGGAAAGAGCCCAAGTGTCCATAACTGATAAATGGATAAAGAAAATATGAGATAGATATAATAAGACCTATACATATATTTTACTTACATATATGTGTGTGTGTGTATATATAAAACTTCTACTTACAGGGCGCCTGGATGGCTCAGTTGGTTAAGCGACTGCCTTCGGCTCAGGTCATGATCCTGGAGTCCTGGGATCAAGTCCCACATCGTGCTCCCTGGTCAGCAGGGAGTCTGCTTCTCCCTCTGACCCTCCCCCCTCTAATGTGCTCTCTCTCTCTCTCATTCTCTCTCTTTCAAGTAAATAAATAAATAAAATCTTTAAAAAACACATACTTACATACATATAAAAATACTAAAATTGAAAATACTGAGGTATAAAAAGAATAGATTCCTGATATGGATGGAACTAGAGTGTATTAAGCTAAGTGAACCAAGTCAGTCAAAGATACATACCTCATAATTTCACTCATATGTGGAATTTAAGAAACAAAATAAATGAGCTAATGGAATAAAAAAAAGGTTGAGGCAGACCAAGAAACAGACTCAACAGACTCTTGACTCAGGAGAACAAACTGTTGGTTATCAGAGGGAAGGTGGGCAAGGGCATGGGAAAACAGGAGATGGGATCAAGAAGTATCCTTGTTTTGATGAGGAGCAGGTAATTAAAATAGACCTTAAAAATAAAATAAAAACAACATCTAGAACAACAGAAAATAACAAGAGTTGGCAAGAATGTGATGAATTTTGAAACCCTGTACACTGCTGGTAGGAATGTAAAATGATACAGCTATTGTGGAAAACATTACAGAGCTTTCTCAAAAGATTAAAAAAATAGAATTACCATATGATTCAGCAATTCCAGTATTGGGTATATATTCAAAAGAAATAAAAGCAGGGTCCTAGTGTTTAAAAGGGGCACATGCACCCCAATATTTACAGCAGCAATGTCCATAATAGTCAAACTATAGAAAAAACTCAGTTGCCCTTCGACAGATGAATGGATAAAGAAGAAGTGTACACACACACACACACACACACACACACACAGAGGAATATTACTCAGCCACCAAAAAGGATGAAACCTTGCCATTTGCAATGATATGTATGGAACTAGAGGGTATTATGCTAAGCAAAATAAGTCAGTCAGAGAAAGACAAATACCATATGAATTCACTTACGTGTAATTTAAGAAACAAAGAGATGAACATTAGGGAAAGGGAAGGAAAATAAGATGAAAATTGAGAGCGAGGCAAACCATAAGAGACTGTTAACTCTAGAGAACAAGGTGAGGGTTCCTCGAGGGGAGGGGTAAGGAGGGTGGGGGATGGGGTAGCTGGGTGATGGGCATTAAGGAGGGTACTTGGATATAATAAGCACTGGGTGTGATATGCAACTGATGAAGCACTAAATTCTATCCCTGAAACTAATAATACAGTATGTATTGAATGTGTGAATTCAATTTGAATTCAATTCAAATTGAATTGAATTGAAATAAAAAATAAAAAAAACTGAGGAGGGAGTTAAGATTATGGGAGAGTAGGGGACCCTGGGTTCATCTGATTCCTGGAATTCAGGTAGATATTTATCAAATCATTCTGAACAACTGTGAAATCAATCAGAGATCTGAGAAAATAAAATGCTGCAATTCTACAAATGGAAAAGTGTCCACCCTTGGAAGGTAGGAGATGAGAGAGTTGAACGCAATGGAATATAGCTGTGGATATGGCAGCAGGGAGGGTGGCTGTTGGAGGCGGCTACTGCAAAGGATTATAAGCAGCAGAGCACAAACGTGACATTTAGATGTCTGCCACGGTGGGAATGTGCCTGGCTTATAAGTGGTCAGGTGGGAAGAATCCCAGGTGTGACGGTGTGGTCTCAGGATCCCTCGGGTCACAAGAAGAATGGGTGTTTCTGAGAGCAGCCAAGTTCCTAGGCTGGGGAACAGAGGAAGCTGGCTGAGATCAGCAAGTCTAGGTCCTGGCTTTCTGCTTGGTATGGTCATAAACTGTGAATCACTACACAGTTGAGTGACCACACTCGGGGTAGGGGCCCAGCAAAAGACAGAAGTGAGTTGAGACTCCCTCCCTCCCCTGGAAGGAAAAGTGTGGGTCCTCACCAAAGGAGTCTGTAAAATTTGGAGACTTGAAAGTCAGTTGTGTGCCTGAGATCAAAACACTCAGTTACAGGCTGGGTGAACACAAAGTTCACATGTAAACCAGGATGACAAGAGTGACTGCTTTACTTTGAGGGCTAACTAAAGAATGAAGAGTATGGACTTTCAGCTTTAGGGCTTGAGAGTGTGGTGCCACCGTATTCAACCCCCAATCAGTGCTGAAAGCTTTCAGGGAACAAAGTAGCACCACATAGTGCTATCCAGAGGTGCTTACACTGAGGCTGGCTCCCTGGACAGGAGTCTTATAGTACAAGTACAAGGTAACCTGAGAATCAGGCAACAGGCCCTCCCCCAGAAGACCACAGGTACAACTCACTAGCACCAAGTTTACCTATTACAGAGAACTGTAAAATTCCAGCTCTTGGGGAAGACAGTATTATATATATATAATATATTATATTTTATATTCTTTATTCATATATTTTATTCATATATATTGATATATATTGATATATATATTCATATATTTTTAAATTATTCTTTAGTCTTTCAGGTTTATGTTTCTCACCTATTTTCTTAGTTTTTGAATTCTTTTAATTTTTAGCTTTTATTTTCAGATATTTCATTTATTTTCAGATATTTATTTATTTATTGTTTCCTTTCCTTTTATTTTATTTTGTTTTTGTATACATAAAAAATTTTTTTTCTTTCTTTCCTATTTTGGGATTTACCTTCTTTCAATACACAGAACAAAATACACCCAGGATCTCATTCTTTGTTTTTTTTCGGGTTTGTTCCTTGTTTTATATTTCTTATTTTGTTTTCTTCTGCTTTGTTTTCTTTTTCTCTTTTTTTGTGTGATTGTCTTTTCTCTTTCTTCTTTTCTTTTCTGGACATAATGATGAAATGGAGAAATTGACCCCAAAATAAAGAACAGAAGGTAGTACTCACAAACATGGATTTAATCCATACAGATATAAGAACATGTCAGAACTAGAACTTAAGCAATGAGTATAAAATAACTACCTGGGCATGATGAAAAGCATAGAAGGCACTAGACAATCCCTTACTGTACCAATAAAAGAACTAGAATGTAATCAGGAAAAAATTAAAATGCTAGTACTGAGATGCAATCACAAATGAGGATAAACGAGGCAGAAGAGTGACAAAGAAGAAAAATGATGGGGATAAAAAAGCTGAGATTAAAAGAGAAAAACAACTACTGGATCATCAGGGGAGACTTCAAGAAATCAGCTAAATTATAAAGCACAATAATATTTGAATAACAGAGGTCCCAGAAAATGAGGACAGTGGGAGGGGAGAATAAGGTTGATTTCAACCAATTATAGTGAGAACTTCCCTAATCTGGGTAAAGAAACAGGCATTCAGTCCAGGAGGGACAGAGAAACCCCCCTCAATATCAATAAAAGTAGTTCAACTTAACATATAATAGTGAAGCTTGCAATTTCAGAGATAAAGAAAAAATCCTGAAAGCAGCTCAGGACCAGAGATCCTTAACCTACAAGGGTAGAAACATAAGGCTGGCAGGAGACCTGCCCACACACTCTGATGGTCAGAAAGGACTGACATGATATATATTCAATGTGCTAAATGGGAAACATATGAGGCCAACAATACCTTATTCAGCAAAGCTGTCATTCAAAATAGAGGGAGAGATAAAGAACTTCCAGGACAAACAAAACTAAAGGAATTTATGAACACTAAACCATTCTTTCAAGAAATATTAAAGGGGATTCTTTGAGCGAAGGGAGAGCCCAAAAGTAACAAAGATCAGAAAGGAAAAAAGACATTTTATAGAAACAGCAAGGTTATAGGTATTACAATGGTACTAAATTCATATCTTTCAATAATTACTCTGAATGTAAAGGGAATAAATGTTCCATTCATAAGACATAGAGTATCAGGTTGGATAAAACAAAACAAACAAACAAAAAACCAAAAAACAAGACCCATAGATACTCTAAGTACAAGACTCACTTTAGACCGAAAGGCACCTCCAGATAGAAAGTGAGGGGATGGAGAACCATTTCACATGCTAATGGACATCAAATGAAAGCTGGAGCAACAATCTGTATATCAGACATATTATAGATGTAATAATAGATGGACTCTGAGAAACAACCTGGGCGTTTTAGAAGGGAGGGGCATGGGGGGATGGGTTAGCATGGTGAGGGGTATTAAGGAGGGCATGTACTTCATGGAGCACTGGGTGTTATACGAAATCAATGAATCATGGATCACTACATCAAAAACTAATGATGTACTGTATGGGGACTGACACAACATAATAAAAAAAAAGATGAAGAAGAGACTATATCATAATAAAAGTGTCTATCCAACAAGAAGTTCTAACAATTGTGGGGGGGCGGAGCAAAATGGCGGAGGAGTAGGAGACCTAGATTTCGTCTGGTCTCAGGAATTCAGGTGAATAGGGATCAAAACATTCTGAACACCTACAAACTCAACATGAGATCAAAGAGGAGAGTAGCAACAACTATCTGAACAGAGAAGCGACCACTTACTGGAAGGTAGACGTGCGGAGAAGTGAATCCGAGGCAATATTTGGGAGGCTTGACGGTGGGGGAGGGTCTTCTGTCGGCGGCTTCTGTCAAGTGCTAGAGCCGCGGAGCACAAAATCGGAACTGTTAGAAGTCGGCTCCGCTGAGGGACGTCGCTGCAGTGGCTAAGCGGGGGGTGGAACCCTCGCGGGACAGTGTGGTCTCAGGACCCTTGGGGTCACAGAAAGACCGGGGGAGGCTGAGTGCACCAGAGCTCCCAGGTATCGGAGCGGGGAAGCCGGCTGTAGAGACGGAGCCGAGGCGCAGGCTCTCAGCTTGGGGTGGCCATAAACTGTGATCCGCGGCCCAGTCGGGCCACTACTCCTCCAGCAGGGACCCAACAGGCGGCAGATCCGGGGAGACTCCCCTTCCTTCCCGGGGAGGAGCGGCGCGGGAACGCACCGCAGGGATCTGCTGGGTTTGGAGACTCCACATGGGGTCGGGTGCCAGAGATAGAAACGCTCGGTCACAGGCCAGGTGAGCACGGAGAGCGGCCGGAGACCGGGGAAACGGGAGTGACTGCTTTTCTCGGTGGGCGCACTGAGGAGTGGGGCCCCGAGTTCTCAGCTCCTCCAGCTGGAGATTGGGAGGCCACCATTTTTGCCCTGGTCCTCCAAGGCTGTACGGAGAGCTTGCAGGGAACAAAAGCTCCTGAGATCAAACCCGAGCAGCTTGCTTAGCACGGACCAACAAGGGTGGGGCAATTCAGCCTCCAGCAAAGACATTTGGAAACCACAGCAACAGGCCCCTCCCCCCAGAAGATCAGCCCGAACAGCCAGCAAGCCACGACCAAGTTTACTGATCAAGGAGAACTGGAGACTCCAGCGTTAGGGGAATACTGCACATAGAATTCATGGTTTTTTTTTTTACCATGATTCATTAGTTCATCAAAGTTAATTTTTGTTAACAGTTTTTTTTCTTTTTCCCTTTTTTAACCAACATCTTATCAATCTCTTTAAAAAAAAACTTTTTATTTTTCATTTTTAGAGTCATATTTTATCCCTTCATAGTAGTTACCCTTATTTTTGGCATATATATATATAAGTTGTTCCCTCTTTAAAATTCTGAGATACAGTTACTTCTAACAGATCAAAATATACCCTAAATCACTAGTGTATGTCTCTGTTCTAGTCTCCTGCCTGATCACATTCTCTCCCTTTTTTCTTTTTTTTTAAAATCTTCTTTCTTTTTTCAAACAACTTCTTATCTTATCAAGTCCTTTTATAAAATCTTTTATAATTTTCATCTTTACAATCATCTTCTATCCCTTCATTGTATCAACCCTTATTTTGAACATATATGTCTTTCTTCCTTTAAAATTTTAGGAGGCACTTTTGTCTAACAGATCAAAATACGCCCAAAATCTAGTGTGTGGCACTGATCTATGCACTAGCCTGATCATATATGATCACATTCTGCTTTTTTTGTATTGTTCTGTTTTTGTTTTTATCTTTTTTTCTTTTTTTTTTCTCTTTCTTTTTTCTTTCTTTCCCTTTATTTTCCCCCGGTTTCAGGTCTTTTCTGATTTGTATACAGTATATTTACTGGGGACGTTTTAAACCTGTTAGCATTTTGTTCTCTCATTCATCTATTCTCCTCTGGACAAAATGACAAGACGAAAAAAATCACCTCAGCAAAAAGAACAAGAGGTAGTACCGTCAGCCAGGGACCTACTCAATACGGACATTAGTACGATGTTGGACCGAGGGTTCAGAATCATGACTTTAAAGATACTAGCTGGGCTTGAAAAAAGCGTGGAAGTTATTAGAGAAACCCTTTCTGGAGAAATAAAAAAACTAAAATCTAACCAAGTCGAAATCAAAAAGGCTATTGATGAGGTGCAATCAAAAATGGGGGCACTAACTGCTAGGATAAATGAGGCAGAAGAGAGAATCAGTGATATAGAAGACCAAATGATGGAAAATAAAGAGGCTGAGAAAAAGAGGGAGAAACAACTACAGGATCACGAGGGCAGAATTCGAGAGATAAGTGATACGATAAGACGAAACAACATTAGAATATTTGGGATCCCAGAAGAAGAAGAAAGATAGAGAGAGGGGCAGAAGGTATATTGGAGCAAATAATAGCAGAGAACTTCCCTAATGTGAGGAAGGAGACAGGCATCAAAATCCAGGAGGCACAGAGAACCCCTCTCAAAATCAATAATAATAGGTCAACACCCGACATCTAATAGTATAACTTACGAGTCTCACAGACAAAGAGAAAATCCTGAAAGCAGCTCGGGAGAAGAGATATGTAACCTACAATGGTAAAAATATTAGATTGTCAACAGACCTATCCACAGAGACCTGGCAGGCCAGAAAGGACTGGCAAGATATCTTCAGAGCGCTAAACGAGAAAAATATGCAGCCAAGAATACTATATCCAGCTAGGCTGTCATTGAAAATAGAAGGAGAGATAAAAAGCTTCAGAACAAACAAAAACTAAAGGAATTTGCAAACACGAAACCAGCCCTCCAAGAGATATTGAAAGGTCCTCTAAGCAAAGAGAGAGCCTAAAAGCAGCAAAGATCAGAAAGGAACACAGACAACATACAGTAACAGTCACCTTACAGGCAATACAATGGCACTAAATTCATACCGTTCAATAGTTACCCTGAATGTAAATGGGCTAAATGCCCCAATCAAAAGACACAGGCTATCAGATTGGATTAAAAAACAAGACCCATCCATATGCTGTCTGCAAGAGACTCATTTTAGACCCAAAGACACCCCCACATTGAAAGTGAGGGCGTGGAAAACCATTGACCATGCTAATGGACACCAAAAGAAAGCTGGGGTGGCAATCCTTATATCAGACAAACTAGATTTTAAAACAAAGACTGTAATAAGAGATGAGGAAGGACACTATATCCTACTTAAAGGGTCTATCCAACAAGAAGATCTAACAATTGTAAATATCTATGCCCCGAACATGAGAGCCACCAAGTATATAAGGCAATTAATAACAAAAGCAAAGAAACACATTGACAACAATACAATAGTAGTGGGGGATTTTAACACCCCCCTGACTGAAATGGACAGATCATCTGAGCAAAAGATCAACAAGGAAATAAAGACTTTAAATGACACACTGGACCAAATGGACTTCACAGACATATTCATAACATTCCATCCCAAAGCAACGGAATACACATTCTTCTCTAGTGCCATGGAACATTCCCCAGGATTGATCACATCCTAGGTCACAAATCAGGTCTCAACTGGTACCAAAAGATTGGAATCATTCCCTGCATATTTTCAGACCACAATCCTTTGAAACTAGAACTCGATCACAAGAGGAAAGTCGGAAAGAACTCAAATACATGGAGGCTAAAGAGCATTCTACTAAAGAATGAATGGGTCAACCAGGAAATTAAAGAAGAATTAAAGAAATGCATTGAAACCAATGAAAATGAAAACACAACTGTCCAAAATCTTTGGGATACAGCAAAGGCAGTCCTGAGAGGAAAGTATATAGCAATAGAAGCCTTTCTCAAGAAACAAGAAAGGTCTCAAATACACAAGCTAACCCTACACCTAAAGGAGCTGGAGAAAGAACAGCAAATAAAGCCTAAACCCAGTAGGAGAAGAGAAATAATAAAGATCAGAGCAGAAATCAATGAACTAGAAACCAAAAGAACAGTAGAACAGAGCAATCAAACTAGGAGCTGGTTCTTTGAGAGAATTAACAAGATTGATAAACCCCTGGCCAGACTGATCAAAAAGAAAAGAGAAATGACCCAAATCAACAAAATCATGAATGAAAGAGGAGAGATCACAACCAACACGAAAGAAATACAAACAATTATAAGAACATATTATGAGCAACTCTATGCCAGCAAATTAGATAACCTGGAAGAAATGGGTGTATTCCTAGAGGTATCAACTACCAAAACTGAACCAGGAAGAAATAGAAAGCCTGAACAGACCTATAACCACTAAGGAAATTGAAGCAGTCATCAAAAATCTCCCAAGAAACAAAAGGCCAGGGCCAGATGGCTTCCCAGGGGAATTCTATCAGACATTTAAAGAAGAATTAATATCTATTCTCCTGAAACTGTTCCAAAAAATAGAAATGGAAGGAAAACTTCCAAATTCATTTTATGAGGCCACCATTACCTTGATCCCAAACCAGACAAAGACCCCATCAAAAAGGAGAATTACAGACCAATATCCTTGATGAACATGGATGCAAAAATTCTCACCAAACTACGAGCCAATAGGATCCAACAGTACATTAAAAGGATTATTCACCACGACCAAGTGGGATTTATCCCTGGGCTGCAAGGCTAGTTCAACATCCGCAAATCAATCAACGTGATACAATACATTAACAAAAGAAAGAACAAGAATCATATGATCTTCTCAATAGATGCAGAAAAAGCATTTGACAAAGTACAGCATCCTTTCTTGATCAAAACTCTTCAGAGTATAGGGATAGAGGGTACATACCTCAATATCATAAAAGCCATCTATGAAAAACCTACAGCGAATATCATTCTTAATGGGGAAAAGCTGAGAGCTTTTCCCCTAAGGTCAGGAACGCAGCAGGGATATCCACTCTCACCACTGCTATTCAACATAGTATTGGAAGTCCTAACCACAGCAATCAGACAACAAAAAGAAATCAAAGGCATCCAAGTCGGCAAAGAGGAAGTCAAACTCACACTCTTTGCAGATGATATGATACTTTATGTGGACAACCCAAAAGACTGCACCCCAAAACTGGTAGAACTCATACAGGAATTCAGTCAAGTAGCAGGCTATATAATCAATGCATAGAAATCAGTGGCATTCCTATACACCAACAACAAGACAGAAGAGAGACAAATCAAGGAGTCGATCCCATTCACAATTGCACCCAAAACCGTAAGATACCTAGGAATAAATTTAACCAAAGAGGCAAAGGATCTGTACTCAGAAAACTATAAAATACTCAGGAAAGAAATTGAAGAAGACACAAAGAAATGGAAAAACGTTCCATGCTCATGGATTGGGAGAACAAACATTGTGAAGATGTCAATGCTACCTAGAGCAATCTACACATTCAATGCAATCCCCATCAAAATATCATCCACTTTTTTCAAAGAAATGGAATAAATAATCCTAAAATTTGTATGGAACCAGAAGAGACCCCGAATAGCCAGAGGAATATTGAAAAAGAAAAGCAAAGCGGGCGGCATCACAATTCCGGATTTCCAGCTCTATTACAAAGCTGTCATCATCAAGACAGTATGGTACTGGCACAAAAACAGACACATAGATCAATGGAACAGAATCAAGAGCCCAGAAATGGACCCTCAACTCTATGGTCAACTTATCTTTGACAAAGCAGGAAAGAATGTCCAATGGAAAAAAGACAGTCTCGTCAACAAATGGTGTTGGGAAAATTGGACAGCCACATGCAGAAGAATGTAACTGGGCCATTTCCTTACACCACACACAAAAATAGACTCCAAATGGTTGAAAGACCTAAACATGAGACAGGAGTCCATCCAAATCCTAAAGGAGAACACAGGTAGCAACCTCTTTGACCTCAGTCGCAGCAACTTCTTCCTAGAAACATCACCAAAGGCACGGGAAGCAAGGGCAAAAATGAACTATTGGGATTTCATCAAGATAAAAAGCTCTTGCACAGCAAAAGAAACAGTCCACCAAACCAAAAGACAACCGAGAGAATGGGAGAAAATATTTGCAAATGACATATCAGATAAAGGGCTAGTATCCAAACTCTATAAAGAACTTATCAAACTCAACACCCAAAGAACAAATAATCCAATCAAGAAATGGGCAGACGACATGAACAGACATTTTTCCAAAGAAGACATCCGAATGGCCACCAGGCACGTGAAAAAGTGCTCAAGATCGCTCGGCATCAGGGAAATCCAAATCAAAACCTCAATGAGATACCACCTCACACCCGTCAGAATGGCTAAAATTAACAAGTCAGGAAACGATAGATGTTGGCGGGGATGTGGAGAAAGGGGAACCCTCCTACACTCTTGGTGGGAATGCAAGCTGGTGCAACCCCTCTGGAAAACAGTATGGAGGTTCCTCAAAAAGTTGAAATTAGAGCTACCATTCGATCCAGCAATTGCACTACTGGGTATTTACCCCAAAGATACAAATGTAGGGACCCAATGGGGTACGTGCACCCCAATGTTTATAGCAGCAATGTCCACAATAGCCAAACTGTGGAAAGAGCCAAGATGTCCATCAACAGATGAATGGATAAAGAAGAAGTGACATATATACATAATGGAATATTATGCAGCCATCAAAAGGAATGAGATCTTGCCATTTGCAATGACGTGGATGGAACTGGAGGGTGTTATGCTTAGTGAAATAAGTTAATCAGAGAAAGACATGTATCATATGACCTCACTGATATGAGGAATTCTTAATCTCAGGAACAAACTGAGTGTTACTGGAGTGGTTGGGGTTGGGAGGGATGGGGTGGCTGGGTGATAGACATTGGGGAGGGTATGTGCTACGGTGAGCGCTGTGAATTGTGCAAGACTGTTGAATCACAGATCTGTACTTCTGAAACAATGCAACATATTTTAAGAAAAAAGAAAAAGAAGAAGATAGCAGTAGAGGAAGAATGAAGGGGAGTAAGTCAGAGGGGGAGACGAACCAGGAGAGGTGATGGACTCTGAAAAACAAACTGAGGGTCCTAGAGGGGAGGAGCGTAGGGGGATGAGTTAGCCTGGTGATGGGTATTAAAGAGGGCACATTCTGCATGGAGCACTGGGTGTTATGAACAAACAGTGAATCATGGAACACTACACCAAAACAAATGATGTAATATATGGTGATTAACATAACAATAAAAATTAAAAAAAAAAGAAGTTCTAACAGTTGTAAATATCTATGCCCCTAGCTAGGGGGCAGCCAATTATATAAGCCAATTAATAATCAAAGTAAAGAAACACATTGATAATAATACAATAATAATAGGGGAGTTTAACACCCCACTCACAGCTATGGACAGATTATCTAAGCAGAAAATCAACAAAGAAACAAGGGCCTTGAATGACACCCTGGCCCAGATGGATTTTACAGATTTATTCAGAACATTTCATACTAAAGCTGCAGAATATACATGTTCTTGAGTTCACATGAAACATTCTCCAGAGTAAATCATGTACTGGGTCACAAATCAGGTCTCAACAGTTAAAAACAATTGAGATTATACCATGCACGTTTTCAGACCACAATGCTTTAAATCTTGAACTCAATCACAAGAAAAAAATTGGAAGGATGACAAATAACATGAGCTTAAAGAGCATCCTACTAAATAATGAATGGGTCAACCAGGAAATTAAAGAAGGATTTTAAAATAATTCATGGAAATAAATGAAAATGGATATACAAATGTTCAAAACCTTTGGGATGCAGCAAAGGCAATCCTAAAAGGAAAGATATAGTAATACAGGCCTCCCTCATGAAACTAGAAATGTCTCAAATACACAAACTAACCTTATACCTAAAGGAGCTGATAATAAAGCAAACAGCAAATAAAGCCTAAACCCAACAGGAGAAGAGAAACAATAAAGATTAGAGCAGAAATCAATGATAAATAAAAAACCAGTAGAACAGAGCAACAAAATAGGAGCTGGTTCTTTGAAAGAATTAATGACTTTGATCAACCCCTAGCCAGACTTATTGAAAAAGAAAAGAGAAATGACCGACAAAAATAAAATCATGAATGAAAGAGGACAGATCACAACCAACATCACAAATATTCAAACAATTTAAAAGAATATTGTGAGCAATTATATACCAACAAATTAAGCAACCTAGAAGAAATGGATGCCTTCCTGGAAACTTACAAACTAATAAGACTTAAACAGGAAGAATAGACAATCTGAATAGACCAATAACCTCTAACAAAATTGAAGCAGTAATCAAAAACATCCCCAAAAAACAAAAGTCCAGTGCCAGATGGCTTCCCAGTGAAATTCTACCAAACATTTGAAAAAGAATTAATACCTATTCTTCTAAAGCTGTTTCAAAAAATAAAAATGGAAAGAAAACTTGTAAACTCATTCCATGAGGCAAGCGTTACCTTGATCATCAAACCAGACAAAGATCCCACCAAAAAGGAGAATTACAGCCCAATATCCCTGATGAACACTGGATGTAAAAATTCTGACCAAGATAATAGCTAATAAGATCCAAAAGTACATTAAAACTATTATTTACCATTACCAAGTGGAATTGATTCCTGGGCCACAGGGGTTGTCAAAATCTGCAAATCAATCAATGGGATACACCACATTAATAAAAGAAAGGACGAAAACCATATGTTCCTCTCAATAGATGCAGAAAACAATTTGACAAAACATAGCATCCTTTCTTAATAAAAACTTTTCACAGTGTAGGGACAGAGGGAACATAACTCAATATCATAAAAATTAGTTATGAAAAATGCATAATGAAATCATCCTCAAAAAGGAAAAAAAAATGAGAGTTTGTCCCCTTAAGGGTCAGGGTCACAACAGGGATGCCCACTCTCATCACTGCTGTTCAACATAGTACTGGAAGTCCTAGTCTCAGCTATCAGATAACATAAAGAAAAGGCACCCAAACTAGAACAGAAGAAGTCAAACTTTCCTTTTCCACAGACAACATGATATTCTATGCAGAAAAACCAAAAGACTCCACCTCAAAATTTCTAGAACTTATACAAGAATTCAGCAAAGTCACAGGATATAAAATCAATACACAGAAGTCAGTTGCATTTTTATACACTAACAATGAGGAAGAAGAAAGAGAAATCAAAGAATCCATCCCATTTACAATTGCACCAAAACCAATAAGATACCTAGAAATAAACCTAACCAAAGAGCTAAAGGATCTGTACTCTGACAACTATAGAATACTAATGAAAGTCGAGGAAGACGCAAAGAGATAGAGTCCATGCACATAGACTGGAAGAACAAATATTGTTAAAATGACTATGCTACCCGAAGCAATCTACATATTCAAAGTAATTCTCATCAAAATACTATCAAGAATTTCATAGAGCTGGAGCAAACAATCCTAAAATTTTTATGGAAACAGAAAAGACATTGAATGGCCAATGAAATGTTGAAAAAGAAATTGAAAGCTGGAGGCATCACAATTCTGGACTTCAAGCAGTATGACAAACCTGGAATCACTGATCAATGGAACAGAATAGAGAGCCCAGAAATGGACCCCCACCTCTATGGTCAACTAATCTTCAACAAAGCAGGAAAGAATAACCAATGGATAAATGACAGGCTTTTCAAAAAATGGCGTTGAGAAAATTGGACAGCCACAGTGTCCAGAATGACGCTGGACCATTTTCTTACACCCTACACAAAGATAAACTCAAAATGGATGAAACATCTGAATGTGAGTCAGGAATCCATCAAAATCCTAGAAGAGAACACAGGCAGCATCCTTTTTGACCTCGGCTGCAGCAGCTTCTTACTAGACTTATCACCAAAGGCAAGAGAAACAAAAGCAAAAATAAACTATTGAGACTTCATCAAGACAAAAAGCTTTTGCACAGCAAAGCAAACAGCAAACAAAATTAAAAGGCAACCTACAGAATGGGAGAAGATATTTGCAAATATCTTATCAGGTAGAAGGCTGGTGTCCAAGATCTATAAAAAGTCTTATCAAACTCATCACCCCAAAAAACAAATAATCTAGTTAAGAAATGGGCCAAAGACATGAACAGATATTTGTCCATCCCTCACCTCAGTCAGAATGGCTAAAATGAACAAGACATGATAAAGCAGATGTTGGTGAGGATGCAGAAAACAGGGAACCTTTTACACTACTGGTAGGAATGAAAACTGGTGCAGCCACTCTGGAAGCAGTATGTAGTTTCCTCAAAAATTTAAAAAATAGCGATACCCTACAATCCAGGAATTGCACTACCAGTATTTATCCAAAGGATACAAATATAGTGATTTGAAGGGGCACGTGAACCCCAATGTTTAATAGCAGTATCCACAATAGCTAAAGTATGGAGAGTGCCAAAATGTCCATCAACAGATAATTAGAAAAATTATATATATATATATATATATATATGGAATATTACCCGGCAAACAAAAATGAATGAAATATTGGGGCGCCTGGGTGGCTCAGCTGGTTAAGCGGCTGCCTTCGGCTCAGGTCATGATCCCAGGGTCCTGAGATCGAGCCCCGCATCGGGCTCCCTGCTCCGTGGGGAGCCTGCTTCTCCCTCTCCCTCTGCCTTCCTCTCTGCCTACTTGTTCTCTCTCTCTCTCTGTCAAATAAATAAATAAATAAATAAATAAAATCTTTTAAAAAAATGAGTGAAATATTGCCATTTGAGACAACATGGATGGAACTTGAGAATATTAATTGTAAGTGAAATAAGGTCAGTCATGATTTCACTCAGATGTGGAATTTAAGAAACAAAACAGATGAACATATGGGAAGGGAAGGAAAAATAAAATAAGATGAAAATTGAGAGTTAGGCAAATCATAGGAGATGATGAACTCTAGGAAAACTGAGGTTTTCTGGAGGGGAAGTGGGTGGGGAGAAGGGATATAGGGTGATGGGCATTAAGGAGGGCACTTGATGTAATGACACTGGATGTTATATGCAACTGATAAAGCACAAAATTCTTACTTGTGAAACCAATAAATAAAAAGAAAAAAAAATCCGTCAAGTGTGCTCGCACAACATTTTGGGTGCCCGCAAGCCAGTCAGCAGATTCACACTTCCAGATGCATCTCAGAATATGCTCAGAGCCAACAAACCCCCGATCACTGTGGATACTGTAACCCCATAGATGGCCCAGGTTTCCTCACACATTCCATGATATTTCCAAAAGACCAATAACCCACACCAGAATACTCAGGCATCTTCAGGAAACCTATTCTATTTGGAGGCCCAGAGACAATGCAAGACTCAAATTACAGATCCATCCAAACAAAATGACATAACACCCACAATATGGAATCCCAGATGTATCTAAGCTGGTGTATAAGACTTGGGAAACCTAAACTCAGCTGAGGGGACATTCAGTTCAGAGAAACCCCGAAATATGCCGCTTTTCCTACAACATAAGAAAGGCTATCTCAGACCCAAAGAAGGGTTCTAAGAAATAATACAAGGAAATTTCAGACCCATGTAAGAAAAAGAATCAGCTGAGGCATCTGAAAGTAACACTCCCAACAACACCAAACTTAGCACAGGAGAGATCAAATTCACATCAAGGGACACAGATCTACCTCAGCGAATCAGCTAAGGGTAACCCAGTCCACCTCTGAGAGCACACCCCTGAGACCAGAAAGATGCACAGGCCCACACAAGAAAGCCCAGATTCATTTCCCAAGACCCACATATAAAAACTTGGACTAAATTTGGGAATATAAACTCAGATATGGCATTCAGACTTCACCTGAGGTGTGTAAATATACCACAAAAGTTCCCAAACATGCCTTAGTAAGGCTGAAACATACCTTAAGTAATCTAGACACATCTCAGGAAAACAGGATCAAACTAGGAGATTTCTGATAAGCCCCTCAACACCCAGATTCAGCTAAGGCATCCAAAACAACACTAGATGGTCTTACACTTTCAAAAAGATAGGAAGGGAGGAAGTGAGGAAGGGAGGAAGGGAGGGAGACGAGGGAGAAAGAAAGGAAAGAAAAAGAAAAGAAGGAAGGAAGGAAGAGAGAGAGAGAGAAAGGAAGGAAGGAAGGAAGGAAGGAAGGAAGAAGAAGAGAGAAAGAAAGAAAGAAAGAAAGAAAGAAAGAAAGAAAGAAAGAAAGAAAGAAAGACAGAAAGAAAGAACGAAAGAAAGAAAGAAAGAAAGAAAGAAAAGAAAGAAAGAAAGAAAGAAAGAAAGAAAGAAAGAAAGAAAGAAAGAAAGAAAGAAAGAAAGAAAGAAAGAAAGAAAGAAAGAAAGAAAGAAAGAAAGAAAGAAAGAAAGAAAGGAAGGAAGAAAGAAAGAAAGGAAAGAAAGAAAGAAAGAAAGAAAGAGAAAGAAAGAGAGAGAGAGAAAGAAAAAAAGAGAGGAAGGCGGGATGGATGGATGGAGGGAGAGAGGAAGAGAGGGAGGGAGGGAGAAAGAGTGAAAGAGGGAAAGAAAGAGATAAAAGAGTGGAAAAAAAGGAAAAAACCTAGACCAGCCACTAGTGGAACTCACTTCCATATTAGGGGAGTCAACTCTGCTCATTCATATGGAAGCCAGACCTCCTCAGGGACTGAGATGTACCTAAGCAACTTCAGACAACAAGTGAAGGGACTACATAGCAAACTCAGATTTACAGACCAAACTGAAGGAACCAATCCCACTAAATGTATCTTATACCCAACTAGAGGACACATACTAGCATAGGGAATGCAAACTTAAACAGAGGCATTCTCAAGGAATATCCTAACATTCCATAATCAAAACATATTTCAGCCCCACCTTAAGGGACTGTAGAGTAACTGCAAGGGATCCAGGAGACTTTGGTTCAGCTGAAAGCATACAGACTCAGCATAAAAGACTCTATATAACACATCAGATAGATTTAGATGCTACTCAGCAAGTCTCAGACCCCATGAAGTGTCCAAAACTACACATGGTGGATCCTGGATCAGCTTACTGATATAAAGACTTGACTCAAGCATCTTCAGAGACTACCTTGTTGGGCCCACACTCAACACAGGAATCTCAGATCCACCCGTAGGGATCTCAGATCTATTATGTGTTACCTAGGTTCTGCTGGAATCATAGAACACAGTTAAGGATACTCAGATTCCAGCAAAGGATATCTCCAACCATGCCAGATGGCTGTAGAGAGCAGACACACATAATGAAACACAAACTTATTTCTCTATACTCCGGCACACCTCAGAAAAACACAGACCAAATTCAGGGTATGCAGAGTCACATCACTCATCATATAACATCACTGTAGTGTCTACTTGCCACCTCTAAGTGTCTCAAGCCTACCTCAGAGAGGAACAGACATATCACATCTATGCTCAGATCCAACTGTGAGAGACTCAGTTCTGCTACTCCTGATCCACCTTGGAGTTAGCAACCCCCCCTCACGGGATTCCAGACACTTCAGGGTATCCTAGTCAGCTGAGATCATGACACATCTCAGAGGGAACCCAACACACTTTGAGTATACAAAATTCATATTAGGCAATCAAAATTCAATGTGGATTCTCTAGACTCAGGGACATCTAGACTCACATCAAGGGACCACAGCTCGGCTCAGATATCTCACAAACCAGCATAGGATCTCAGACATACACAAAATCCTCAGATCCATTTCAGGAAATGTAAATTCAGTTCATGAACCACACAAACATCTTTGAGGACCCCAGAGAGCTTCCCCAGATCAGGTATAGGAGATCCCATTCAAATGAAAGAACACAAATACACCCATGATTTCTCCAGATTCAAGTCAGGTGATCCAGAATCAGTTTGCGACCAGAGATCCAAGTTAAGAGATCCAAGACCCAGTTCATGAGATACAAATTTGGTTAAAGCATTCCCTGATGATATCACAGGGGTCTCAGACCCTCAAAGGAAGACCCAGTTCCACCACAATAGGCCAAACATCACCACAGAGAAGCAATTCTACCTAGGTATCTTAGATAAAACCTATGGGAACCAGGAAATCAACAGGTTACCCAGATATTTTTCAGGGCACCCAGACTTAGATGAGAGGACTTCATAGTACACACCAGGTGGCTACAAACTAAAATCAGGGATCCATGTAGGGAGGCACAAAAACTAACACAGGGGTTCAAATTACCATGTAAGGGATACAGGCTCAGAATGGGACTCCACTCAGCTCAGTCATCTCCAAATAATACAACATAACCACATTCAACACAAGGAACCCTAAATCCACCTTAAGTGATACAGACCTGACTCTTGAGATTCAGCTCAAGAGACAATACCCACTGAGAGGTCCAGGATCGATACCATAAGTGGTTCCAAAATAAATTCAGGGAGTCTAAGACTAAATAAAGAGACTTAAGAAATACCACAGGGGATCCATTCTGTACGCACCTAATCATATATAGACTCAGCTCTGGGATCTCTAACCAGTGCCTCAAAAGGTCCACACTCAGCACAAGCTATGTAAGACCCTCCACAGAAGACACAGTCTCAGCACAGAGGACCCACTGTCAGCTCAAATCCTCAAACAACATACTGTTTGGCCCCCACACAGTACAGGTGTCCAAAAACCCACCTACTTTTGTGACCCTAGACCCATGCCACAGTCTAACCTCAGTGGATGACAGACTTACTTCAGAGTATCTAAAGTCAACTCTGGCATACATATACAATATTTGTGCACGTCTTAGACCCATGTGGGTCTCAATGAACATTAAGGGATCCATACTTAGCTCAAGAGCCTCCAAACCTACTCAAGAAATACAGAGTCATTTCAGATCATAAACATTTGCCCAGACCCACAGTGAGCAGTTCTCAGCTCAGACATCTTCAGATAACACAACAGGGAACCCCAGAATGAACTTAAGTGTCCCAGACCCATTATGAAGTCCTAGACCTGTATCAAAGGATCCAGCCTTATCATGTTGTCTTAAAATTTCCCCAACACTCTGAGACCCACCTTATGGGTTCTACACCTACACAAGGACCCTAACCTCTGAGAACACTGAGCTTTGGAGACCATGGAACCACTTCAGGAAATGCCAGACCCACCTCAGGGAAATAACAACCTACTTAAGATGAATCAACTCATGAGACCCAAACCTAATTCAGGAAACCCAGACACACCTCAGAAATCCACAGACCCACCTCCAGAGAACCTAGATCCACCTAGAAATCCAGATATTATCTTAAGCTATCCCCAGACTATGTACCAGTGGGCCCGATAGCAAATCAAGTGCCCTAGGCCCACCTCAAGGGATCTAAAGTCAACTTAAGCATCCCTAATAAATATCACAAGGAGTCCCAGACCCAACTCTAGGATCCCTGTTCTACATCCTGGATCCTAATGCCACTTCAGAGTATCATGAATTATCTCAGAAGATATTAGACCTGCCTCAGAAGATACGAGATCCTCCTCAGAGGAGCCCCAACCCAACTGAAGCTATGAATATGACTCAGGAGACACTACACCTACCTCAGGTGTTAAATGTGTATCAGTAGATCCCTGATTCACATCAGAGGATTCAGCTTCAGCTTAGTCTATGTAAATAAACCCAGACTACACTGTGACTAAGATTAGGAGAAACCCTAAATATCTTAGATAACCCCAGTCCCACATTAGGGCACCCAGATCTACCTCACTGGACCCCAAAATGATATTAAAAGCCCCATATTTTACTCAGGAGTCCCCAGACCCACTTGGGGCCCAAGACCCCAAACTGGAAACCAGATACTCTCCTCAGGGGCCCATACCCACCTCCAGAACTCTACACCTAACAAATGTGATAACAAATCCAACCAAGGGTACCAACCCACTGATCAAGATACTGTGGATCCATTTTATGGGTCTGAGGCCTATGTCAGAAGACCTCAGCACAGATGACCCAGATTTAGGTGAAAGACCTTACATCTAACTCAATTCTAACAATTGCAGTGTCCTCACACTTATATAAATCACCCCCAGACACACAAAGGGGCTCCATATACAACTCAGGAGCCCATGAATCAACTTTTGGGTCCCTAGACCCATGTTAAAGCACAAAAGCTCAGCTCATGCATCTCTTCAGAACAATCCAGTGATCCCATATCTGCTCAAGGGACCTAAACACAATTTACGCCTTTGTAGACAATACCCCAGGTTGCCCCAAACCCAATTCAAGTGATTACAATTTATCTAAAAAGACCCAGCATCCACCTCAATGAGTCACCACATCCTCTTCTGGAGACCTAGATTCAGCTTATGAATCCCCAGACAAAATACCAAGAGTTCTACATCCAACTCAGACACCACAAATCTAAATCAGGAAGCCTTAGACAAAAGTACAGGGTCTAGGACTCAGTTTATAAATCCAAGATCCACCTCAGGCTGTTCAGACATAATACAATAGCATAATTGCATACCACAAAGGGCCAATTCTCTTATTAGTGGACCCAAACTCACTTCCTAGGAACTTCTGTTCTCCTCTTAGGGTTCAGACCACCATGATGAAGACCAAAACAGCATTAAGTGGGGAGACTAATTTGCTCTTTTTGGAGCATGTCTCAATGAGACAGCATTCATGGAGACACATCTCTGGGAATAAAGGAGCTGGCAGGTGCCATTTCCCTCCCCTGCCCCTCAGCATAAACACAGAGACCCCTATAGGAAGCAACACAGCACCAAAACTGGTTGTCTAACTTTCTTACATCAAGCGCCGCATCACACACTCTGGTGGTCCTGCCCTCCCTCTCAAACTATTCTTGTTTTTTTTTTTTTTTTCAGTCAAGGTTGCCTCAGTCCCAGCAAGGTGGTCCCCTTCCCTAGAAGATCAGCACAAATGCTGCCTATGCCATGTCTTCCAACAATAGAGTTCTGCAGGGCCTATGTTATGGTGGAAGTACTATCAGGGTTTATTTCAATAGCAGAAAAAAATTATGGTTGAATTGTGGTTAAAACTCACCACATTCTGGCCAGGGATGAAACACTACCCACTGCAGCCAAGAAGAGCCACTGCAGACAACTGATCTGAAGGGCAGAGCGGCCAAGACACACAGCAGAGTGCATGCAGCACACAGCAGGGACCCTCCCTGAAATGACAGGCCGTGGAACTACCTTGTCTTAATAAAGCCATTATTCTCAGGACCAAGAGACATTAAGGCTTTTCTAATACAGAGAAGAAAGAGACACAGACAAAATGAGAAGGCAGAAAAATCTGTCCCAAATGAAAAACAGGGTAAGGCCACAACCAGAGATCTTAGTGAAACAGATATGAGTAACATGCCTCATGGAAAATTTAAAGCAGCAATCATAAGGATACTCTCTGGGCATGAAAAAGAATGAAAGACTTCAGAGAGGGAAGGACCACAGAGATAAAACAGTTAAAAAAGAACCATAGATGAAGAATACAATAAACAGCGTTTTAAACAGACTGGACAGAAAGAATACAAAGATGGAAGAAGCAAAGGAACAAATAAATTATATAAAAGACAATGCTATGGAAATAATGAAGCTGAACAAAAGAGAGAAAGAAGAATAATGGAGCAGTAGAATAGACTTAAGGAACTCAGTGACTCCATCAAACATAATTAAATTTATATTCTTGAAGACCCAGAAAAAGTCAAGAGAGAAAAGGAAGCAGAAAATTTATTTGAGGAAATCATAGCTGAAGATTTCCCTAATGTGGGAAACAGACATCCGCATTAAGGAGGCACAGAAAATTTCCAGCAACATCAATAAAAGCAGTACAAGGACACTTGAGTGGCTCAGTTGGTTAAGTGTCCAACTCTTGATATCAGCTCAAGTCATGGTCTCATGGATTGTGAGACTGAGCCCCACATCAGGCTCAGTGGGATGTCAGCTTGGAATTCTCCCTCTCTGTCTTCCCCTCCTCACTTTTCAAGTATATACATACATGCATGCATACATACATACATACATACATACATTTATACATACACACATAAATCTAAAAAAAGAAAGCAGACCAACACCAAGATAAGGAATCCATCCCATTTACAATTGCACCAAAACCCATAAGATACCTAGGAATAAATCTAATCCTAGAGGTAAAAGATCTGTATCCTGAAAATTATAAGCACTGATGAAAGAAACTGAAGATGACACAAAGAAATGGGAAAACATCCCATGCTCAAAGATTGGGAGAATATTGTGAAAACATCTATACTACCCAAAGCAATCTATACATATAAGGCAATTGATATAAAAATACCACCAGCCTTTTTCACAGAGTGAGAAGAAACACTCCTGAAATTTGTATGGAACCACAAAAGACCCTGAATAGCCAAAGCAAACTTTCAAAAGAAAAGCAAAGCTGGAGGCATCACAATTCCAACCATCAATTATACTATGAAGCTGAAGTGCTTAAGACAGTGTGGTACTGGCACAAAAAGACACATAGATCAATAGAACAAAACAAATCCCAGAAATGAATCCACAACTATATGGTCAATTAATCTTTGACAAAGCAGGAAAAAATATCCAGTGGAAAAAAGACAGGCTCTTCAACAAATGGTGTTGGGGAAACTGGACAGCAACATGCAAAAGAATGAAACTAGACCACTTTTTGACACCATACACAAAAATAAATTCAAAATGGATTCAAAAGACCTAAATGTGAGACAGGAAACCATGAAAATCCTGGAGGAGAACACAGGAAGCAACCTCCATGATATTGGCTGAAGCAACTTCTTTCTAGGTATGTATCTGAGGCAAGGGACACAAAAGCAAAAATAAGCAACTGGGATTTCATCAAAATAGGAAACTTATCTTTTAAAGATTTTATTTATTTTTTTGACAGAGAGAGAGCGAGAGCAGGAACACAAGCAGGGGGAGTGGGAGAGGGAGAAGCAGGCTTCGCGCTGAGCAGGGAGCCCGATGTGGGGCTCGATCCCAGGACCCTGGGATCATGACCTGAGCCGAAGGCAGACACTTAATGACTGAGCCACACAGGCGCCCCCAAATAGAAAACTTCTCTACAGTGATGGAAACAATCAAACTAAAAGTCAACCTAGGAACACATGGGTGTCACAGTCACTTAAGCATAGGCTTTCAGCTCAGATCCTGGGGTCCTGTGATTGAGCCCCATATCTGGTTCCCTGCTCAGTTGGGAGGCTGTTCTGCTCTGCCTACCACTCCCCCTGCTTGTGCTCTTTCTCTGAAAAATAAATAAATAAAAATTTAAAACTTCAACCTATGTAATAGGGGAAGATACTTGCAAGTGACACAACTGATAAAGGTTGCTATTCAAAATCTATAAAAAACTTATCAAACTCAACACCCAAAAACCAAATAACCCAGTTAAGAAATGGGTAGAATATTAATAGACATTTCCCAAAGAAGACATCCAAATGGCCACTAGGTATATGAAAAGATGCTCAACATCCCTCATCATCATGGAAATACAAATCAAAACAACAATGAGATACTGCCTCACACTAGTCAGAATGGCTAAAAGTAACCATACAGATGCTGGCAAGGATGTAGAGGAAGGGTGACCCTCTTACACTGTTGTTGGGAATGCAAAGTGGCGCACTTTGGAAAACAACGTGGAGGTTCTCCAAAAAATTAAACATAGAACTACCCAATGATCCAACAATCACACTACTGGGAATTTACCCAAAGAATACAAAAACACTAATTCAGAGATTATAAGCACTATGATGTTTATCAATACTAGCCAAATTATGGAAACAGCTCATGTGCCCATCTGCTGATAAATGGATAAAGGAAACATGGTATACATGTACAACGAAATATTAATCAGCCATTAAAATAGAATGAAATTTTGCTATTTGCAACAATGTGGATATAACTAGAGAGTATTATGCTAAGCAAAATAAGTCAGTCAGATAAAAACAAATACAGTATGATTTCACTCATATGTGGATACATAACAAAATGAGTATAGGGAAAAAAAAGAGAGAGGCAAATCAAGCAACAGACCCTTAACTACAGAGAAGTGATGGGTACCAGAGGGGAGGTGGTTTAAATCAGTGATGAGGATTAAGGAGTACACTTGTGATGAGCACCAGGCATTGTATTGAAGTGTTGAATCACTATATTGCATAATTGAAACTAATTTTCTTTATGCTAACTGGAATTTAAATAAAATCTTAAGAAAGGGGTGCAAACTAAGCTCAGACAAAAGCAAAAGATCTAGCCTCAGCTTAGAAGACCCAAGTTCCAGTTCAAGAGATCCAGAAACATTTCAAGAGCCCTCAAACCTATTATTGGGAACCACAGACTCATATAGTAAACTATATTCATTTGGGCATCTCAGGAAACATGCCAGAGACCCAGATAGATCAGGGGACCCAGACTTTAGGTCAGGAGAACCCAGAACAAATTCTTAATTTGCCAGACCCACCCCAGAAGAGCATAAACCCATTCCAAAGGAATCAAACTCTACTCAAAGAGATATATAGGGAATTAGGGCACCCCAGACACAACACAGAACTTGAGACCAACTTCAAGAAGATCCCCCTCTCACCTGAAGCAGCCCTAAAACCACTTTAAAAGTCCCCAATGCAGTTCAGTTCACCCAGATTCAACCTGAGATCTCAGACTCATTTCAGGGGAACATACATTTGTCTTCATATTCTTGTTGTCCTCAAAAGACTAGCTCTACTTTCTGTGGTGTGTATTGCTAGACTGACAATTGTTGATAAGTTTACCTTGGAATATAATGAAACGGGACTATTACTTAAGGCTGGAAAAGCATGTAAAACCAACAATTGAGTTTGAAGGGAGCCAAATAAGAAAATTCTATGACATGAAGCCCAAAGTGTTAGATGGCAGAATGAGGACAGTAATGGTTATTATATGAACTTCCAAGTTTGCCGTGTGAATGTGTGGTTGACGGCAGACATCAGAGTGGTTTCAGGAAACATATATAGCAGTTATCTCCAACTCATGAAGGCAGAATCATGTCCAATGCCAGACAATTATGAAGGACCTTCACTGAGGTTTTGGAATTTTATGATGATGATATTGGTGATTTTGGAAAATTGCTCACAGTCATGGTTATTTCCTAAATCAGACCACGGAAGATGAAAGACTTCTTCCAAAGGTGGCCTATAAATAATATGCTGGAGCAGTGAACTCTTTTAGATTTACATGCAATCTCTTATTCTTTTTTATAAGATTTTATTTATTTATTTGACAGAGAGCAGGACAGAGAAAGAGAGGGAGAAGCAGGTTTCCCACGGAGCAGGAAGCCTGAAGCGGGGCTCAATCCCAGGACTCTGGGATCATGACCTGTGCCAAAGGCAGAAGGTTAACCGGCTCAGCCACCCAGGTGTCCCCGTCTTATTCTCTTCCCTACGGCTTCTTGAAAACAAGGTAAGCAACAGAGGTCATATCCAAGTTAGGTGGGTTTCTGTACCTATCTTTTAATTGTCACACGTGTTACAGATTTTTTTTATAACCTAGTGCCTAGAAAACTTAAACCACAAGTAAACAAGTTGTTAAAGTAAGAAAAAAAAGCAGTCTGGTTAATGATTTCATACAAATTAATAGGATTAGTACAATAATAAATGGCAGTCCAATTAGTAGGCAGATACATCTTATTAGCAATTACTTAGGGCTTCTAAGAATAATTGTCAATGTATTTGTATTTTAGAGTTTATCTGATTCCTCTGGATGAATGTTATCCTATTAATTAGGGAGAGAAATTTCTAGAGGTTTTGATTTTAGAACACAGTCTCAGGGAAAGGTGAAATTATACTTAAGGCCATCTGGGTATATGAGGTAATATAAAAATGCAAGGAATATGTACGTTTGCCCCCCATAATAAGAGTGTATCTGTATTGCATTTGTAAGTATTTGTATTGGCAAAGCAGTGTAATTGAAAATGCCTGTATGTCTGAAAGGACTCTTGGTTATATTACAGTGGAAGTATACACTGCTCTTTCTAAAAAGTATTGAGGATTATGGAGGTTACTTTCAAAGTCTAGAGAGAAAATGTGAAGCCCCCTTCAAGTGTCAACACAATGGATGCCTTTAAATCTGATATGTGTGTAGGAGATTGGGGGGAAATGGAGGTTCCTGAAACAAAGTAATAACAGGAATCAGAAGTAGCACTGTGAGATTTTGCTCTGAGTTGTGTAAAGGCATTCCATAGATTTGGGCATCTTTGGAGGGACAGAGGAATTTTTAAGGGGAAAGCAGCTATTGGGAGCAGGAAGAGCCAGAGATAGTACAATGTAAGTGTCATTATGGAAAGCTACATTTGCAATGGGAAAAATTACATGGATAGCAAAGGATGCTGGAGTGAATAGAGATGAAAGAAGAGCAAATAAAGATAAAATGTGAGTACTGGAGGATAAGAGGCTCCTGTGGTGTGTGCGCTTGTTCTGGTAACTTGGGTAGAAATTGAGCCCTTCTTGATGTCATCTGCTCATTTTCCACTTCTTGGGAAAGCTGTTTACTTCATGGGCACTCAGTTTAAGGTTTCCAGCTGGAGTGGACTTCCACTCAGAGTAATTTTATACCTTTTCAGTTAAGAACCATGAAACCAAAGTTGGGTCCTGAAAGTTTGGCAGCACTGTCAGGAGGTTGAAGACTAAAAGGCCATCAGCATTTTGTTCTAACACAAAACAGCAGAAAACTGCAAAAACCAACAAACAAAAAACAAATTGGGATTTATATAAATAAAGACTTCATTTTAATAAAGCACAAAACTGCTTAATATAATAATGCTCCAATGTTAGAATCCACAAGTATCTCAAAATCAAGTAGAAAAAGTCTTTTCATTAGAGGTAGGGATAAGAACGAAGGAGGAGAAATCAGAGGGGGAGGTGAACCATGAGAGATAATGGACTCTGAAAAACAAACTGTGGGTTCTAGAGGGAAGGGGGTGGGGGGATGGGCTAGCCTGGTGATGGGTATTAAAGAGGGCAGGTTGTGCATGGAGCACTGGGTATTATATGCAAACAACGATTCATGGAACACTACATCAAAAACTAATGATGTAATGTATGGTGATTAACATAACAATAAAAATTTAAAGAAAAAAAGAAGATGTAGTGTATTAAAAAAAACAGAAAAAACTAATGGTGTAGTGTATGGCGATTAACATAACATAATAATAAAAAATAAATAAATGAAAAAGAGGTAGGTATAAACAGAGCTCATAGGCACTTCCTAGGGGATAAGCAGATCGATGAACAGGAAACAAAAAAGGGGTTTTTTTAATAGGAAATATTCCTGAGCTGAACTCAGAATGGGCTGTAGGAAATATGTCTTGACCTTCATATGTTAGTGCTTGACCAAAACGGGCAAGCCAAAGTTTAGGGGACTCTGAGCAGGAGAAAAGCTTGATTATATATAGTTCATCAAGCCAAGTACATAGGTAACTAATGGGAAACCGTAGGCATTTGGTTATCACATAACCAGAAGAAGACCTAAAAACTTATGAACAATAATCTCTAAAATATCATTAAATATAATGTGTACTCAAATTATTTTTTTCTTATAAATGGCAAACATTTTAATGGTTTCTTTGAAATAGAATCCAAATAAGAATTGAACAATTTTATTGGCTTGTATACCTTTAAGTCTTTTAAGGGGCAAATGTGTGGCTCAGTCGGCTGGGTGTCTGCCTTTGGTTCAGGTCATGATCTCAGGGGCTTGGGTTCAAGTCCCACATCAGGCTCCCTGCTCAGTGGGGAGTCTACTTCGCCCTCTCCCCCTACCTGCAGTTCCCCCTGCTTGTCCACTCTCTGTGTCAAATAAATAAATAAAATATTTTATTAAAAAAGTCTTTTTTTTTTTTTTTTTTTTTTTTTTTAAGAGTCTTAAATACATTTATTCTTTGAATCTCAAGAAAATCTCGGAAGATGGTGGGGAGGGAGGAAAAAAAACAATCTTTGAGCATAGAAGGCTCATTGCAATGTGATTTAGAGCATAAACTTGGAAAACAAGTATTTTTAAATACAGGATAGATTAAGAAAGAGCCACGAGATGGAACAGTTTCCGGCTAATTTTGGTTGTGAACAGTTTTTTTTTTTTTTTTTTAATTTTTTATTGTTATGTTAATCACCATATATTACATCATTAGTTTTTGGTGCAGTGTTCCATGATTCATTGTTTGTTCATAACACCCAGTGCTCCATGCAGAACGTGCCCCTCAATACCCATCACCAGGCTAACCCATCCCCCTACCCCTCTCCCCTCTAGAACCCTCAGTTTGTTTTTCAGAGTCCATCATCTCTCATGGTTCGTCTCCCCCTCTGACATACTCCCCTTTTCTTCCTCTCCTGTTATCTTCTTCTTTTTCTTTTTTCTTAAAATACGTTGTGTTATTTGTTTCAGAAGTACAGAACTGTGATTCAACAGTCTTGCACAATTCACAGCGCTCACCGTAGCACATACCCTCCCCAATGTCTATCACCCCAGCCACCCCATCCCTCCCACCCCCAACCACTCCAGTAACACTCAGTTTCTTTCCTGAGATTAAGAATTCCTCATATCAGTGAGGTCATGTGATACATGTCTTTCTCTGATTGACTTATTTCACTCAGCATAACACCCTCCAGTTCCATACACGTCGTTGCAAATGGCAAGATCTCATTCCTTTTGATGGCTGCATAATATTCCATTGTGTATATATACCACAGCTTCTTTATCCATTCATCTGTCGATGGGCATCTTGGCTCTTTCCACAGTTTGGCTATGGTGGACATTGCCGCTATAAACATTGGGGTACACGTACCCCTTCGGGTCCCTACATTTGTGTCTTTGTGGTAAATACCCAGTAGTGCAATTGCTGGATCGAACGGTAGCTCTAATTTCAACTGTTTGAGGAACCTCCATACTGTTTTCCAGAGGGGTTGCACCAGCTTGCATTCCCACCAACAGTGTAGGAGGGTTCCCTTTTCTCCACATCCCCGCCAACATCTGTCGTTCCCTGTCTTATTAATTTTAGCCATTCTGACGGGTGTGAGGTGGTATCTCATTGAGGTTTTGATTTGGATTTCCCTGATGCCGAGCGATGTTGAGCACTTTTTCATGTGCCTGTTGGCCATTTGGATGTCTTCTTTGGAGAAATGTCTGTTCATGTCTTCTGCCCATTTCTTGATTGGATTATTTGTTCTTTGGGTGTTGAGTTTGATAAGTTCTTTATAGATTTTGGATACTAGCCCTTTATCTGATATGTCATTTGCAAATATTTTCTCCCATTCTGTTGGTTGTCTTTTGGTTTTGTGGACTGTTTCTTTTGCTGTGCAAAAGCTTTTTATCTTGATGAAATCCCAATAGTTCATTTTTGCCCTGGCTTCCCGTGCTTTTGGCGATGTTTCTAGGAAGAAGTTGCTGCGGCTAAGGTCGAAAAGGTTGCTACCTGTGTTCTCCTTTAGGATTTTGATGGACTCCTGTCTCACGTTTAGGTCTTTCAACCATTTGGAGTCTATTTTTGTGTGTGGTGTAAGGAAATGGTCTAGTTTCATTCTTCTGCATGTGGCTGTCCAATTTTCCCAACACCATTTGTTGAAGAGACTGTCTTTTTGCCATTGGACATTCTTTCCTGCTTTGTCAAAGATAAGTTGACCATAGAGTTGAGGGTCCATTTCTGGGCTCTCGATTCTGTTCCATTGATCTATGTGTCTGTTTTTGTGCCAGTACCATACTGTCTTGATGATGACAGCTTTGTAATAGAGCTGGAAGTCCGGAATTGTGATGCCGCCAGCTTTGCTTTTCTTTTTCAGTATTCCTCTGGCTATTCTGGGTCTCTTCTGGTTCCATACAAATTTTAGGATTATTTGTTCCATTTCTTTGAAAAAAGTGGATGGTATTTTGATGGGGATTGCATTGAATGTGTAGATTGCTCTAGGTAGCATTGACATCTTCACAATGTTGATTCTCCCAATCCATGAGCATGGAACGTTTTTCCATTTCTTTGTGTCTTCTTCGATTTCTTTCATGAGTATTTTATAGTTTTCTGAGTACAAATCCTTTGCCTCTTTGGTTAGATTTATTCCTAGGTATCTAATGGTTTTGGGTGCAATTGTAAATGGGATCGACTCCTTGATTTGTCTCTCTTCTGTCTTGTTGTTGGTGTATAGGAATGCCACTGATTTCTGTGCATTGATTTTATATCCTGCTACTTTACTGAATTCCTGTATGAGTTCTAGCAGTTTTGGGGTGGAGTCTTTTGGGTTTTCCACATACAGTATCATATCATCTGCAAAGAGTGAGAGTTTGACTTCCTCTTTGCCGATTTGGATGCCTTTGATTTCTTTTTGTTGTCTGATTGCTGTGGCTAGGACTTCTAATACTATGTTGAATAGCAGTGGTGAGAGTGGACATCCCTGCCGCGTTCCTGACCTTAGGGGAAAAGCTCTCAGCCTTTCCCCATTGAGAATGATATTCGCTGTAGGTTTTTCATAGATGGCTTTTATGATATTGAGGTATGTACCCTCTATCCCTATACTCTGAAGAGTTTTGATCAAGAAAGGATGTTGTACTTTGTCAAATGCTTTTTCTGCATCTATTGAGAGGATCATATGATTCTTGCTCTTTCTTTTGTTAATGTATTGTATCACATTGATTGATTTGCGGATGTTGAACCAGCCTTGCAGCCCAGGAATAAATCCCACTTGGTCCTGGTGAATAATCCTTTTAATGTACTGTTGGATCCTATTGGCTAGTATTTTGGTGAGAATTTTTGCATCCATGTTCATCAAGGATATTGGTCTGTAATTCTCTTTTTTGATGGGGTCTTTGTCTGGTTTTGGGATCAAGGTAATGCTGGCCTCATAAAATGAGTTTGGAAGTTTCCCTTCCATTTCTATTTTTTGGAACAGTTTCAGGAGAATAGGTATTAATTCTTCTTGAAATGTCTGATAGAATTCCCCTGGGAAGCCATCTGGCCCTGGGCTTTTGTTTCTTGGGAGATTTTGGATGACTGTTTCAATTTCCTTAGTGGTTATAGGTCTGTTCAGGTTTTCTATTTCTTCCTGGTTCAATTTTGGTAGTTGATACATCTTTAGGAATGCACCCATTTCTTCCAGGTTATCTAATTTGTTGGCATAGAGTTGCTCATAATATGTTCTTATTATTGTTTGTATTTCTTTGGTGTTGGTTGTGATCTCTCCTCTTTCATTCATGATTTTGTTGATTTGGGTCATTTCTCTTTTCTTTTTGATCAGTCTGGCTAGGGGTTTATCAATCTTGTTAATTCTTTCAAAGAACCAGCTCCTAGTTTCGTTGATCTGTTCTACTGTTCTTTTGGTTTCTAGCTCATTGATTTCTGCTCTGATCTTTATGATTTCTCTTCTCCTGCTGGGTTTAGGCTTTATTTGCTGTTCTTTCTCCAGCTCCTTTAGGTGTAGGGTTAGGTTGTGTATTTGAGACCTCTCTTGTTTCTTGAGAAAGGCTTGTATTGCTATATACTTTCCTCTCAGGACTGCCTTTGCTGTATCCCAAAGATTTTGAACAGTTGTGTTTTCATTTTCATTGGTTTCCATGAATTTTTTTAATTCTTCTTTGATTTCTTGGTTGACCCATTCATTCTTTAGTAGGATGCTCTTTAGCCTCCATGTATTTGAGTTCTTTCTGACTTTCCTCTTGTGGTTGAGTTCTAGTTTCAAAGCATTGTGGTCTGAAAATATGCAGGGAATGATCCCAATCTTTTGGTACCGATTGAGACCTGATTTGTGACCTAGGATGTGATCAATTCTGGAGAATGTTCCATGGGCACTAGAGAAGAATGTGTATTCCTTTGCTTTGGGATGGAATGTTCTGAATATGTCTGTGAAGTCCATTTGGTCCAGTGTGTCATTTAAAGTCTTTATTTCCTTGTTGATCTTTTGCTTAGATGATCTGTCCATTTCAGTCAGGGGGGGTGTTAAAGTCCCCCACTATTATTGTATTGCTATCAATGTGTTTCTTTGCTTTTGTTATTAATTGCCTTATATAATTGGCTGCTCCCATGTTCGGGGCATAGATATTTACAATTGTTAGATCTTCTTGTTGGATAGACCCTTTAAGTAGGATATAGTGTCCTTCCTCATCTCTTATTACAGTCTTTGTTTTAAAATCTAGTTTGTCTGATATAAGGATTGCCACCCCAGCTTTCTTTTGGTGTCCATTAGCATGGTAAATGGTTTTCCACCCCCTCACTTTCAATCTGGGGGTGTCTTTGGGTCTAAAATGAGTCTCTTGCACACAGCATATGGATGGGTCTTGTTTTTTAATCCAATCTGATAGCCTGTGTCTTTTGATTGGGGCATTGAGCCCATTTACATTCAGGGTAACTATTGAAAGGTATGAATTTAGTGTCATTGTATTACCTGTAAGTTGACTGTTAACTGTCTGTTGTCTGTGTTCGTTTCTGCTCTTTGCTGCTTTTAGGTTCTTTCTTTGCTTAGAGGACCCCTCTCAATATTTCTTGGAGGGCTGGTTTCGTGTTTGCAAATTCCTTTAGTTTTTGTTTGTTCTGGAAGCTTTTTATCTCTCCTTCTATTTTCAATGATAGCCTAGCTGGATATAGTATTCTTGGCTGCATATTTTTCTCGTTTAGTGCTCTGAAGATATCTTGCCAGTCCTTTCTGGCCTGCCAGGTCTCTGTGGATAGGTCTGTTGCCAATCTAATGTTTCTACCATTGTAGGTTACATATCTCTTCTCCCGAGCTGCTTTCAGGATCTTCTCTTTGTCTCTGAGACTCGTAAGTTTTACTATTAGATGTCGGGGTGTTGACCTATTATTATTGATTTTGAGAGGGGTTCTTTGTGCCTCCTGGATTTTAATGCCTGTTTCCTTCCTCACATTAGGGAAGTTCTCTGCTATAATTTGCTCCAATATACCTTCTGCCCCTCTCTCTCTCTCTTCTTCTTCTGGGATCCCAATTATTCTAATGTTGTTTCGTCTTATCATATCACTTATCTCTCGAATTCTGCCCTCGTGATCCTGTAGTTGTTTCTCTCTCTTTTTCTCAGCCTCTTTATTTTCCATCATTTGGTCTTCTATATCGCTGATTCTCTCTTCTGCCTCATTTATCCTAGCATTTAGTGCCCCCATTTTTGATTGCACCTCATCAATAGCCTTTTTGATTTCGATTTGGTTAGATTTTAGTTCTTTTATTTCTCCAGAAAGGGTTTCTCTAATAACTTCCACGCTTTTTTTCAAGCCCAGCTAGTATCTTTAAAATCATGATTCTGAACTCTAGGTCCGACATCGTACTAATATCGGTATTGAGTAGGTCCCTGGCTGACGGTACTACCTCTTGTTCTTTTTGCTGAGGTGATTTCTTTCGTCTTGTCATTTTGTCCAGAGGAGAATAGATGAATGTGAGAACAAAATGCTAACAGGTTAACAACGTCCCCAGCAAATATACTGTATACAAATCAGAAAAGACCTGACACCAGGGGAAAAGAAAGGGAAAGAAAGAAAAAAGAAAGAGAAAAAGAAAAAAAAAAAAGAAAAAAAAGATAAAAACTAAAACAAAACAATACAAAAAAGGCAGAATATGATCAAATATGATCAGGCTAGTGCATAGATCAGTGCCACACACTAGATTTTGGGCGTATTTTGGTCTGTTAGAAAAAAGTGCCTCCTAAAATTTTAAAGGAAGAAAGACATATATGTACAAAATAAGGGTTGATACAATGAAGGGATGGAAGATGACTGTAAAGATGAAAATTATAAAAGATTTTATAAAAGGACTTGGTAAGATAAGTTGTTTGAAAAAAGAAAGAAGATATAAGAAAAAATAAAAAAGGAAAAAGGGAGAGAATGTGATCAGGCAGGAGACTAGAACAAAGCCATACACTAGTGATTTAGGGTATATTTTGATCTGTTAGAAGAAACTGTACCTCAAAATTTTAAAGAGAGAACAACTTATATATATATGCCAAAAATAAGGGTAACTACTATGAAGGGATAAAATATGACTCTAAAAATGAAAAATAAAAAATGTTTTTTTTTTTTTTTAAAAAGGGATTTATAAGATGTTGGTTGAAAAAGGGAAAAAGAAAAATAAAAAAAAAACAGTCAACAAAAATTGACTTTGATGAAATAATGAATCATGGTAAAAAAAAAAAAAAAAAAAAGCCATGAATCTATGTGCAGTATTCCCCTAGCGCTGGAGTTCTCCTATTCTCCTTGATCGATCAACTTGGTCTTGGCTTGCTGGCTGTTTGTGCTGATCTTCTGGGGGAGGGGCCTGTTGCCGTGGTTCCCAAATGTCTTTGCCGGAGGCGGAATTGCCCCGCCCTTGTCGGTCCGGGCTAAGGAAGCTGCTCCGGTTTGCTCTCAGGAGCTTTTGTTCCCTGCAAACTCTCGGTACAGCTTTGGAGGCCCAGGGCAGAAATGGTGGCCTCCCAATCTCCACTTGAAGGAGCTGAGAACTCGGGGCCCCGCTCCTCAGTGTGCCCCCAGAGAAAAGCAGTCACTTCCGTGTCCCCGGTCTCCGGCCGCACTCCGTGCTCACCCGGCCTGTGATCGAGCGTTGCTATCTCTGGCACCCGACCCCGCGCGGAGTCTCCAAACCCAGCAGATCCCTGCAGTGCGTTCCCGCACCGCTCCTCCCCGGGAAGGAAGGGGAGTCTCCCCGGATCTGCTGCTTGTTGGGTCCCTGCTGGGGGAGCCGTGCCCCGACTGGGCCGCAGATCACAGTTTATGGCAACCCCGAGCTGAGAACCCGCGACTCTGCTCCGTATCTGAAGCCGGTTTCCCTGCTCTGATACCTGGGAGCTCTGCTGCACTCAGGCACCCCGGTATCTCTGTGACCCCAAGGGTCCTGAGACCACACTGTCCCGGGAGGATTCCACCCCCCGCTTAGCCACTGCAGCGACTTCCCTCCGCCGAGCCGACTTCTAAAAGGTCCGATTTTGTGCTCCGCGGCTCTAGCACTTGCCAGAAGCGGCCGGCGGAGGCCCCTCCCCCGCCGTCTATCCTCCCGAATATCGCCTCGGATTCACTTCTCCGCAAGCCCTACCTTCCAGTAAGTGGTCGCTTCTCTGTTCAGAGAGTTGTTGCTACTCTCCTGTTCGATCTCCTGTTGAGTTCGTAGGTGTTCAGAATGGTTTGATCCCTATTCAGCTGAATTCCTGAGACCAGACGAAATCTAGGTCTCCTACTCCTCCGCCATCTTGCTCCGCCCCTTAAAAAAGTCTTTTAAAATAGCTTTCTTCTTCAATTCTTTTTTTTTTCCTATTTGTTTTGGAGCCAGGTTGATTATCTTATATAGTTCCTTATAGTTTGAATTTTGTTTCTTGTATTTATTCATGTAATATAATTCAACACCTTCCTCTACTCACAATATTTCTTCAAAATCCCTATCAAACTATATTGATTCCGCTTTATCTTCTAATAATGTTATATATCAGTTGTTATTTTATTATTATGTACACAGTTTTTGATTATCACTGTTGATAATGTACACACAAGTCATTTCATTTACTATAACTCTATAATCCTCCTTAATACACAATATTCTCTAAAATATTCTTGATTGTGGGGTGCCTGGGTGGCTCAGTTGGTTAAGCAACTGCCTTCGGCTCAGGTCATGATCCTGGAGTCCCAGGATCGAGTCCCGCATCAGGCTCCCTGCTCTGCGAGGGGCCTGCTTCTTCCTCTAACCCTCCCAGGTCTCAAGTACTCTCTTTCTCTCTCTCATTCTCACTCTCTCAAAATAAATAAATCTTTAAAAAAATTAAAAAAATAAAAAATAAACTATTCTTAATTGTTGATTTGTTTGAATGTTGATTTTTTTAAACAACCTCTAAACTGTATGTACACATATACTTAGACATAACATATAAACCCCCACATAGAAATGTATATATGTAAATACATGTACATTCATATTAGGTGGATATATGTGAAAATTTTAATATTTTCAGTCACCTTTTTCTAAAAGATTTGTTTTTATTTTATTTTTTAAGATTTCATTATTTCTTTGACAGAGCACAAGCAGAGGGAGAGGGAGAAGCAGGCTCCCCGATGAGCAGGGAGTCTGATGTGGGCCTCGATCCCAGGACATTGGGATCATGACCTGAAGTGACGGCAGATGCTGAACTGACAGAGCCACCCAGGCACCACATCTTTATTTTATTTATTTATTTATTTATTTATTTATTTATTTTTAAAGATTTTATTTATTTTTTGACAGAGAGAGACACAGCAAGAGAGGGAACACAAGCAGGAGGAGTGGGAGAGGGAGAAGCAGGCTTCCCACTGAGCAGGGAGCCTGAGGTGGGGCTCAATCCCAGGACCCTGGGTTGCTGACCTGAGCTGAAGGCAGACGCCTAACGACTGAGCCACCCAGGCGCCCCAACCCGTTCTTTATTTTAGAGAGAGCGCATAGGAGTGGGCATGACCTCAAGTGAGGGGAGGGGTGGAGGGAAAGGGCCAAGCTGACTCTCACCGAGCAGGGAGCCCAACATGGGGCTGGATATTAAGACCCTGAGATCATGACTTGAGCTGAAATCAAGCTAAACTGTCTGAGACACCCAGGCACACCCAGTCACATTTTTAATATTGTTTTCACATTATTTAAGGTCATACAGAAGGCACCTTATAATACTCATCTCTACATACTCAAGACATTCTTCATGTATTTCCAAGGATTTTTCAGTTTTTTTCTTCAAACCAGAAGAAATGTTTATAATGAGAATAAGAATTCATTTAAAAAAAAGGATAGTAGTTCATATTATAGTGGCAGTAATAAAATGAGATAACCAAATTAAAAGTAAAGGAGGACATTTCCTATAACATCCAGCATAAATTAATTATTATATTTTTACTTTTATTCTAACATTGGGTATGCAGTATTTATTTCCATTTAGGAAATGGTCCTTTCCCTAATTTAAAATTTGTATTATCATATTGTTCTTTTGTATTATTTTTAGAGGTTATGTTTGTAAAATGAATTGACATACTTAACTTTTGTCACCTGAATTCAATGAAAATCAAAAAATATAAAAATTGTATGTATGTGTGTGTGTTTATTTCCATTTATCAACAGTATAAATTTTTCAGACTATCCCTTAGAATTCACTATGAATTAATTATCTCAGGATTTCTATTTCATATTGGATAATTCTTGACAAATTATGTTTTTTAAATCATCTGTCATCTCATTTTGAAATGAGATCCATTGTTACAAGAGGGTGCCAAAGATTTTATAATTCTTTTTACTTTTTTTCTATTGTTAAATTACTCTCCACTCCAATGATGTGTGTTGGTGTTCTGTCATTCCTTTCTATTGCTTTTTAAGGCACACTATTAGTGAAAGTCCAGAAGTAAAAAAAAAAAAAAAGTAAAAAAATACGTGTTGACAAATTCTAGAATATTTCACAAAAATAAGTTTTAGTTTTATTCTGTAGATATTTGAGTGTATTCCCTCAGGTTGCATTTTGCAAGTGAATTCCTAAAAGGAATAATTGAAGAAATAATCTCGGCTAATAACTGTATTTTTTTCAGGAATAGGAATTTATTTTACCACATATAATTATTTATTAAGGATTGTGTTTATTACACAGAGATTGAGGTCAGAAAAACTGAGCTCAGGGATTTGTTGTTTTTCTTAATTTTAGAAGTTTGTTCACACATTACATGTATATACTTATTGAGGATAATTGAAGATGACATTTTTCAAATCCGTGAATTTCAAAGATACTGAAGCTTTGAAATCTTAAATACTGTTACTATTTTTATTCCTTTCTCTTATTATATTTTTCATCACTGTTATCATTTTTTCTTTTCAGTGTTAAAAATTTTACCAGATGCCATGTGATAGTGTACTGTCAATATTTGAGACAATGATAAGGATGATTATTTGATAGTAAAAATTTAGTTTCTCCTTTACCTGGATTAGTTTAACTGGAGGAAGTATTAATAAAAGGGAAGTAGAAAATACATTTTGTCTTTCAGTCTTTTCTCAGGCTTTTCCTTCAGGAGTTTCTCGGCTCCCTCCTCTTCCACGTTACCCACCCTCCTTATTCCCTACTTCCTCTGCGGCTCATCCTCCAGTCACATCCGGGTTCTTAGCGTGGTTAAATTGGTTGCGCCGTTGTTCTCAGCCGTCAGATGAGCTGGTGGTCGCTTAGCGGAGGGTTGAGGTGAGCCGTTAGGTGAGCTGGAGATTAAAAAGGTAAGGAATTCGGGGTTTTAAGGACGAAAGACAAATTTATACCTCAGGAAAAATAGCCTGTAGCTATATTATGTCTTATAAATTGATAAATTGTGGTAATTCAGACTTTGATTTTTCTCTCAGGCGTTTTCAGTATATCTTAAAAACACATTATATAAGTTAAAAATATATGTGCGTAGAATATCTAGAGGAGTTAGGTGTCTTTTTTTTGGAAAGTACGTTTTCGTTTTTCATCCGCTCGGCAATGTGTTCCTGCTGCTGCCGTGGAAAGACCGTGAAGTTCTCGGGTTTTGTCCGTGAATGGTGGGGGGATGGGTTAAAAATGCATGGATGTTAGTTTGAGACGGAATGTACGACTATAGAGAACCCTATAGTCGGGCTGAGAAGCTTTTTTAATGACCTGATGTACATGTTTTGTTGTTTTAACTTGGCTTTTTTCGGTTGTATTATGGCGCGTCCTTGCGGATCGTTTGTTGCATATATAGCCAGGGCGCCATTTTGAATCATGTGGAATTTTTTTTAACGAATTTTCTCTCAATGTGGGGGTAACTGAAAAATATATGCAAAATATTTAACCACTGTGATTACAAACTTCTACTTTACTGATCAGATATCAAAATACTGATTCGCCTCACAGGAATCTCAAATTTGTCGCATCCAGTAAAAATCGCACAATTGCTTTAAGCAATATTTGCTAAAGTCTTTTCTCTCTATATAATCACGGCTTAAATTCTATTAACGAAGGTTTTAATTCGTACCTTAATTTTATGATTTAGCATTTTAAAAATCTTTCGAGAGAGACATTACTGTAGATAAGGAAAGACTATTTGATATGTGGCCAAGATAAATGGAAATAGGGGCGAGGGAAAACTAAATAAAATTAATGTATTTATGTGTACTTAAGAAAACTTAAAACGTTAATTGTTAGATACAGAAATGCATTTTTTGTAGCTTTAAAAAAAATTCACACTATGGGCGCCTGAGCGGCTAAGTTGGTTAAGCGCCTCCCTTCGGCTCAGGTCCTGTGATGGAGTCCCCCGTGGAGCTGCTATCTCAGCAGGGAGCCTGCTTCTCCCTCTCTTGCTTCCCCTGCTTGTGCTCCTTTTCTTCCCTGCCATCTCTCTCTCAAATAAAATAAATAGTAAATTCTTTAAAAAAAAATCCATACTATTTTTTAAAAAGCGAAGCCTGCATACCGCATCCAAGGTTTTTATCAGATGTCTGTAGATAGTGGAGCATTTTTCTTATTAAGCCAGTGCGCATTTTGCTCTTTAGGTTACAAATTCCATTTCTTTCTAAGGGGGGAGGGACAGAGGGAAAGGAGGAGAGAATCTTAAGTATGTTGGGGGGAGATAGTTGCGGGAGGAAGAGGAGGGATGAGTCTCAATGCCAGAACCTAAAATCATGACTTGAGGTAAAATACAGAGTCGGCTGCTTAAGCGACTGAACCGCCCAGGCATTCCTCATTTTTAAGTTTTTATTTATTTTTGAGTAATCTCTACACCCATTGTGGGGCTGGAACTCATGCCTGTGACATCAAGAATACATGCTCTAGAGGTGCCTAGGTGGCTCAGTCGTTAAGCATCTGCCTTCATCTCAGCTCATGATCCCAGGGTCCTGGTTCGACCCCTGCACTGGCTCCCCACTGGGTGAGAAGCCTGCCTCTCCCTCTCCCACCGCCCCGTGTTCCCTTTCTTGCTCTGTCTCTGTCAAATAAATAAAATCTTTTTTTTAAAAAAAAGAGTAACATGCTGTCTTGACTGAGACAAAAAGACACCCAATTCTAACTTTAAGTAAGAAACAAAACAGAGCTTATGAACAGTACTTCACCTAAATTTTACATACACTGATAAAATACATCTTTTTGGCTTATAATTTTTTTTTGTATTCAAACAGTTAACAGCAAAATGGTGGAAGCAGATACACCTGGGAAGCTGTTTATAGGACGCCTCAGTATCAAGGCTAATGAAAAGACTCTTGAAGCAGTATTTGGGAAATAAATGGTCACATAGTGGAAGGTAAATTTTAAAACCAATATCTATGTAAATGTTCAAAGTAAATTATATTAAATATATATTATTGAACAGCTAAGCTCTTATTTTTCTGTTTTTGAAACTTACTTGAGCACCTTTTTAAAAAATATATTAGTATTTGTGTTACATATTGGGAAAGCATAATAGCAATGAATGAAAGGGTACACCTACAAGTCTCTTACTATTGGGAAGGGGAAAAAAGGAAGAGCAAATAAATAAAATATGTATATTGTGGAGGTAAGGTTTTGAAAAGGGATAAGATAGGCTAACTGTAGAGTTCTTCACTGTTAATTTTTAGCAACTCATAATGATGTAAACTGTAAAGATTTTTAAATAACTTGCAATTATTTTTTACTCTTCTATCCAGGACATCAGTTAAGTTAAAAAGGACTTAGAAAAAATCATCAAATGTGGGATTGATAATTTTCAAAATATTAAGAAGATTCACTTTTATGTAACATCAAATTAAATTTTTGTATGCACTACAGTTCTTTTGATGAAGGATCGGGAAACAAGTCCAGAGGCTTTGCTTTTATTACATTTGAGAGCCCTGCTGATGCTAAACATGCTGCCAAAGATATGAATGGGAAGGTAAAAGAGTCTCTTAAAAATTTTCTAGCTCTATTGTTCATTGATTAGTATTTTTAGATTGTTTTTATTTTTCTAATTTTTAAGATAGCATAATGCGTATGCCAAAATTCTTTACTTGTCACTCTTCTTTTTGTTACATAATTACTGGAGATCGTGGTTGGAAGGAGTGAAATGAAAATTAGCTTTAGCGGTATATGTTAATGTATTTCTATGTGAGTATTCCAGTATTTAAAATTGAAAAAAAAAAACACCTGCACAAAAATAATACAGCAGAAAAAGCTATTGAAATTCATGGAAGTGTTTCTGTAGCATAAACATTTAGGAAGACAAATAGGAAAGATTATTTCCGGTTTTGGGGGGAAAACAATTCTTGAAAAAGTTAATACTTGAGCAGAACCTTTACTTTCATACAGGCATTCAATTCCTGAGGAAAAAAAAATAATAATGAGTAAACTGTTAAAGTGGTGATCAAAATAATTATCTGGTCACCTGCACCTAATCTTCCTCTTCTCTTCTTAGTAAGTTTTTATTCACTTACCAGTAATTTTTGTAAAATTGGTACATGATTATTTTACTATAGTGGTTGAGGGTTTATTTTGATCCAGCCTTTAATGTACTAATGAATAAAGCAGATAGTCTTTTTCTTTCTGGATCTTAAAATCCAGTAATTAGGTGTCTTCTATATACTTTTAAGGTTTTCAGTGATTCTGTTAAAATACTGAATACTTTATTGCACTCCAGGTCACTCCATTCTAGAATTTTTGGCTTCTTCATTTCTTAGATTATCCTAATCAGTTTTATGGCTTTATTATTCTTTAAGCTTTTCCCAATATATTTTGGACTGGTCAAGACCTGGGTCAGCCCTAACATTCTCAGCTTCAAAAACTCAAATTGCGTATTTACTCCAAAATTTTATCTCTTATCTTGTAGGTAGTATCTTTTTATACTCATAATACTATAAATTAAGTTCATTTTTTAAACTTTTCAGTTATTTTATTTTTTAATGTATTTTATTTTTATTGTGTTAATTAAGTTCATTTTTAAATTATTTGCAGGACTTCTTAAGTTCACAGTGTGGAATACATACGTTTGTTTTCTCTTTTCCCCAATATTGGTTTCTGGTACAAAGCAGGCTGTCACTGCATACTGAGCTTTTTTTACTTTGCTTTTATATTTTATGATTGTTGGCATGTAGAATTTGGATTTGGCTGAGGGTTTTGTGTTGTGTACAGAGGTAACACAGATAATTTAGAACAATTGATGATTCCTTTGTTTTCTGTTTTTTAAGGACAAGGACATGAGTTTGTATAGACTTTATTTCAGCACATGTTTTATTGAGTACTTATGTATTAGCCTTTGATAAAGCAACTGAGTGATGGTTGTAAATCAAAGTACCTGTTTTCTTGTATTTGAGGATGAAAGATAAGACCTGTTTAAATAAGAATTAATATGGTTAGTACAAGAACTTCGATAAGAAATAAAGTTAGTAATCTAGTTAGAACTTGTAGGGTTAGTGGACAGTGTTTTTATCCATGAAGATCCAGGAGTGTTAGCTGAATCCTGCATTTTATAAAGGAAGCAGCCATGCATAACTTTGCAGAAAATATTTTGGACCCAGAAACAGCAAATGAGTCCCTGATGTGGGAACTGCTATTTGTGGCTGTTTTATTGGGCTAGGGCCCATACCTACCAGAAGTCTTGGTAGGAATTTAGGATTTAAAATTCTTTTACAAATGTAATACAAAATGACCAGAATGTTTTATGTGGGATAATTATTAAAAGTTACGTTATTAAAAATCATGTCAGCTCCTGTGAAAAATAAACAATTCTGAAATTATTGGGAGATGAAGAAGTTTAATTTGAAAAATGAGAATAAGTACTATATTAAGAGGTTGTTTTCTAGGAATATTTTTAAAGCAAAGCTGGGTAAGAATAGAGTATGGCAAAACATTAAAGACCAAATAAATGTTCTATTAAAAGAAAGAAAAGCAAAGAAAGTTATTATAACTACAGTAAATACAGCTGCAATCATATTAGGATATTTCCTTTTAATTTTTAGCAGACCAGATACCAAAACGTTGTACAGAATTTAAACAATCATTTTGAATAAGTAATAGTAACTTTTTTTCTAAATGACAGTACACATTGTTTTATATACCCTCGGGACACTGGAAAGTTTAAATGCTAGAAATCCAAAAATAAAGTGAGTTATACATTAGAAAATGTATATTTTCATGAAATGTGAGAGCAATTCTTTTTGATGCTGGATGGTATTTCAAGAAGTTTTAATAATACATTTGTATTGGATGACTTAATGGAAGGCATATCTCATATTTGGCAGGTGAAGGACCTGATCATTATTTTCTTTATTTGAAGTTGATTTTAGTTTCAGTAATGAGTAGATTTGTAAAATTTGTTAAATTGGTGTAATGTTACTGATATTCTACTTAATGTATTTAGTCTTTGGATGGAAAAGCAATTAAAGTGGAGCAAGCCAACAAACCATCTTTTGAAATTGGTGGAAGACGGAAGCCACCACCTCATCCAAGAAACAGAGGCCATCCAAGAAGTGTGAGATGTGGAAGAGGAGGAAGTGGAGGAGCAAGAGGGCGTTCCTCACGTGGAGGACACTTGGGTAATGTTTTAAAATATAAGGATGGAACCATAGGACTGGAAAACAGTAAGTTTGAACGTATGGAAATACATGAGTTTTTATTTACGTCTTTTATGAGCATAATAAGCTAAGATTCAATAGATGAGGAATTAACATTCATAACTGAAATACTACTCTTTTTTAATGATGAAAACACGACACTTTATTGCCATATTTGTCTTCAGCCCTTCAGACAAAACATGGCCTCACAGATTTGCTTTCTCATTTTTGTTATCATTGTAATTTCATTGTAATTATTGCCACTTGCCAAGACCTAACTGATGAGTTGACAATTTACAATAATTATCCAGACCAATAATTTATGATTTTTACAAAAGGATGATTTAGAGAAATTCCTGCCTTAGAAATGTATACCTAATCATTTAAAATCTATTTATTCATTTAACTGAATATAATGCTTACTCTTGAAAATTTGTTTATTAGATGATCTTTTCAGATTATTTATGTTTCCATAGATATTTCCTTTACAGTGTTATTTTATCACATTTGTTTCTTTTTTTCTTTCCTTTTTCCTTTCTATTATGTTATGTTCTAAAAGCTAAGGAATTATAGTTTTAAATGCTTGAAATAGTATGCAAAAATATAACCTTGCAGTGAAATGGCATAAATTTCAAACTAAATTCAGAGTGCAGTATTTGTTTTCCATATGTATGTGCAAACATCAATGTGAAGGTTTTCTGCCTTGGTCTCTTGTTAGTGAAATTTGCATTTGGGGAAATATCTAGACCTTTCTTTAGATTTTGGAAGATGTCTTTACTCAGACAAAGGTTAAAAGCCACTGCTTCACGAATTTAACCTTTTTGTGTGTGTTTGAGGGAGAATGAGTCATTGAAAATGGTATTTATGAACTTTTAAGAGAAGACTTTTTTACTCAGTATGAAAAGCGGTCACTTCCTGTGTGTTGAATAAACTGTTCCTTCTGTTAACCAGTCCTTAAAAATCAAACATTTAGATTCTGTTCTTGAAAATCAGTGTAATATTTAGGAAATTGTCTCCTAAAGTAGAATTGTAAGATTTGTCCCATTTATTTTTTTATTTTTTTTAAGATTTTGTTTTATTTATTTGACAGACACAGTGAGAGAGGGAACACAAGCAGGCGTAGTGAGGGAGGGAGAAGCAGTCTTCCCACTGAGCAGGGAGCCCTATGTGGGGTTCGATCCTGGGACCCTGGGACCATGACCTGAGCCGAAGCCAGACCCTTAACAACTGAGCCACGCAGGTGCCCCAGATTTGTCCCATTTAGAAGCAATTTTGTTTTTACCCACTAAACTGATACTGAAAAAATTTTACCTATTTCTGCCGTGTATAGGAATACTCATTTTTTTTTTTACCTATGACAATACCAAGGAATGGGAATATATCTAACGTTTTTCTAGTTTAGAAAAGTAAAATGATTTTTAATAATTTACTATGCATTTCTTAAAATACCAGTAAAATTGAACATAACATAAATTTTAGTTGACTCTTAAGTGCATTGTAAGAATTGTGTATGTTAACACTTTCAGGTAATGAGTTTTTGATGTATCTTCTCCTTTAGATTTTTAAAAATATTTTGATTTGTGCCTATGTATTATATGCTTTTTAAAGTAGCTTTCTTGACATGAGGATTACTTGAGCAATTATTTACCATTTTTCTCCACCCCTTCAGTTTTTCCCAAATGTGTCTCTTTAATGTGAATATAAAATGTTTCTTGAGTTTTTCTAGGTTTTCCAAACTACCTTTCACAATAAGTCTTTGATTTGTATTTATGTATATCATGTAAGAAAACAAGGTTATTTATACAAATCTGAATACTTAAGACCGTAACATTGTTTAGTAAAAATTTTTAAACAATGAACCTTCATCATTTAAATAATGTTGATTGTACTTTACTAAAAAGATTTCATTTAAACACAGATGATGGAGAATGTACTCTTAACCTCAACGTGAGTTCTTCCAGGGGACCCTTTCCAGTTAAAAGAGGCCCATCTTCAAGAAGTGGAGGTCCTCCTCCTAAAAGATCTGCTTCTTCTGCTCCCGGGCGTAGCAACAGAGGGATTGGAGGAAGAGGTAAATGCTGTGAATTCTTTTGAATGAAAATCATCTATTTTAAGAAGTTGATTTCAAGAAGCGCAACGGAAAATAAAGTATAAGGGTGTATTTAGTGATCACTACTTATTTATTTTTGGTTAGGATCTAATTCTTCAGCTTCTAATTATAGACGTAGTAGGTGATTAACAAACAGTGGGGAAAAGCATTCCTATTAAGTCTACATTTGTTATAGAACCCCTCTTCATTTTTTAAAGTTCCTGGTATAACATGCTTTGGTCAGCAGGGTTTTATTTTGCATGATTTCAAGATCAAGATATTCTTGAAAATCACAGTGTTGTTTGAGAATATTTTGATGTGTAGTGTAGTTGTGTATTTTGATCACCTGGTTTGTTATTAATTAGTTTATAAACAATAAATGCAACTTGAAATATTTTTTCTTTCTGTGTTTGGACCATGGTCATGCTTTACTAAAAAATATCTGTTTTAAATGCAGATGATGATGGATACACACTTAATCTCAGCATGAGTTCTTTGAAAGTGTGGGCGCTAGTGATGTCCTAATCTAAAATTTATTAGAAATTTCAGTTTTAAAATCATAATTATGTGCAAGGCATTGTTTTCATTTTGTGAGAATACTAAGAGATGTATAAATACATGTGAGATACATTTTTACTTCCAAGAATCCTCTCATTAGGAAGGAAATATCTAGTATTATTTCATGATAAAAAATTAGAAAATATTTTGTTATCTAAATGAACAGAGATCACTGTGAGTTTTGGTTATTTAAACAAATAAGGTTTGATAGACAATAAAATTTAAATAATAAATAGACTTATAAACTTTAAACTGGAAATCATAGGAGTGTATATAGTTATGAAGCTATTATAATTTAGTTATGACATATATGGAAGATAAAAGTTCATCACCAAGGTTGATGGAGAGATGTTTTAAACTGTAAACAGTCCTTAGGGAATTGAAATTACTTGAGAGAATTTAAAGAAAGCAAGAGGTAAGTAGCATCAAATATAAGAACAGATAACTTTGAGAAGGTGTAAGATCTTGGATTGGACAGAGTAGGAATCAAGAGGGTAAAGAACGTCTTAGTGAAGAATTAAACACTGTATCTTCAAATTTAGAGAATGAAAACTTCAGTTCTTTTAATTCGACATTGCTCTTTAACTCTTATGGTAGAAGTTGACATTATCAAATTTACCTTTCATGAAGCTGAGTGTAATTTGCTGTTGTCTTAAATACAGAAGAAGCCTACACGTTTCATGTGAAAGAATTAGGAGGAAAAAAAAGTGGGGGGTGAGGGCTTAATTCTAGGAACTAGGAAGAATACTTAGCATGTGAAGATAACTTTACTTATGGGAGAAAGTTGCATATTTAGGAAGGGGTACATTACTTTCCCAAATGAGCTCTTAAACAATATTGCTAATAAAGCACTAGACATCATCACTGCCATCATTACAAAACTCAGCCACTTGGCATGATAAATTAGAAAATATATGTAAAGAATTTGGCATCTAATAAAGATAACATTGTTGGTGTGAGTGGGATGAATTGAAATCAATACATTTTTTAGCAGAAAAAAGATACGTATGTATTTCCGTTAGTAAACATTTTGAAGGTTTGCATGTTAATGCTCATGAACAGTTAGTATGAAGATAAAAAGAAATAAAGGATAATATCTTCCAGCTGGAGCAGTTTTAATGACTGAATGATTCATTCTACATGAATTTCTTGTTTAAGCTTTTTGAGAAACACTGGCCATGAAGGAACAGTGGAATATAGAAAGCCATGGGAAATATTTAGGTGATATCAGGAACATTTAGGAATTAAAGGAAAACAGCATTGTAAATGAGCAGAGTGGTAAAGAAAGCAGGGTAGGTACATCATGTATACAAGGTACTAGAAATTTTGAAGTTGGGGGCAGTAAATAGAAAATGATAATGAAAGCAGGAAGAGGCACAGTTCGTTTTCATGCAGCAGAGAGATTGTTTCAAGAAAAAAGAAAACAGGGCGCCTGGGTGGCTCGGATGGTTAAGCATCTGCCTTCGGCTCAGGTCATGATCCCTGGGTCCTGGGATCGAGTCCCTCATCGGGCTCCCTGCTCCTTGGGAGCCTGCTTCTCCCTCTGCTTCTCTCTCTCTCTCTCTCTCTCTCACATGAATAAATAAAATCTTTAAAAAATAAAACAAGGATGTATAAAATAAACATGTTTAAATTAATTAAAATGAGGTGGCTGTATAGAAGTCAAAGGAAAGTGATGAATAATGGGATAATTAAAACATTAAAGTGACTTATACATCCCTTTGCTGTGTTAATACTTGCAAAAATAAGCAAGTATTCTTGATAGTGATTCTTGATGGTGTTAGCATGTATAAAAGGGTAAAAGACAAAATATACGGGGAATCTTGAAACTTAAAAAAGTTATGAAAAGACATAAGGTAAATGGGAAAAAAGTTTGACACTAAAATGTGATAGCTTAATAAATACTGTGATCTTTGGGGAGCAATTGAAACATTTTAACTAGCATGGTACCTCACTGCCATCCTATTGAATATGGAAAAGAATAGATTGGCTGCAGTGGGACCATTATAATGGAGAGTATATTGAACAGCTCAAGCATGTCTCATGGACTCGGAAGTAACCTGGACAAGGGATGGACTTAGTAAGACAGTGACAAATAGAGAAGAAAAGCTGACAAGTGAAAGTAAAGAGGCAGATTGAATCATTGAATTGGTGGAAGTAGCTACTGAAATTGTTTATGTTTAGAAGTTTTTTTTTACATACTGATGGTAATTTAAGATTATGCCAAATTTACATAGGGAAGATACCAGAAGATAAGACATTCAGGAATATGTAAAAAGCAGACAAAAATAATCATAAATAGTATCTTAAGGGAGAAATCTTTAAGACTTGTGGCAAGAAATCTGTGTTTTGAATTTTTCTTTTTTATAAAAGTTGTTGAGATACTTAAGAATTTTTAAATTAAAGGGCCACCATCACGTGGGAGGGAAAATTATAGAGGTCCTTCACGCAGAGCGCCAGTGTCTTCCCGGAGAGATGACTATATTTCACCAAGAGATGATGGTTACAATACCAAAGATAGGTAAAGGAAAACAAAGTATATAAACTGTTAAGTTATAGTGGATTTTTGTTTTTGTTGAAGTGAAATTCACTAGCAAAATTAAATATTTTAGTTAATAATTCCCTAACAGTACATTTACAGTGTTAAACAACTACTATCTTTATGTAGTACCAAAACATTGTTATCATCCACAGATAACCCTTAATGTTACACCTACCTACTTCCAGGGCCTCAGAAACACCAATCTGTGTTCTGTCTCTGGATTTACTTATTCTGCATAGATTATACTAATGGAGTCAAACCATTGTAACATTTTGTGTCTGGCTTCTTTAGCACAAATGTTTGCAAGAAACATGCATTGTAGCGTGAATTCTTACTATGGATTTTTTATGGGTTTTTATATTTCTTTGTATATGCGATTAACACAGTCTGGGATATTTCCACCATATTATGCTGTGAACATTGATCTGCAAATATTTGAATACCTGTTTTCAGGTCTTTGGGGCATATACTTAGGTGTGGAATTTTGGGTCCTATTGTAATCCTGTAATTTTTTAAGGAACCACCAGCCTTTCCCACAAGAACTGCACTGTTACACATTTTTATTATCAATATACAGATTCTGATTTCTTTACATTACTAACATTTAATATTTTGTTTTCTTTTTTTTTTTAATTATATCCAATATAATAGGTGGGTGAAGCAGTGACAAGTTTGTGTTTTGATTTGAATTTTACCTAATGACTGATTGAGCATCTGTTCACATACTTGTTGGCCATTTGTGTATCTTCTTTATAGAAAAGCATATTCAAGACTGTTGAAAAAATATATTATCTTGTCAGAGTTTTTATATATATTCTGGATATAAGAAACTGCATTTTTAAAATTTGCTGAGCCAGTGCTGGTTCCCTAGACAGCCAGGCTCCCTCGTCCCATCCCGCATCTGTGCCGAGAATCCCCCACTTCCCTCCGTGTTCCCAACCACCCTGTGGCCACCCACAGCCACATGGCCATTCTTGGGAATTGCACTAGGCCATGGGCTTGAGGCTCCTGAGTCCGAGGTGAGGAGGAACAGGGATCCCACTACGACAGAGGATACCCTAAGCCACCTTGGTGATCCTTGGCATTATGCAATTTCACGAATCACTAACGTCTTTGTGTGTGTGTGTGTGTGCCGGGGCATGGCATCTGTGTGGATGTGGACACCACAGAGCATCAGAGTCTGACCAACCACAAGAAGTTGAGGTGTTCACCGCTCTGAGAGAATTGTGGGTGAGTCTATGTGGTGCTTTGCCTGCACAGGACAGAAATGGGGGAAAGGATCACCAGTGGCAGCTCTGGAGAGTATCCAGCACGTATCTGAAAGGATGGCGAGAGAGACATAAACAAGTTAAGAAGCACTTTGCGACTGTGTGTGTGTTTGTCCTTGGAGCTAGGACATGGCGAGGAGGCAGTCTGCCTGGTGGGACCCTCCAACTCCTGAAGTGTGGGATTGTATGAATGGCGGTGATGTTCAGTGTGGGTGCAGGGCAAGGCAGGGCATGGCATGAGGATATCCTAGGCAGGGTCTAGGAAGAGGATGGGATAAGGCAGAGCTCTGTTCATGGTTGCCTTTTTCTTCAGGGAAGGGCACGTCTGTAGCCACCTGCTCATGCCTCAGTTTTGGAGACTCTGCGCGTGCCTGCTGGGTGTGTGTTGTCTTAGCACGGTGTGTGTATTGGATGGTCATGTGTGCAAACTTGTGTGCCGAAAACACGTGTTGGTGTTTGTGCGTTTCATGTATGTGTGTTAGCAAGAGCTCATGTGTGTGTGCGTGTCTGTGGGTACGGGACCAGCAGTGTAGGCCTGTGGACTGACGACAGTGTGTGTTCCTTCAGTGTCTGTAGGCAGTAGGGGCCGTGTGTGTGTGTGTGTGTGTGTATGTATGTGTGTGTGTTTCCGAGACGAATTGTGTATTCTGTACTGGAGAAGGTTTGTATATGTTGTGGTTGTGGGACTACACGTGCAAAAGTGTGTGGGTGTTGGAAAGATCAGCGCATATGCCAGTGAGCCAGTGACGTGTGTGGAGTGCATGTGTGTGTGTTTGCGTGACCACATGCGTGTTCGTGTGTTGGTGCAGATCAGTGTGCGTTCCTTTGTGACGCAGACCGTGTGTTTCTCTTCCCTGTGGTTATCCTGAGGGCTGGTGTGTGTGCGTGTGTCTCTGTGAGGGCCAGTTGTGTATGCATATGTGCCTAAAATCATGTGTATTTGTTGCACGTGTGTTTGCATGAGTTCTAGGGCGGAGGGGGCTTATGTGATAGTGCTGGGTCACTCGTGTATGGCTGTGCGCGAAGACGTCTGTGAGTGTTGTGTGTTCGTGAGCACAGCTGTGTGTGTTTGCACGGGCAAGTGCGCATGCCTGTGAGCAGGACGCATGTGTTTTTGTGTTATGTGATCTGAGTGTGTGTGCATGCCCGCTTGTGCGTGTCAGTGGGTATGTGCAGCCACACGCATGCCTGTGGGCTGCAGATTGTGTGCATGTGTGTGTGCGCACATACATCTATGGAGAGAGAGAGAGAGAGCGGAGTCTGCATGGGTTTGTGTTTGCGTGCATGCGTGCGGCCATCTACTTTCCCGAGTGTCGATCCCGGGTGTGTGGGAGTGTGTCGTGTGCATGTGTATCCATGAGCTCATGTGTGTGTTGCATGTCTCTGTGTGTTTCCAGTTACAAGTGATTGTGACTGGAAAGTGTGTGATCCTACGTTCTCATTACTATTATTGATGCTGCTGTTGTTATTGAACCAGCAGGATAGACGAGGTTCCTGCTTATGGCTACTGAAATCGTTCCATGTGGGTATTAAAAAAGCAACCTTTAAAATTATACCCTTTTTCATGGCACCTGGGTGGCTCTGATGGTTAAGCGTCTGCCTTCTGCTCAGATCATGAACCAGGGATCCTGGAATCGAGCCCCGCTTCGGGCTTCCTGCTTGGCGGGGAGTCTGCTTCTCCCTCTGCTGTTTCCCCTCCTTGTGCTCTTTCTCTCTCTGTCAAAAATAAAAAAAAAAATCTTTAAAAAACAATCAGGTGCAGGTCTGGCACCCAGGCCTAGATGCACACACCTATCAGAGGCCGCGTGCCTGCGGGATGGATGCACACAATGGTTTGTGGCCAGGTGGCTTCTGGGTTGCGAGGGTGTGGCCTCCCATCATACGGCATTGGCTGGATGGAACCCCATGACCAAGCCCAGGACACTGACCAGAACATGGGAACACCCAGTGCAAGGCAGTGGGCGGGGCCAGCTAAGGTGATTGTGAGAGAGTGTGGCCACTGGCGCATGCCTGTGTGTGGAGACTGTATGCGTGTGTGACATTTGTCCACATGTTTGCATGTGCACACGTGTGTATGAGTGTGTGTGTAGGCCCTGGGCAGCAAAGGAGAGGGCCTGTGGGATTTCCAGCTCTGCCGATGATGGAGAAAGCGCCTAGATGCCGAGTGCAGCCACGTCCCTCCGGACACACAGGCCTCGTGTGCATTCCGTGGATCTTCAGAGGTCTATCTCCCCTGTCGATGCACAGACGCACAGGGGCCAAGCCAAGGAGGGAGGGATGGGAGTTGTCAGGCTTGTGTGAGGCGCACCACCCATCTGTGCTGCTGGCATGGATGGTCCCACGTGTGGGAACTAGCTAGGGTTTCAGTCTCATTCCGGGCCGCTCTCCTCTTCTCGTGTGGCCCCTCTCATCTTCCCTCCCCGGCAAGGAAAATGCCATATGTCTGTCATTGCACGAATGTCACCCAGGAGTGGCAGTGGACGTGGACAGCATCCACATGAAGTCCGAACAGATGGAAACCAAGGTCCAAGACCGTCGGGGTGCATATGAAATCCACTCTGGGGGAAATGGTTGGAGACCCAGTTGGGGACTATGCCTGGATATATGTGCACGCTTCCCCTGACTGAGACGGGGAGGTGGAGGGTGTGCAAGAAGACCCTGCTTGTCAGTGATGCCTGGAGAGACTGGCTTGCATTGGCAGCAGACCAATAGCCCCAAGCCTACTTTGCTGGCTTGAAACCGCAGTTGGGCATTGTCTTACCACATTTGTGGGCCATCTCTGGGGACGTGATTGCCCGGCTTGATGTTCTGCTAATGGTCTCACCCGACTGGCCTGGAGCAGGGAAGTTGACAGTGGATGCATCCTCCTCTGCAGGCCAGACGAGCCGGGAACCCCTTCCTGAGGCATTCGTGCTGTTTGCAGCATGCAACACTAGACGCTCCGTCTCTGCTGGTGATGGCGTTCGTGCTGCCTGTCCCCTTGGTGTTGTCCTCAGCTCCTTGCCACCTGGCCTTCCAAAGACTGCGTACTGAGGTCCCCAAGCCGGTGGACAGCATCCACCTGCCGCCCTGTCCAAGGGTTCACCCAGGCTTCCTATTCAGGCAGGGGCATCTGGGTCCCTTCGGCTGTATTCTCTTGGCTCCGGGAAATGCATGCATCCCTTTGTCCTCCATGCTGAACCCACTGCATGTCTGTGTGAGTGTGTGAGCATGTGTTTGTGTGCGCACGCAGCTTGGTATCTTTTCGAGGGTCACAGGCCTGGCTGCCAGTCCCAAAGAGGGAGAGAGCTTTGAATTCCTGGGAAAGGAGCTGCTCAGAGATGCATCTGCACCTTCCTTCCAGAAGCCTTTATGTGCCAGAGGCCGTGTGGCCAGAGGGTTTGGAGAAAGAGCGCTAGAAGCCAAAGTCAGAGAGGAGGACAGAGAGGAGAGCATGAGGAAAGGACAGGCAGCATGAGGAAAGGACAGGCAGCCTGATGGACAGAGCACTCTGTGTCGCTCATCTCCTGACCAGCAAAGGGCATGCACGGGAACAAAGTGTAGCCACACATTTCCCCCTAGCAGGCAGATGGCATCAGGGCCTCTGTCTCCTGGAATCACACTATTCATACTCCAGGACCTGGGCTGAACACTTCCTTGCACCCTCGACCAGGCTTCCCAGTGGTGCACACAGCATCCTGAGTCTTACAAGAGTCTCTTTTCGAAGAGCGGGGGACATCTACGCATTGTCGTTACAAATACCAGGCAGATGGTGTGCACTAAGGGGCCGCAGGAGCAGTTCGCTCGGGCCGTGTGTGGGGGGTTAGGTGTGCAGCGTGGCAGTGGGTGTCTGAGGGGTGTTCGGTGTGGCTGGGAGCCCGAGGCCATCCCGGACGGGGCACACAGGCAGGCTCCCTGGCAGCCTGGCTGGCTCCTGCTGAGGCGAGGGGCGGGCCTGGCTAAGGCCCCGCCCACCGCCTTGGCACTGGGTGTTCCTGGGTTCCGGTCAGCATCCTGGGCTTGGCCATGGGTTTCCATCCAGCCAATGCCATATGACGGGAGCCCACACCCTCGCAAACCAGAAGCCACCTGGCCAAAAACCATTGTGTGCATCCATCCCACAGACATGCGGCCTCTGATAGGTGCCTGCCTCTAGGTCTGGGCGCCAGATCTGCACCTGCCGGCTGCTTGCGGGAGCCGTGAGCTCACACCTCCAGCTCATTCCCTCTGCCGCTGCCGTGGCTCGGTGCCCACGATCAGGTCCACATCCAAATGGAGGGCGAGGCGTGATCCGGGCTCCACGGGACTGCCCCGGAATCCTGGAAAACCTTAGTCCACAGAGGGGGCCATGAAGAGGTGGGGGCCCACAGGGAGGCAGGCGCCTGGGGCTAGGCCACATTGCCACAGGCCCTAGGTGAAGGGGGATTGCAGCACAGGCTGGGCAGGAGGCTGACGCCCGGCAGTGCAGAGGCGAGGCCGGCCCGGGGGAGGAGTTGGTGGTCATGGTGGAGGATATCATGGCGGTGGTGGAGGTCATGGCGGGGGAAGACGAGGAGATGGCGCAAGTTGAACAGGAGGAGAAGCTGCAGGAGCTTCTGCAGGAAGAGCCAGTGTGGGGTCCCGAGACAGCTGGTGCCCCACTTGCCGCACTGGAGGTTGATCTGTTAGTGCTCGGCCAAGTGGATGATCAAGCTACCAGGGCTTAACTGCGGCTCAAGCACAGGACATATCAGAAGCGAACATCTTACCTGGCTCGCCAGAGGGCCATCATCCAGTTCATCCCTGCCTTCTGGGAACCAGGCCATATCCTTCCTCCGGCTGGTGGGGCTTGGCTGGTGTGGAGGAGCACGGGGATGAGGGCAGTAGCAGAGCCACAGCAAGGGCCATGAGCCCTGGGGGGAGGGGTCTCCCCCCCATGCCCAGGCCCCAGGGGATGTTGGCCCACGATCCCTAAAATGCACAGCATAGGAGTGCGGCGCAGCGCAGGGTGGTGCTGGGGTGAGAACGCAGGGCCTGAGAACTGTCCAGACCATGTCTGAGCAGAAGCTGTGCTCCAAAGCTTTGGGGCTGCAGCATTCCCAACAGCCTTGCAGGGTTTAGGGTACACAGGTCAACACTTTACAACAAGTAGTGTAGCCCAAAGCATCCTTGGCTAAGAGGAGATATTGGAAGGAAATGTTTGATGGGTACATGGGGAAGATGGGGAGGCTGCCCGATCCCCTTCCCTGTCCTTCAGAGCCTGTGTGGTTTTCCAAAGAGTTCAGGGCAGACCCAAAATCTCGTCCACATGAGGGTTGCCAAGTCAGTCAGCAGGACGCCTCGCTTCAGCAGGCCGCGTGAATCCAGACTTGGTGCTGCCAGGGTGCTGCAAACTCTGTCTCCACAGGCCCCGCACAGCCAGGCTGAGGCCCCACGCCCAGGCACCTACCCGCACCTTTCCTCCCTGCCAGTCTCTCCCCCTCTGTGTCCTCGCCCGCCCTCTCGCTCTGTCCTCTCTGCCCTCCCTCTGTGTCCCTTCCTCCCGGTGTGGGGTCTCTCTGTCCCTCTCTCTCTTTTTATTCCCTCCTGCCCCCACCTACCCCTTTCCCTCCCTCTCTCGCTGACTCTGCCAGGACCACCCTTTGTGCCGTGGGTGCGCACCCGTGCTCCAGGTTAGCTGAGTAGCCCCCTTCGGGGCACAGGAGGCCCCTCAAATTCACGGGGCTTCAGGCAAACACACAAGCAAACATAGCTGTCAATGTGGGATGGAGCACATCCGGCCATCAAAAGTCGTGACTGCCTGCCAGCTACACACTCAGGCCAGGTAAATGTGGGAATGGAGAGCATTCAGGCCCTCAGCCTAGCCCTGCCGGGCACCGGCAGCCTCAGAGGTGCTGGGAGCCAAGGGACATTCCAGGGTTGAGCCGGTGGAAAGGGCAGGAGCTAACGAGGTTGGGAGGGAGGCAGTGCCTTGTGTTTCTGCACTTTTGCAAGTTTGGGTCAGTTGCTCTGAGCCGGGAAGGTCTGGGTGGCTCCTGCCACTCCTTCCGTAGCACGGCTGGCGAGGCTCCTTGACCCAAGGCAGATCCTTGAACACCCCATGATATCAGTCATGACGGGTGACCAGGACAGAGACCTGCTCATCTATGACCAATTTAGAAGTCAGTCCTGGGAGACGGAGCCTGCAGGAGGTCCATTGGGCCTAGGCTTTGAGCAGGAGGGGGCCTGGCAAAGTGGTTCTGTGCCACAGCCAGGCAAACAGCTCGGGGCACCTAGAAGACACATTCCCCCTTCCCCTCCTCTTTCTTCAGTGGGGCAGGTGTAGGCCCTGGGCCGTTCCAAGTACCTCTGCAGGTTGATGTTTTCCTTTGGGAGCAACCCCTACTTCCAGAACAAAGTGATCGTTAAGGTGTATCGGCTTAGCCTTGCTGGTGGGAGTGGGCTTGAGCTTCGAGGATGCTGCTTGAGGGCAGGGGAGCACATGGGAACAGGAGGTGTGGTGCGTGGGGTCCCCAGCATTGGGGCAGGACCCAGCCCAGGAAGGAGAGAGGCTGGGAGCTTGAGAGGGAGTGAAGGTGAGAGGGCATTCATCCTAGGCCGTGGAGAGCCTCTCCTAAATTTTCCCTTCCTGTAGGATAGAGGACGTCTCGTTCCACACCAGTCCAGTGGATCTGGGAATATGAAGGTGGAGCTGCCACCAGAGGAACGACTCCACCAGCCGTAACTTCTTCAACTGGTTGTGTGACCCCAGCGGCCCAGGGTCTAACAGGATCAACGACGTGGGGCCCCTGCGGGCTTCGTCCGCCGGGGTGATGCCCGAGCCCCACCTGCTTGGGAACAGGGCCTGGGCCCCTTGCTCATCTGGTCTGTATACCCCACCAGGTCGTAATCGAGGACCGGTGGCCCAAACCCCTGCAGTACTACCCGAGGCAGGAAGGTAGCTGAAGGGAATGAACTGAGAGGAGGGCCTGTCAGTGAGGAGCCAGGGGGCTGGGTCCTAACATGTTTGTGTGTGGAAGGTACCGGGGCCAGGCAGATTAGCAATGGGGGAAACTGAGGCTCAGAGGCTCTAGGGCCCCAGCTGGTCCAGGGAGAATTTGGCAAAGTGAGAAGGGAACCTGGGGGCACTCAGGCATATATTCAGGTTGTTGTGTCCCTGCGGGTATGTTCAGGCCTGCCAGGCTAGCAGCAGAAACGTCCCAGGTCACTCAGGAGAGGCTAAGCTTCTCCACCCCGTTTCTCGGAACTGTCACCCATGCCCGTCGGCCCCTCTGTCAGGACTCTAGTCTCTCGTTCAGTTGTGGATGGCCTGCCAGTCTTTGGGAGTGGGGCTCCATTGTCCAATCAAGCTCCTCTGCCTAGAATCCCCCACTTCCCTCTGTGTTCCCGACCAGCCCGTGGCCTCTCACAGCCACACAGCCATTCTTGGGAATGGCACTGGGCCATGAGCTGGGCGCTTGTAAGGCTCTACCTGAGTTGGAAGAGGGATCCCACGAGGACAGAGGACACCCTCAACACCGCTTTGGCTCTCCTTGGTATTATGCAATTTCACGAATCCCTAGTGTGTGTGTGTGTGTGTGTGTGTGTGTGTGTGTGTGTGTGTCAGGAGCATGACATCTGTGTGGACCTGTACACCGCAGAGCATCAGAATCTGACCCACAAGAAGAAGTTGAGGAGGCGTCCACCACTGTGAGAGATGGTTAGATGAGTCTATGTGCTGTTCTGCCTACACAGGACAGAAACGGCGGTAAGGATTACCAGTAGCAGCTCTGGAGAATATTCAGCACCTATATAGGGATGACAAGAGAGGCATAAACAAGTTAAGATTCTCTTTGTGTCTGTGTGGGTGTGCTTGTCCTTGGAGCCAGGCCATGGTGAGGAGTCAGTCAGCCTAGTGGGTCCCTACAACCCATGGCCTGTGGGATTCCATGTGTGGCGGTGATGTTCAGTATGGGGGCAGGGTAGGGCAGGGCTTGGCATGTGGACAGAGCATCGTCCATCCTAGTCAGGGTCTAGGACTTGGACGGAAAAAGGCAGACCTCTCTTCATGGGAGCCTTGTCCTTTAGGGCAGGGCACACAGGCGGGGAAAGGTCCTGGTGAGCAGGGCCCTTGTGGAATGGTGGCTTCTGGTACTGCCACACTGACACCGCTTGGGGAGCTTGGCCCAGTAGCCTGGCTCCTGGAAGCGTGCCCTACACTTCTATGATGCGGTCCCATGCATGTGTCCAGTCAGGAGCACCACAAGACCCATGTGTCCCAGGAAGAGTAAGGAAGAGGCAATTCCTTGAACTCCCTGCGGACCCACGCCCTCCTGCTCCACTTACCCCACCCACAGGGGACTATTCCAAGGACCTGTGAGGGAAGGTAGGTGTGAGTGGTGGGCGCTGTGGCTTTGTGATGGGGCTGTGTGTGAGGGAGGTGCATGCTCAGGTTCACGTTAGGGTGTGTGTGTGCACGTGCATTCCTGGTTGTGTGCTTGCGTGTGCGACCACCTGAGCATGCCTCTTTGCCGGGATTGTGTGTGTTTTTGCGGTGTGTGTGAGTTTGTGCACGTGACTGTATGGCAAGAGTGCATGCCTATGGATAGGAGACCATGTGTCTTGGTGTGTGTTTCAAGGGTGTGTGTTTGCAGGGGCAAGTATGTGTGTGTTTGCGAGGCCACATGTGTGTGCCAGTGTGTAGGGACACTGGGTGTTTATGTGTTTCGTGTGCATGTTTGCATGGCCACCTATGTGTTGATGTGTGTGGCCAAGTGTGCATGCTTCTGTGCCATACAGCTTGTGAATTGGTGGGTGTTGCCTGAGTGTGTGTCGGTACATGATTGGGGGTGTGTGTGTGTGCGCATGCTCCCAAATGCACATACCTGTGCTCGGGCACCTTGCGTGTATATATTTCATGTGAATGCATGTTTGCAAGCTTCGTATGTGTGTATGCGTGTGGCCAAGTGTGTGTTTCTGTGTGTCAGTGACAGTGTGTACTTCCCAGTGTTGTGTGTGTGTGTGTGTGTGTGTCTTTCATGTGCACATCCGTGTGTGTTCCTGAGAAGTGCGCATGAAACTCTACTGGATATCAAATATGTTGGGTGTGTGTTTCCAGAGTGTGGCTTTGCCCACGCACGGTGGTCTCTGTTTGTGTGACCAAGTGTGCATGCCTGTGTGTGGGGACCGTTTGCGTGTTGCATGGTGTGTGTGTTTCCCAGTGCATGTAAACGTGTGTATGCATGCGAGCAGAAATCTGCCTGGCTGTTTGTGTTATTCCATGGGTGTATTGCATGTGTGTGTGTTTTCATGCTCACCTGGATGAATGACTTTCTGTGGGGTACGTATGGATGGACATGTGCCAGAGACCTTCTGTGTACTGAACCATGTGTGTTCCTTGAGTTTTTGTGTGCCGTGTGAGCTTTGTGTGTCTGAGTGGGTGTGAATGTGTGTGTGTGTGTGTGTGTTGCTGTGGGGCCAATTGTGTATTCTGTACTGGAGAACGTTTGTGTATGCTGTGGTTGTGGAATTACACGTGCAAAAGTGTGTGTGTGTATGTGTTGGGAACCTCACTGCACATGCCTGTAAGCCTGAGACTGTGAGTGTGTTGCGTGTGGGCATGTGCGTGAGCACGTGCATGTGTGTGCGTGTTGATGCGGCTCAGAGTACATTCCTGTGTGAAGCAGATCATATGTTTCTGTTCCGTTTGATTATCCTGAGGGCAGCTGTGTGTGTGCGTGTTTCTGGGTGAGTTCCCGTTGTGTACACATGTGTGCCTAAGACCATGTGTATTTGTTCTATGTGTGTGTGCGTGAGTTCTTGCGTGGAGGGGTGTGTGTGATAGTGCCGTTCACGCATGTATGGCTGTGCCAGAAAACTTCTGTGAGTGTTGTGCATGTGTTCGTGAGCCCAGCTCTTTGTGTTTGCACATACAAGTGTGCATGCATGTGTGCAGGACACGTGTGTTTTTGTATTATGTGATCTGACTCTGGTGCATGCACATGTGAGCATATAAGGGTGTGTGTCCAGCCACATGCATGCCTGTGGGCCGCAGATTGTTTGCATGTGTCTGTGCCCGCGTATACCTGTGTGAGAGAGAGGAGAGAGCAGAGCCTGTCTCCATGGGTTTGTGTCTACATGCGTGCGTGAAGCCATCTACTTTCCAGTGTGTCAAGCCCAGGTGTGTGGGTGTGTGTGGTGTGCATGTGTATGCATGAGCTCAAGTGTGTGTTGCATGTCTCTGTGTGTTTCGAGGCACGTGTGATTGTGAGAGTGTGAAAACCTGCACATGCCAATATGTGGAGACCGTATGCGTGTGTGTCATGTGTCCAAGTGTTTGCATGTGCACACGTGTGTATCACTGTGTGTGTAGGCCCAGGGCAAAAAGGAGAGGGACTGAGGGATTTCCAGCTCTACCGATGATGGAGAAAGTGGCAAGAGGCCAAGGGCAGCCACATCCCCCCGGACACACAGGTGTCGTGTGCATTCCTTGGTTCTTCAGGGATCTGTCTACCCTGTCGATGCACAGACGCACAGGGGCCAAGGCAAATAGGGAGGTGTGGGAGTTGTCAGGCGGGTGTGAGGTGCACCACCCATCTGTGCCATTTGCATGGATGGTCCCTGGTGTGGGCAATAGCTAGGGGTTTCAGTCTCTTTCCCGGGCCGCACACCTCTTCTCATATGGCCCCTCTCACCTTCCATCCCCGGCAAGGATAATGCCAGATGTCTGTCATTGCACAAATGTCACCTGGGAGTGGGAGTGGAAGTGGACAGCATCTACATGAAGGCCAAAAAGATGGAAACCATGGTTCAAGACCGTGGGGGTGCATATGAAATCCACTCTGGGGGAAACGCTTGGAGACTCAGTCGGGGAATACGAATGGATATATGTGCATGCTGCCCCCTACCCAGACGGGGGGGTGGGTGGCGCGCAAGAAGCCACTGCTTGGCGGTGATGCCAGGAAAGACTGGCTTGCATTGGTTCCAGACCAATGGCCCCAAGCCTATTTTGCTGACTCGAAACCACAGTTGGGCATTTTCTCACCATATTTGTGGGCCAGCTCTTGGGACGTGATGGCCTGGCTTGATGTTCTGCTCAAGGTCTCACCTGGCAGGCACAGAGTGGGGAAGTTGAGAGTGGATCCGTTTTCCTCTGCAGGCCACACGAGCCGGGAACCCCTTCCTGGGGCATTCGTGCTGTTGGCAGCATGCAACTCAAGACGCTCCATCTTTGCTGGTCAAGGCGTTGGTGCTGTGTGTCCCCTGGGAGCCGTCCTCAGCTCCTTGCCACCTGGCCTTCCAAAGAGTGGGCATCAAGGTCACCGAGCTGGTGGACAGCATCCACATGCCACCGTCTCCAAGTTTTCGCCCACGCTTCCTCTTCAGGCAGGGGCATCTGTGTCTCATTGGCTGAATTCTCTTGGCTTCGGGAAATATGTGTGTCCCTCTCTCATCAATGCCGAACACTCTGCCTGTCTTTGTGAGCATATGAGAATGGGTTTATGTGGGCACTGAGCTTGGCACATTTTCAAGGCTCACCGGCCTGGCTGCTGGTCGCAAAGGGGGAGAGGGCTTTGAATTCCTGGGAAAGGAGCTGCTCAGACACGCATCTGCATCTTCCTTCCAAAAGCCCTTGGGTTCCAGAGGCCATGTGGCCAGAGTGGTCAGGGAAAGAGCGCCGGAAGACAAAGTCAGAGAGGAGGACATAGAGGAGAGCGTGAGGAAAGGACAGGCAGACCGATGGCCGAGCACTCTTCATCGCTCATCTCCTGACCAGCAAAGGGCATGCACAGGGACAAACTCAAGCTGCAAATTTCACACAAGCTTGCAGATGGCCTTGGGGCCTCTGTCTCCTGGAATCACTCTATTCATACTCCAGGGCTTGGGCTGAACATTTCCACGCACAATTGACTAGGCTTCCCGGTGGTGTACACAGTGTCCTGAGTTTTACAGGAGTCTATTTCGGAAGGGCAAGGGACAGCTTCGCATTGTCACTAAAAATACCAGGCAGACGGTGTGCCCTACAGGACCTCAGGAGGGGTTCGCACAGGCAGTGTGGGTGGCTTTTGGGATGCGGCATGGTAGTGGTTGTGCAAGGGATGTTCGGTGCAGCTGGGAGCCCAAGGCCACCCCGGAGAAGGCACACGGGCAGGCTCGCTGGCTGGCTGGCTGGCTCCTGCTGGGGCGATGGGCAGATTTGGCTAAGGCCCAGACCACCGCCTTGCCACTGGGTGTTCCCAGGGTCCGGTCAGCATCCTGGGGTTAGCCATGGGGTTCCATCAAGCCAAGGCTGCGTGCCAGGATCCAAAGCCCCCAAGACATAGAAGCCACTCGGCCCCAAACTACTGTGTGCCTGTATCCAGCAGGTGCGCGGCCTATGATAGGTGCCTGCCTCTAGGCCTGGATGCCTGATCTCCACATGCCGGCTGCTTGCAGGACCACATGCTCACACCTCCAGCTCATTCCCTCTGCCGGTGCCACGGTTGGGTGCTGAGGCTCAGCTCCACGTCCAAATGGAGAATGAGGCGTGGTCCTGGGAACCCCGGGGCTGCCCGGAAATCCTGGACCACCTTAGTCTGCAAGGGGGGTCATGAGGAGCCGGGGGCAATGGGGAGGCAGGTGCCTGAGGTGAGGTGGGGTTGCCAAAGGCCCTACGTTAGGGAGGATGACAGCGCAGGCTCTGCAGGATGTGAGGCCTGGCAGTGCAGAGGTGAGTCTGGCCCCGGGGGAGGAGTTGGTCGTCGTGGTGGAGGATATCATGGCAGATGTGGAGGTCGTGGCAGCAGAAAACAAGGAGGTGGCGGGAGCCAAGCAGGACGAGAAGCAACAGGAGCTGCCGCCGGAAGAGCCAGTGATGGTTCCCGACATAGTCGGTCTCCCTTGTCCGTTCCCATTCCTGTGCCAAGAATCTCCCACTTCCCTCCATGTTCCTGACCACCGCGTGGCCTCCCACAGCCACATGGCCATTCTTGGGAATGGCACTGGGCCATAGGCTGGAGGCTCCTGAGTCTCTAGGGGAGGAGGAACAGGAATCCCACGAGGACAGAGGACACCCTTAACCCCTCTTGGGTATCCTTTGCAATATGCAATTTCAGAAATCCCTGACGTGTGTGTGTATGTGTGTGAGTGTGTGTGTGTGTGTGTGTGTGTGTGTGTGTGTGTGTGTGCCCACTCAGGGCATGGCAGCTGTGTGGACGTGGACCCCACAGAGCAGCAGAGTCTGACCAACCACAAGAAGTCGAAGAGGCGTTCACTGCTGTTAGAGATGGGTGGACGAGTCTATGTGGTGCTTTGCCTGCACAGGACAGAAATGGGGGAGAGGATCTCCAGTGGTAGCTCTGAGAGTATCCAGCAGGTATCTGAAGGGATGGCAAAGGGGATATAAACAGGTTAAGAAGGGCTTTGCTTCTGTGTGTGGGCTTGTCCTTGGAACCAGGACATGGCGAAGAGGCAGTCTGCCTGCCTGGACACACCTACCCCCGACATGTGGGATTGCCTGTGTGGCGGTGACGGTCAGCATGGGGGCAGGGAAGGGCAGGGCATGGCATGAGGATACCCGAGGCAGGCTCTAGGAAGTGGGAGGAAAAGGCAGACCTCTGTTTATGGGTGCCTTATTCTTCCAGGCAGGGCACACAGGTGAGGAAGAGTCCTGGCAAGTGGGACCCTCATGGCCTGGTGGCTCCAGGTCCCAGCACATTCACAGCACGTAAGGAGCTTGGCCCAGTACACTTGCTCCTGGAAGCGGGCCCTGCACTGCTTTGATGCGGTCCCATGAATGCGTCCGGTCAAGAGCACGGCAAATCCCATGTGTCCCGGGAAGAAAAGGAAGAGGTCATTCCTCATGGTGCCTGTGGACCCTGCCATCCCGCGCCGCCACACCCGCCCACAGGGAACAGTTAAAGGACGTGTGAGGGAAGGCAGGTGTGAGTGGTGGAAGGCACTACGGCTTTGTGAGTGGGCTGTGTGTGAGGGAAGTCTGCGTGCATGTGTGTGTGTGTGCTTGCATGTGCAGCCACCTGAGCATACCTCTGTTCCATGGATCATGTTGTTTGTGCAGTGTGTGTGAGGATCATGTGCACGTGTGTGTGTGGCAAGAGTGCATGCCTGTGGACAGGAGACCATGTGTCTTGGTGTGTGTCTCGGGAGGGTGTGTTTGCAGGTGCACGGCTGTGTGTGTTTACAAGGCCACATGTGTGTGCCACTGTGTTGGGACCCTGGGTGTTTATGTGTTGCGTGTTTGCATGCCCACGTATGTGTTGCTGTATGTGGCCAAGTGTGCATGCTTGTGTACCACAGACCTTGTGAGTTGGCGGGTGTTCCCTGAATGTGTTTTTGCACACGGATGGGTGTGTGTGCGCGCGTGTGCGGCCAAGTGCACATACCTGTGTGCGGGCACCATGTGTGTTATTATTTCATGTGTGTGTGTTTGCCTGCGTGCGTATGTGTGTATGTGTGTTGCCATGTGTGCGTGCCTGTGTGCCGGCGATAGTGTGGGTTTCCCAGTGTTGTGTGAGTGTGTGTGTTTTTCTTGTGCACGTAAGTGTGTGTTCCTGTCAAGTGTGCAAGCCTGTGCACTGGAGATCATATGTGTTGGGTGTGTGTTTCCTGAGTGTGTCTTTGCCCGTGCATGGCGGTCTGTGCCTGTGCGGCCAACTGTGAGTGCCTGTGCAGGGACCGTGTGTGTGTTGCGTGGTGTGTTTGTTTACCAGTGCACGGGAACTTGTGTGTGCATGCGAACAGAAATCTTCCTGGCTTCGTGTGCTAGTCCCTGGTTGTATGGCGTGTGTTTGTGTTTTCAGGCGCACCTGGGTGTGTGACTTTATGCGGGACTACATATGTATTGACGGGTGCCACAGCCCTTCCGTGTGAGTGTTGAGGGTATGTGGGCTTTCATGCGCAAGGGTGTCTGTTGTGTGTCTGTGTGTTTGCAGGCCTTTGGGTGATGGTGTGTGTCTGTGGGGGGTGTGAGCGCAAGTCTATATCCACCTGCTCATGCTTCTGTGTTGGAGACTTTGTGCATGCTTGGTGAGTGTGTGTTGCATCAGCACGTGTGTATGTATTTGGGTGGTCATGTGTGTACACATGTGTACCAAAAACAACTGTGGTTCTGTGTGCATTGCATATATGTGTGTTGGCATGAGCTCGTGTGCGTGTGCGTGTCTGTTGTTGCGGGACCAGTGGTATATGCCTGTGTAGGGAGGACCGTGTGTGTTCCTTGAGTGTTTCTTTGCAGTATGCGTCGTGTGTGTGTGTGTGTGTGTGTGCGCGCGCGTTTTGGGGCCAATTTTGTATTGATCTGTACTGAGGAAGTGTTGTGTATCTTGTGGGTGTGGGATTACAGGTGCAAAAGACTGTGTGTGGGTTGGGAAGCTCACCGCACATGCCTGTTAGCCAGAGATTTTGTGTGGGGTGCATTTGTGCGGGTTTGCATGAGCGTGTGCTTGTGTGTGTTGGTGCGGCTCAGTTTGCGTTCCTCTGCGATGCAGACTGTGTGTTTTTGTTCCCTGTGGGTATGCACAGGGTAGGTGTGTGTGTGTGTGTGTCTGGGTGAGGGCCAGTTGTGTATGCATATCTGCCTGACACCGTGTGTATTTGTTGTGCGTGTGTCTGCGTGAGTTTTTGGGTGGAGGAGGGTGTGTGTTTTAGTGTTGGGGCAAGCATTTGTGGCTTTCGTAAACCTTGTGTGAGTGTTTTCTGTGTGTTTGCGAGCAAGGCTGTGTGTTTGAATGGGCAAGAGCGCATGCCTGTGTACAGGATGCGTGTGTTTGTGTGTTATGTGATCTGAGTGTGTGTGCATGCACTGGTGCATGGGAGTGGATATGTGCAGCCAAAATGCATGCCTGTGCACCCACAGATTGTGTGTGTGCGCGTGTGTGCACGCACACCTGTGTGAGAGAGAGAGCCTTGCCTATCTGCAGGGGTTGTGTCTGCGTACGTGTGTGTGGCCATCTTTCCCATGTGTCGAGGCTGTGTGTGTGTGTGTGTGTGTGTGTGTGTGTGTGTATGCATGAGCTTGTGTGTGTTTTGTGTCTCTGTGTGTTTCCAGGAATGTGATTGTGAGAGTGTGTGGCCACCGGCGCATGCCTGTTGTGGAGACCGTATGTGTGTGTGTCGTGTGTCCAAGCGTTTGCATGTGCACACGTGTGTTTGAGTGTGTGTGTAGGCCCTGGGCAGGAAAAGAGAGGTCCTACGGGATTTCCAACTCTGCCAATGATGGAGAAAGAGGCAAGAGGCAGAGTGCAGCCACGTCCCTCCAGACAAACTGGTCTCAAGTGCATTCTGTGGATCTTTGGGGTGTCTGTCTCCCCTGTTGATGCACAGACGCACAGGGACCAATCCAAGGACGGACAGGTGGGAGTTGGCAGGCGGGTGTGAGGCGCACCACCCATATGTGCTGCTTGCATGAATGGTCCCCAGTGTGGGAAATAGCAAGGGGTTTCAGTCTCCTTCCTGGGCCACACAACTCTTGTCGTGGGGACCCTCTCATATTCCCTCCCCAGCAAGGACAATTCCAGATGTCTGTCATTGCATGAATGTCAGCCAGGAGTAGGAGTGGAGGTGGATAGCATCCACATGATGGCAGAACAGATGGACACCACAATATAAGTCCATGGGGGCGCATATGAAATCCACTCTCAGGAAGGGGCGGAGCAAGATGGCGGAGGTGTAGGAGACCTGGGTTTCCTTTGGTCTCAGGAATTCAGCTGAATAGGTATCAAGCCATTCTGAACACCTACGAACTCCACAGGAGATTGAAGAGAAGAATAGCAACAACTCTCTGAAGAGAAAAGCGACCACTTACTTGAAGTAGGACGTGCGGAGAAGTGAATCTTAGATGATATTCAGGAGGGGAGACGACATTGGAGGGGGCCTCCATTGGGCGCTTCTGGCAAGTGAAAGAGCAGCGGAGCACAAAATCAGAACTTTTAGAAGTCGGCTCCGCTGAGGGACTCACTCCAGTGGCTAACCGGGAGGTGGAAACCTCGTGGGACAGTGTGGTCTCAAGACCCTCGGGGTCACAGAAAGACCGGGGGTGCCTGAGTGCAGCAGAGCTCCCAGTTATCAGAGCGTGGAAGCGGCTGCAGAGATGGAGTCGAGGCGTGGGCTCTCAGCTCAGGGTTGCCATAAACCGTGATCCGCGCGGTTGGGCCACTGCTCCTCCAGCAGGGACCCAACAGGCGGCAGAGCCAAGGAGACTCCCCTTTCTTCCCTGGGAGGAGCAGTGTAGGAGTGCACTGCCAGGATCTGCTGCGTTTGGAGACTCCACAAGGGGTCGGGTGCCAGAGATAGAAACACTCGGTCACAGGCCGGGTGAGCACGGAGTGCAGCCGGAGACCAGGGACACGGGAGTGACTGCTTTTCTCTGGGGGTGCACTGTGGAGTGGGGCCCCGAGTTCTCAGCTCCTCCGGGCAGAGATTGGGAGACCACCATTTTCACTTTGGTCCTCCAAAGCTGTGCTGAGAGCTTGGAGGGAACGGAAACAACGGAGAACAAACCCGAGCAGATGCTTAGCCTGGACTGACAAGAGCAGGGCAATTCCTCCTCCTGCAAAGACATTTGGGAACCACGGCAACAGGCCCCTCCTCCAGAAGATCAGCACGAACAGCCAGCAGGTAAGATCAAGTTTACCGATCAAGGAGAACGGGAGAACTCCAGCACTAGGGTAATACTGCACATAGAATTCATGGCTTTTTTTACCATGATTCATTAGTTTTTCAAAGTTGATTTTTTTAACTGTTTTTTTCCTCTTTTTGGCTTTTTCTTTTTCCCTTTTTCAACCAACATCTTATCAATACCATTTTAAAAAATATATTTTTTTTAGAATCATATTTTATCCCTTTGTAGTAGTTACCCTTATTTTTGGCATATATATATGTTGTTCTCTCTTTAAAATTTTGAGATACAGTTTCTTCTAACAGATCAAAATATAGCCTATATCAATATGGTATGGCTTTGTTCTAGTCTCCTGCCTTGTCACAATCTCTCCCTTTTCTTTTTTTTCTTTTCTAGTTTGTTTTATAATCTTCTTTCTTTTTTCAAACAACTAATTATCAATTCCTTTTATAAAATCTTTTATAATTTTCATCTTTATACTCATCTTCCATCCCTTCTTTGTATCAACCCTTATTTTGAACATATATAAGTCTTTCCTCCTTTAAAATATTAGGAGGCACTTTCTTCTAACAGACCAAAATACACCCAAAATCTAGTGTTTGGCACTGATCTATACATTAGTCTGATCATATTTGATCATATTCTGTTTTTTCTTTTGTTTTGTTCTGTTTTTGTTTGTTTTTATCTTTGCCTTTTCTTTTTTTTCCTCTTTCTTTTTTCTTTCTTTCCCTTTTTTCCCCTGGTTTCAGGTCTTTTCTGATTTGTATACAGTATATTTGCTGGGGACGTTGTAAACCTGTTAGCATTCTGTTCTCTCATTCATCTGTTCTCCTCTGGACAAAAGGACAAGATGAAAGAAATCACCTCAGCAAAAAGAACAAGAGGTAGTACCGTCTGCAGGGACCTACTCAATACGGACATTAGTACGATGTCAGACCTAGAGTTCAGAATCATGACTTTAAAGATACTAGCTGGGCTTGAAAAAAGCGTGGAAGTTATTAGAGGAACCCCTTCTGGAGAAATAAAAGAACTAAAATCTAACCAAGTTGAAATCAAAAAGGCTATTAATGAGGTGCAATCAAAAATGGGGCACTAACTGCTAGGATAAATGAGGCAGAAGAGAGAATCAGTGATATAGAAGACCAAATGATGGAAAATAAAGAGGCTGAGAAAAAGAGAGATAAACAACTACTGGATCACGAGGGCAGAATTCGAGAGATAAGCGATACGATAAGATGAAACAACATTAGAATAATTGGGATCCCAGAAGAAGAAGAGAGAGAGAGGGGGGCAGAAGGTATACTGGAGCAAATTATAGCAGAGAACTTCCCTAATGTGATGAAGGAAAGAGGCATCAAAATCCAGGAAGCAGAGAGAACCCCCTCAAAATCAATAAAAATAGGTCAACACCCCGACATGTAATAGTAAAACTTACAAGTCTCAGAGACAAAGAGAAAATCCTGAAAGCAACTGGGGAGAAGAGATATGTAACCTACAATGGTAGAAACATTAGGTTGGCAACAGACCTATCCACAGAGACCTGGCAGGCCAGAAAGGACTGGCATGATATCTTCAGAGCACTAAATGAGAAAAATATACAGCCAAGAATACTATATCCAGGTAGACTGTCATTGAAAATCGAAGGAGAGATAAAAAGCTTCCAGGACAAACAAAAACTAAAGGGATTTGGAAACACGAAACCAGCACTACCAGAAATAATTAAAGGGGTCCTCTAAGCAAAGGGAGAGCCTAAAAGCAGCATAGAACAGAAAGGAACACAGACAATATACAGTAACAGTCACCTTACCAGCAATACAATGGCACTAAATTCATCTCTTTCAATAGTTACCCTGAATGTAAATGGGCTAAATGCCCCAATCAAAAGACACAGGCTATCAGATTGGATTAAAAAACAAGACCCATCCATATGCTGTCTGCAAGAGACTTATTTTAGACCCAAAGACAAGCCCACATTAAAAGTGAGGGGGAGGAAAACGATTTACCATGCTAATGGACATCAAAAGAAAGCTGAAGTGGCAATCCATATAACAGACAAATTAGATTTTAAAACAAAGACTGTAATAAGTGATGAAGAAGGACACTATATCCTATTTAAAGGGTCTACCCAACAAGAAGGTCGAACGATTGTAAATATCTATGCCCCGAACATGGGAGCAGCCAATTATATAAGGCAATTAATAACAAAAGCAAAGAAAGACATTCACAACAATACAATATTAGTGGGGGACTTAAACACCCCCTGACTGGAAAGGACAGATCATATAAGCAAAATATCAACAAGGAAATAAAAACTTTAAATGAAACACTGGAGCAAATGGACTTCACAGACATATTCAGAACATTCCATCCCAAAGCAACGGAATACAAATTCTTCTCTGGTGCCCATGGAACATTCTCCAGAATTGATCACATCCTAGGTCACGAATCAGGTCTCAACTGGTACCAAAAACTGGGATTATTCCCTGCATATTTTCAGACCACAATCTTTGAAACTAGAACTCAATTATAAGAGGAAAGTCGTAAAGAACTCAAATACATGGAGGCTAAAGAGCATTCTACTAAAGAATGAATGGGTCAACCAGGAAATTAATGATTATAAAAATCATGGAAACCAATGAAAATGAAAACACAACTGTCCAAAATCTTTGGGATACAGCAAAGGCAGTCCTAAGACGAAATTCTATAGCAATACAAGCCTTTCTCAAGAAACAAGAAAGGTCTCAAATACACAACATAAACCTACACCTAAAGGAGCTAGAGAAAAAACAGCCAACAGAGCCTAAACCCAGCAGGAGAAGAGGAATAATAAAGATCAGAGCAGAAAGCAATGAAAGAGAAACCAAAGGAACAGAAGAACAGATCAATGAAATTAGGAGCTGGTTCTTTGAAAGAATTAACAATATTGATAAACCTCTGGCCAGACTTATCAAAAAGAAAAGAGAAATGACCCAAATCAACAAAATCATGAATGAAAGAGGAGAGATCACAACCAATACCAAAGAAATACAAACAATTATAAGAACATATTATGAGCAACTCTATGCCAGCAAATTAGATAACCTGGAAGAAATGGGTGCATTCCCAGAGATGTATCAACAACCAAAATTGAACCAGGAAGAAAAAGAAAACCAGAACAGACCTATAACCACTAAGGAAATTCAAGGAGTAATCCAAAATCTCCCAACAAACAAAAGCCCAGGGCCAGATAGCTTCCCAGGGGAATTCTACCAACATTTAAAAAATTAATATCTATTCTCCTGAAACTGTTCCAAAAAATAGAAATGGAAGGAAAACTCCCAAACTCATTTTAGGAGGCCACCATTCCGTTGATCCCAAAACCGGACAAAGACCCCATCAAAAAGGAGAATTACAGACCAATATCCTTGATGAGCATGGATGCAAAAATTCTCACCAAAATACTAGCCAAGAGGATCCAACAGTACATTAAATGGATTATTCAACATGATTAAGTGTGGTTTATCCCTGAGCTGCAAGGTTGCTACACCATCCGCAAATCAATCAGCATGATACAAGATATTAACAAAAGAAAGAGCAAGAATTATATGATCCTCTCAATAGATGCAGAAAAAGCATTTGAAAAAGTACAGCATCCTTTCTTGAACAAAACTCTTCAGAGTATAGGGATAGAGGGTACATACCTCAATATCATAAAAGCCATCTATGAGAAACCTACAGCGAATATCATTCTCAATGGGGAAAAGCTGAGAGCTTTTCCCCTAAGGGCAGGAACGCAGCAGGGATATCCACTATCACCATTGCTATTCAACATAGTAGTAGAAGTCCTAGCCACAGCAATCAGACAACAAAAAGAAATCAAAGGCATCCAAATCAGCAAAGAGGAAGTCAACTTCTCACTCTTTGCAGATGATATGATATTCTATGTGGAAAACCCAAAAGACTCCACCCCAAAACTGCTAGAACTCATACAGGAATTCAGTAAAGTAGCAGGATATAAAATCAATGCACAGAAATCAGTGGCATTCCTGTACACCAACAATACAGAAGAGAGACAATTCAAGGAGTCGATCCCATTTACAATTGCACCCCAAACCATAAGATACCTAGGAATAAATTTCACCAAAGAGGCAAAGGAAATGTCCTCAGAAAACTATAATATACTCATGAAAGAAATTGAAGAAGACACAAAGAAATGGAAAAACTTTCCATGCTCATGGATTGGAAAAACAAATATTTTGAAGATGTCAATTCTACCTAGAGCAATTTACACATTCAATGCAATCCCTATCAAAATACCATCCACTTTTTTCAAAGAAATGGAACAAATAATCCTAAAATTTGTATGGAACCAGAAGAGACCCCGGATAGCCAGAGGAATGTTGAAAAAGAAAAGTAAAGCTGGTGGCATCACAATTCCAGACCTCCAGCTCTATTACAAAGCTGTCTTCATCAAGACAGGATGGTACTGGCACAAAAAGAGACACATAGTTCAGTGGAACAGAATAGAGAGCCCAGAAATGCACCCTCAACTCCATGGTCAACTAATCTTTGACAGGGAGAAAAGAATGTCCAATGTCAAAAAAGACAGTCTCTTCAACAAATGGTGTTGGGAACATTGGACAGCCACATGCAGAAGAATGAAACTGGACCACTTCCTTACACCACACACAAAAATAGACTCCAAATGGTTGAAAGCCCTAAACATGAGACAGGAGTCCATCAAAATCCTAACAGAGAACACAGGTAGAAACCGCTTCGACCTCAGCCACAGCAACTTCTTCCCAGAAACATCGCCAAAGGCAACGGAAGCAAGGGCAAAAATGAACTATTGGGATTTCATCAAGATAAAAAGCTTTTGCACAGCAAAAGAAACAGTCCACAAAACCAAAAGTCAACCAACAGAATGGGAGAAAATATTTGCCAAAAACTTACCAGATAAAGGTCTAGTATCCAAAATCTATAAAGAACTTATCAAACTCAACATCAAAGAACAAATAATCCAATCAAGAAATGGGCAGAAGATATGAACAGATATTTTTCCAAAGAAGACAGCCAAATGGCCAACACACACATGAAAAAGTGCAGCTGTGTGTGTTTGCACAGGCAAGTGCGCATCCCTGTAGGGAGGACCTGTGTGTTTGTGTGTTATGTGACCTGAGTGTGGATGCAAGCCAAGTGTGCGTGTAAGTGGGTGTGTGCATCCCATGCATGACTGTGGGGCTCAGATTTTATGTTTGTTGGGTGTTTGTGCGTGTGTGTGTGAGAGAGAGAGAGCGGTGCCTGTATGCATGGGTTTGTGTCAATGTGCGTGTGTGTGGCCATCGTCATTCCCGTATGTCGACCTGGGTCTGTGGGTGTGCATCGTGTGTGTGTGTTTGCATGATCTCCTGTGTGTGTTGCATGTCTCTGTGTTTTGAGGGACATGTGAATGTGAGTGTGTGGCCACTGGCACATGCCTGTCTGTCGCGACTGTATGCGTGTCTGTTGTGTGTCCAAGCATTTGCATGTGCACACGTGTGTATATGTTTGTGTGTGGGCTCCAGTCAGCAAAGTAGAGGGACTGCGGGATTTCCAGCTCTGCCAATTATGGAGAAAGGGACAAGAGGCCGAGGGCCGCCACGTCCCTCCGGACACACAGGCCACATGTGCATTCCGTGGTTCTTCAGGGTTCTGTCTCCCCTCTTGATGCACAGACGCACAGGGGCCAAGGCAAGGAGGGAGGGGTGGGAGTTGGCAGGAGTGTGTGAGCTGCACCACCCATCTGTGTTCATTGCACAGATGGTTCCTGGTGTGGGAAATAGCTAGTGCTTTAAGTCTCCTTCCCAGGCTGCACACCTCTTGTCGTGTGGCCCCTCTCACCTTCCGTCCCTGGCAAAGGCAATGCCACAACTCTGTCATTGCACGAATGTCACCCGGGGGTGGGAATGGATGTGCAGGGCATCCACATGAAAGGCGAGCAGATGAAAACCACAGGCCAAAGACTCTGGGGGCGCATATGAAATCAACTCTGGTGGAAACACGTCGAGACACAGTAGGGCACTATTACTGTAGATACCTGCACACTTCTCCTGACTGAACAAGGGAGGGGGGCCGTGTAAGAACCCCATTCTCCTCATTAATGCCTGGAGACAGGCTTGCATTGGCACCGCAAAACCCACGTGTCCCGGGAGGACTAAGGAGGAGGTCCCTCGCGGTCCATGCGGATCCACGCCATCCCGCGCCACAAAACCGCCCACAGGGGACAGGTGCAAGGACGTGTGAGGGAGGGCACCTGTCAGTGGTGGAAGGTTCTGCTGCTGTGTGAGCAGGCTTTGCGTTCAACTGTGTGTGTGCGTGCATGTGTGTGTGCTTGCGTGTGCAACGACCTGATCATGCCTCTGTGCCGGGGATTGTGTGTGTTTATGTGCTGTGTGTGAATGTGCATGTGCACGTGTGTGTGGCAAGTGTGCATGCCTGTGGACCGAAGACCAAGTGTCTTGGTGTGTGTATCGAGGGTGTGTTTGCAGGTGCATGGGTGTTGTGTTTGCGAGACCATTTGTGTGTGCCACTGTGTAGGGACCCTGGGCATCCCTCTGTCCTCCATGCCAAACACACTGCGTGTCTGTGTTAGCGTGTGAGTGTGTGTTTGTGTGGGCGCCCAGCTTGGCACCTTTTCGAGGGTCACCGCCCTGGCAGCTGGTCCCAGAAGGGGAGAGGGCTATGATTTCGGGGAAAAGAGCTGCTGTGAGACGCATTTGCATCTTCCTTCCTGAGGGGCTTTAGGTTCCAGAAGCCGTGTGGCCAGAGGGGTCAGAGAAAGAGCGCCGGAAGGCAAAGTCAGAGAGGAGGACAGAGAGGAGAGCGTGAGGAAAGGACAGGCGGACCAGTGGACAGCGCATTCTTCGTCGTTCGTCTCCTGACCAGAAAAGGTCATGCGCTGGGAAAAATATAGCCGCGCATTTCCCCCAAGCAGGCAGACGGCTTCGGGGCCTCTGTGTCCTGGAATCGCACGATGAATACTCCAGGGCCTGGGCTGACCATTTCCACGCACACTGGACCAGGCTTCCCGTGGTGCACGGAAGTGTCCTGAGTCTTAGAGGAGTCTATTCGGGAAGGGCGAGGGACAGCTTCGCCTTGTCGGTACAAAATCCAGGCAGAGGGCGCGCCCGACGAGGCCAGAGAAGGTGCGTGGGCGGGGGGTGGGGGTGGGGGTGGTGATGGGGGTCCCCGTGGGGGTGGGATGCGTGGGGTAGGTGCAGCCAAGAGCCCGAGGCCATCCCTGATGAGGCGCACCGGAGGGCTCCCTGGCTGGCTGGCTGGCTCCTGTGGGGGCGAGGGGCGGGGCCGGCGGCGGCCATGCGCACCCCCGTGCCACTGATTGGACCCAGGGCCCGGACAGCGTCCTGGGCGTGCCTAGGGGACTCCATTCCACCAAGGCCGCATGGGTGCCCTGGCCACATCTGCCCCTTGGACACCTGGCCCCAGGCCCCTTTGCGCATGTGTCCCAGAGTCTAGTCGCATCCCGGAGGGGATTGTTATCGGGCACCGTCTCTGGAGACTGGAGCTCCACCTGCCAATCAGCTTGCGGAGGCCTGCGCTCACAAATCTAGGTTTTCCCTCTGCAGCTGTCCGGAGGAGGCGGGGCGGTCCCCAGTATCCTGGACCACGCCTCAGTCGGGGAAGGGCCGGTCAGGAGGCAGCTGTGCCCGGGGATAGAGGCCCCAGGGGCAGGACGGGGGCGCTGACGGCCCTAGGTGTGGGGATGGCGGACGAGGCTGTTCGGGAAGGGGAGGAGCGATGGGAGAGAGAGGATGCCATCCTGGTGGTGGAGCTGGTCCTAGTGGTGGCTGACCTAAAGTTGGTGCTGCAACTGGCCTTGTTGGAGGGGCAGGACGGAGAGGACGAGGAGGACACGGAGGAAGTAGACCAAACCTGACAACACCTGAGCCTGAGCCCCGAGTAGGACCTGCTGGCTTGTTTATTCACGGGCTCCAGCTCTGACTGCAAGGCCTCTAGAGCCTCGAGCGAGGACGGGATCGGACCCCGCCGCCCCTCTGGCTGTTCTTCCCCTTTCTGCTTCTCCTGCAGCTCCTGCGCCCCTTCTTCCTCCTTCTGGCCCTCCTCCCTCTGGTCCTCGTGCTCAGCCTCCTCCTCAGCCTCTTGAGCCTCCTCTCCCTCCTCAGGCTCCTCGCACTCCCCAGCCTCCTCTGCCTCAGCCACCTCCTCTCCAACATGCTCCTCCTTAGCCTCCTCCACCTCAGCCTCTTCCACAACAGCCTGCTCCTCAGCCTGTTCCTCCCCCTCCTCTTCCTCAGCCTCTTCAGGCCCCTCCACCTCCTCCTCTTCCTCGGGCTACTCTTCCTCCCTTGGCTCCTGCTTAACCTCCTCAGCCTCCTCTTTCTCAGCATGCTCAGCCTCCCCCTCCTCCTCCCTGTCCACATCCTCCTCCTCCTCCCCCTGCTCCTGCTCAGCCTCTACAGCCTCCTCGCCCTCCTTGTCCACAGCCTTGTCAGCCTCTCCTCCTCCTCCTCCTCACCCTCCTCTTCCTCACCATCCCCCTCTCCCTCCTCCTCCGACTCCTCAACCTCCCTAGCCTCGTCTTCCTCCTCCGTGTCAGCCTCGTCTACCTCCTCCGCGGCCTCCTCCGTGTCCTCCTCGTCCTCTCCGTCCTCGCCCTCCAACACGGCAAGTTTCAGCACCAACCATAAGACCAGCTCCACCACCAGGATGGCATCCTCTCCCTCCCATCGCTCCTCCCCTTCCCGCACAGCCTCGTCGGCCATCCCCACACCTAGGGCCTTCAGCGCCCCCGGCGCACCCCGGGGGCCTCTATCTCCGGGGACAGACACCTCGTGACCGGCCCCTTCCCCGACTGAGGCAGGTCCAGGATTCTGGGGACCGCCCCACCTCCTCGAACTCTGCCTTGCCACCCCCGGACCCTGCCTTGCTGCGGCAGCTTCGGAGGGAGGGCAGGATGTGTGAGCGCAGGCCTCCGTATTTGCCTCTACAAGTGGAGCTGTGGCGCCCGCGGGCGGCGACCAATAGCAGTCTCCTTGCGGAGGCCGCTGGACTCTAGGACGCATGCGCACAAGTGTTTGGGGCCACGTGTCCAAGGGGCACAGGTGGCCGGGGCATGCAAGGGGCCTTGGTGGGATGGAGTGCCCCGAGCCACGCCCAGGATGTGCCCGGCCCCTGGGTCCAAACAGTAGCAGCCGATGGGCGTGCCCGCCGCCGGCCCCGCCCTCGCCCCCACTGGAGCCAGCCAGGCAGCCAGGGAGCCAGCCAGGCAGCCAGGGAGCCTGCAGGTGCGCCTCCTTCGTGGTGGCCTCCGGCTCCCAGCCGCACCGAACCCCCTCCCACCCCCACGCCGCTCCCCCATCACCACCCGAACCCCACCCCCCTGCCCACGCGCCTCCCTTGGCCTCGTCGGGCGCGACCTCTGCCGCGATTTTGTACCGACAAGGCGAACCTGTCCCTCACCCTTCCGGAATAGACTCCTGTAAGACGAAGGACACTGTGTGCAACCCCGGGAAGCCTGGTCCAGTGTGCGTGGAAATGGTCAGCCTAGGCCCTGGAGTATTCATAGTGCGATTCCGGGACACAGAGGGCCCGAAGTCGTCTGCCACCTCAGGGGAAATATGCCGCTACATTTTGTCCCAGTGCATGCCCTCTGCTGGTCAGGACGAAAGCGGCGGAGACGCTCTGTCCACCAGTCGGCCTTTCCTTTCCTCAAGCTCTCCTCTCCGTCCTCCTCTGTGACTGTGTCTTCCGGCACTCTTTCTCTGACCCCTGTGGCCACACGGCCTCTGGAACCTAAAGGCTTCCGCAGGGATGATGCAGATGCAGATGCGTCTCAGAGCAGATCTTTTCCAGGAAATCAAAGCCCTCTCCCCCTCTGGGACCGGCAGCCAGGCCGGTGACGCTCGAAAAGGTGCCATGCTGGGTGCGCACACAAACACATGCTCACACACTCACACAGACACACAATGTCTGTTTGGCATGGAGGACAGAGGGACGCATGCCTTTGCGGAGCCAAGAACGTACAGGAAAGGAGACCCAGATACCCCTCCCTGGAGACAAAGTCTGGGCCAACCCTGTGGAGAGGGCGGCAGGTGGATGCTGTCCGCCGGCACAGTGAACTCGGTGCCCACTCTTTGGAAGGCCAGGTGGCACCCAGGCGACAGGCAGCTTGAACGCCTGCCCCACCACAGATGGAGCATCTTGTGTGGCATACTGCCAAAGGCACGAATGCCCCGGTAAGGGGTTCCCAGCTCGTCTGGCCTACAGAGGGGAACGCATCCTCCCTAGGCTTCCCTGCTCTAGGCCAGCAGGGTCAAACTGTGAGTGGATCATCAAGCTGGGCTATCACATCCCCAGAGCTGGCCCACAAATGAGGTGAGAGATGCCCAAGTGTGGTTTGAAGCCAGGAAAACAGGCTTGGGGCTTTTGGTCTGGTGCCTATTCCAGCCTGCCTCTACAGGCGTCACCGACAAAAGGGGCTTCTTACACGCCCCCCTGCCCCCGTCTCAGTCAGGAGAACCGTGCACATATATACAGGGATAGTCCCCAACCGGATCTCCACCTGTTACCACCAGAGTGGATTTCATATGCGCACCCCCAGTCTTTGGACCGTGGTTTTCATCTGTTCGCCCGTCATGTGGATGGTGTCCACGTGCACTCCCACTCCCGGGTGACATTCGTGCAATGACAGACGTCTGGCATTGCCCTTGCCAGGGAGCGAAGGTGAGAGGGGCCACGAGCCAAGTGTGTGACCTGGGAAGGTGACTGAAACCCCTAGCTATTTCCCACACCTGGAACCATGTGTTCAATTAGCACAGATGGGTGGTGTGCCTCACAACCGCCTGCCAACTCCCACCCCTCCCTCCTTGCCTTGGCCCCTGCGCGTCTGTGCATCGATAGGGGAGACAGACCCCTGAAGAACCACGGAATGCACACGAGGCCTGTGTGTCCTGAAGGACGTGGCTGCCCTCGGCCTCTTGCCACTTCCTCCATCATTGGTAGAGCTGGAAATCCCTCAGTCCCTCTCATTCACTGACCGGGGCCTACACACACTCACATACACACGTGTGCACATGCAGACGTTTGGACACAAGACACACATGCTTACGGTCTCGACACTCAGGCATGTGCCAGTGGCCACACACACTCACACTCACACGTACCTGGAAACACAGAGGCATGCAACACACACACGAGATCATGCAAACACACGCACATGACACCCACCCACCCACCCTGGCTCGACACACGGGAATAAATGTGGTCCCACTCACACACACATACACAAACCCATGCAGAAGGCACCACTCTCTCTCTATATATATATATAACACGTGCACACACACACACAAAGTCTGGGCCCCTCAGAAATGCATGTGGCTGCACACACCCACTTGCACACAAACCGGTGCATGCACACATTCTCAGAACACATCACACACAAACACACGCATCCTGCACACAGGCATGCGCACTTGCCCATGCAAACAGAGTCACCTGTGCTGGCAAACACTCACACAACTCTCAACAGAAGTTCTCTGGCATAGCCATACACTCGTGACCCCGTACTATCACACACAGCCCGCTCCACCCAGGAACTCACGCACCCACACACGCATCAAATACACATGTTTGTAGGCACACATGCATATACAACTGGCCCTCACCCAGACACACGCACACACACACATGCCCTAGGGATCCCCACACGGAACACAAACACATGGTCTATGTCGCATAGTAATGCACACTGAGCCACACCAACACACACACACGCACGTGCTCATGAACATTCCCACACACACTACACACAAAGTCTCTGGTTCACAGGCATGTGCCGTGAGCTTCCCAACACACACACCCACACACATTTTGCACGTGTTATTCCACACGCACAGCATACACAAATATCCTCCAGGACAGAAGAATACACAATTGACCCCAGAACAATACACACACACCATCACACACACACACAATCACACACACACACACACACACACACACACACGGCCCATACAGCACAGACACACTCAAGGAACACACACGGTCATCAGTACACAGGAATACACGGCTGGTCTCGCAACCACAGACACACACACAACAAGAGCTCATGCCAACACACATACCTGCAGCACACACACACACACACACACACACACACAATGTGTCCCGGGAGGAGTAAGAAGAAGGCACCCAGGTGTGCAAACATGACCACCCAAATACACACACACGTGCTACTGCAACACATACACACCAGCCATGCAAACAATCTCCAACACAGAGGCATGAACAGGTGGTTACAGAATGCTCACACACATGCACACTCAAATCACACACACACACAGTCACCCAACGGCCTGCAAACGCAAACAATCTCCAACACAGAGGCATGAACAGGTGGTTACAGAATGCTCACACACATGCACACTCAAATCACACACACACACAGTCACCCAACGGCCTGCAAACAGACACAAAACAGAAACCCTTGTGCATGGAAGCACACATACATTCAACACTCACAGGAAATGTCTCTGGAACACTTCCATACATATGCACCCAGAAGAGAGTCACACACCCAGGTGAGCCTGAAAACACACACACACACACACAATACACCCATGGGATAGCACAGACAGCCAGGCAAATTTCTGCTCGCATGCACAAACACGTTCACGTGCACTGGGAAACACACACACCATGCAACACACACAGGGTCCCAGCACACAAGCCTGCACACTTGGCCACCCAAACACAGACCACACCGCGCATGAGAAAAGAAACACTCAGGAAACACACACCCAAAACATTTGATCTCCAGTACATAGTCATGCACACTTGCCGGGAATACACACAGACATGCGCATGAAATACACACACACACACACACACACACACACACACCACTGGGAAGTACACACTGACCAACACACAGAAACGCAGACATGGCCACAACATGCAAACATGCAATGCATGCAAACATGCATTCGCATGAAATATGAACACACTCGGTGCCCGCACACAGGTTTGTGCATTTGGGCCCCCCCCCACACACAACACCCATTTGTGTGCAAAGACACACTCAGGCAACACACACCAACTCACAAGGTCTATGGCACAAAAGCATGCACACTTGGACACACACATCAACAAATAAGTGGGCATACAAACATGCAAATGAAGCACATAAACCCCCAGGGACCCTACACGCTGGCACACACACATAGCCTCGCCAACACACACACCCATGCCCCTGCAAACACACACTCGTGAAACACACACCAAGACACATGGTCTCCGGTCACAGGCATGCACTCTTGCCACACACTCACGTGCACATGCAAATTGAAACACACTGCACAAACACACATGATACCTGGCAAAGAGGCATGCTCAGGGGGCCGCACGCACAAGCACACATACACGCATGCACATGAGCACACACATACCCGAACGTGTACCTGGTCATGCAACTCCCTCTCACACAGCCCACTCACAAAGCCACAGTGCCCACCACTCACATCTGCGTTGCCTCACACGTGCTTGAAAGTGTTCCCTGTGGGTAGGTGGTGCGGTGCAGGAGGGCGTGGGTCCACAGGGTGCGCAAGGGATGGCCTTCTTCTTACTCCTCCCGGGACACATGGGTTTTGCAGTGCTCCTGATCGGACGGATGCATGGGACCCAATCACAGCAGTGTGGTGCATGCTTCCAGGAGCAAGGCTAGTGGGCCAAGTTCCCCAAGCGCTGTCAATGCGGCAGTACCTGGAGCCACCAGGCCACGAGGGTCCCACTAGCCAGGACCCTTCCCCGCCTGTGTGCCCTGCCCTAAAGGACAAGGCTCCCATGAAGAGAGGTCTACCTTTTTCCAACCTCCTCCGAGACCCTGCCTAGGATGGGTGGTGCTCTGTCCGCATGCCAAGCCCTACCCTCCCTGCCCTGCCCCCATGCTGAACATCACCGCCACACATGGAATCCCACAGGCCATGGGGTGGAGGGTCCCACTAGGCTGACTGCTGCCTCGCCATATCCTGGCTCCAAGTACAAACCCACACACAGACACAAAGAGCTTCTTAACTTGTTTATGCCTCTCTCGCCGACTCTTGTTAGGTGTTGCATACTCTCCAGAGCTGCCACTGGTGATCCATTCCACAACTGTGTCCTGTGCAGGCAGAGCACCACGTAGATTCGTCCACCCATCTCTCACAGCGGTGGACGCCTACTTGAAAACTTTTGGTCAGATTCGGATGCTCTGTGGTTTACATGTCCACACAGCTGCCATGTCCCTGACACACACACACACACACACACAAACACACACACACACAAACACACGTCAGGGATTCTTGAGATTGCATAATAACAAGGATAGCCAAGGCGGTGTTGAGGGTGTCCTCTGTCTTCGTGGGCTCCCTCTTCCAACTCAGCTAGAGCCTCACGAGCCTCCTGCACAAGGCCCAGTGCCATTCCCAAGAATTTCTTCGGCGGGGCAGGTGGAGGTACTGGGCCATCCCAAATACCGCTTCAGGTTGATGTTTTCCTTTGGGAGCAAACCCTACTTCCAGAGCAAAGTGATCGTTAAGCTGTATTGGCTTAGCATTGCTGGAGGGAGTGGGCTTGAGCTTCAAGGATGCTGGGGGCGGGCGGGGGGGGGCACTTGGGAGCGGGAGGGGAGGTGCGCGGGGTCCCTAGCGTGGGGGGGACTTGGCCCAGGATGGAGAGAGCCTGGGAGGTTGAGAGGGAGAGAAGGCGAGAGCGTGTGTCTCCTAGGCCGTGGAGAGCCTCTCCTAAATTTTCCCTTCCTGAAGGATCGAGGGCAACTCATTCTACTCCAGGCCAGTGTTTCTGGGTCTGTGAAGGTGGAACTGTCAGGTGCAGGCACGACACCAACAGCCATAACTTTTTCATCTACTTGTGTTACTCCAGCTGCCCAGGGTCTAACAGGATCGTTGAGGTTGCGCCCCTGAGGCCTTTGTCAGCTGGGGTGATGCCCGATCCCCAGCTGCTTGGGAAAGGGGCCCGGGCCCCGTTCTCAGCGGGCCAGTTTCTCCTACCAGGTCATCATGGAGGACCTGTGGCCCAATCCCCTGCAGTACTACTCGAGGCAGGAAGGCAGCTGAAGGGAATGAACTGAGAGGAGGTCCTGTTGGTGAGGAGCCAGGGATGCTGGGTCCTCACGTGTGTGTGTGTGTGGAAGGTACCGGGGGACAGGCAGATTAGTGGTGGGTAACCTGAGGCCCAGAGGAGCCTGGGCCCCAGTTAGCCCATGGAGTGGGTAGGAGGGTGAGAAGTGAACCTGGGGGAACTCAAGCACACATCAAGTGGGGTGCGTCCACGTGGGCAAGTTCAGGCCCACCAGGCTGGCAGCCGGAACATCCCAAGTCAGGCGGGAGAGGCGAAGCTTCTCCACCCTGTTTCTCGGAAATGTCACCCGTGCACGTCGGCCCCTCTGTCAGGACTCTGACCGCTTGTTCAGTTGGGTATGGCCTGCCAGTCTTTGGGATTGGGGCTCCCTTGTCCCATCCCACTGCTGTGCCAAGAATCCCCCACTTCCCTCCATGTTCCCGACCACCCCGTGGCCTCGCACAGCCACATGGCCATACTTGGGAATGGCACTGGGCCATGGGCTGGAGGCTCCTGAGTCTCTAGGTGAGGAGGAAGTGGGGTCCTGCGAGGACAGGGGATGCCCTTAACCCACCTTGGCTATCCTTGGCATTATGCAATTTCACGAATCCCTAACGTGTTTGGGTCTGTGTGTGTGTGTGTTTGTGTGTGTGTGTGTGTGTGTGTGTGTGTGCACGCGCCCGGGGCACAGCAGCTGTAGGATGTAGACCCTGCAGAGCTTCAGAGTGTGACCAACCACAAGAAGTCAAGGAGGCGTGCACCACTGTGAGAGATTTGTGGGTGAGTCTACGGGTCCTTTGCCTGCACCGGACAGAAATGGGGGAAAGGATCACCAGCGGCAGCTCTACAGAGTATCCTGCAGGTATCTGTAGGGACAGGAAAGAGGACAAAAACAAGTTGAGCAGGGCTTTGCATCTGTGTGTGGGTTTGTCCTTGGATCCAGGACATGGCAAGGAGGCAGTCTGCCTGGTGGGGCCCCCGAACCCCGGACGTGTGGGATTGCCTGTGTGGCGGTGATGTTCAGCATGGAGACAGGGCAGGGCAGGGCATGGCATGAGGAGAGCTGAGGCAGGCTCAAGAAGAGGGCGGAAAAGTCAGACCACTGTCCATGGGTGCCTTATTCTTCAGGGCAGGGCACACAGGTGGGGAAGGGTCCAGGCGAGCGGGGCCCTCATGGCTTCCGGCTCCAGGTCCCAGCATGTTGACACTGCTTAGGGAGCTTGGCCCAGTACCCTTGCTCCGGGATGCGGGCTCCGCACTGCTGTGATGCGCTCCCATGCATGCGTCCGGTCAGGAGCACCGCAAAACCCACATGTCCCCAGAGGAAGAAGGAGGAGGCCATCGCTCACGGTCCCTGAGGACCCTCGTCATCACGCGTCAGAACACTCGCCCACAGGGGACAGTTCCAAGGACGTGTGAGGGAAGGCAGGTGTGAGTGGTGGAAGGCACTGCGGCTTTGTAAGTGGGCTGTGTGTGAGGGATTTCTGCATGTGTGTGAGTCGGCTTGCACATGCAGGCACCTGAGCATGCCTCTGTGCCAGGATTCATGTTGTTTGTGCAGTGTGTGTGAGTTTGCATGTGCACGTGTAGTGTGGCAAGAGTGCATGCCTGTGGACCGGAGAACATGAGTCTTGGTGTGTGTATTGGGAGGGTGTGTTTGCAGGTGCACGGGTGTGTGCATTTGCGAGGACATGTTTGTGTGCCACTGTGTTGGGATCCTGGGTGTTTATGTGTTCCGTGGTTGCATGCCCACGTATGTGTTGGTGAGTGTGGCCAAGTGTGCATGTTTGTGTGCCACAGACCTTGAGAGTTGGTGGGTGTTCCCTGAGTGTCTGTTTGCACACGGATGGGCATGTGTTTGTGTGTGCGTGTGTGGCCAAGTGCATATACCTGTGTGCGGGCACCGTGTGTGTTTCTATTTCATGTGTGTGCGTGTTTGCCTGAGTGCGTATGTGTGTATGTGTGTGGCCATGTGTGCATGCCTGTGTGCCGGCGATAGTGTGTGCTTCCCAGTCTTGTGTGAGTGTGTGTGAGTGTGTGTTTCTTGTGCACGTCAGTGTGTGGTCCTGTCAAGTGTGCATTCCCCTGCACTGGAGATCCTATGTGTGGGGTGTGTGTTTCCTGAGTGTGTCTTTGTCCGCGCATGGTGGTCTGTGCTTGGGTGGAGAAGTGTGAGTGCCTGTGTGCGGGGACCGTGTGTGTGTTGCATAGTGTGTGTGTTTCCCAGTGCACCTGAACGTGTGTGTGCATGCAAAGAGAAATCTGCATGGCTGTGTGTGCTAGTCCATGGATGTATGGCATTTATGTGTGTTTTCAGGCGCCTCAGGATGTGTGACGTTCTGCGGGGCCATGTATGTATGGACGTGTGTCAGAGAACTTCCGTGTGAGTGTTGAGTGTATGTGTGCTTGTGTGCGCAAGGGGGTTGTTGTGTGTCTGCGGGTTTGTAGGCCTTTCGGTTTTTGTATGTGTGGGGGGGTGGGTGTGTGCTCGTCTGTAGCCACCTTTTTATGCCTCTGTGTTGGAGACTGTGTGTGTGCTTTGTGTGTGTGTGTTGCTTTATCCCGTGTGTGTGTATTTGGGTGGTCATGTGTGCACACCTGTGTGTCGAAAACAAGTGTGGCTCTGTGTGCATTGCATGTATATGTGTTGGCATGGGCTCGTGTGTGTGTGCGTGTCTGTCGGTGCAGGAACAGCGGTGTATGCCTGTGTAGTGAGGACTGTGTGTTCCTTGAGTTTTTCTCAGCAATATGCATCGTGTGTGTGTGTGTGCGTGTTTGTGTAAGTTTTTGGGGCCAATTTTGTATTCTTCTGTACTGGAGAAGGGTTGTGTATGATGTGGGTGTGGGATTACACAGTACAAAATTGTGTGTGTGTGTGTTGGGAAGTTCACGGCACATGCCTGTGAGACACAGAGAAGCTAAATCAAATGAAATCAAGGGAGGGAACTATGCAGTTCTCACTCTTTGCAGATGATATATTTCTTTATGTTGAAAACCCAAAAGATTCCACCCTAAAACTGCTACAACTCATACAGGAATGCAGTAAAGTGGCAGGATATATAATCAATGCACAGAAATCAGTGGCTTTCCTATACACCAACAAGACAGAAGAGAGAGAAATTAAGGAGTCGATCCCATTTACAAGATACAAACCATAAGATACCTAGGAATAAATCTAACCCAAGAGGCAAAGGATCTGTGCTCAGAAAACTATAAAATACTCATGAAAGATATTGAGGAGGACACAAAGAAATGGAAAAACGTCCCATGATCATGGATGGAAAGAACAAACTTTGTGAAGATGTCAATGCTACCTCGAGCAATCTACACATTTAATGCAATCCCCATCACCCACTTTTTTCACAGAAATGGAACAAATAATCCTAAAATTTGTATGGAACCAGAAAAGACCCCAAATAGCCAGAGGAATGCTGAAAAAGAAGAGCGAAGCTGGCGGCTTCACAATTCCAGACTTCCAGCTCTATTACAAAGCTGTCATCATCAAGAAAATATGGTACTAGCACAAAAACAGACGCATAGATCAATGGAACAGAATAGGGAGCCCCAAAATGGACCCTCAACTCTATGATCAACTCATCTATGACAAAGCAGGAGAGACTGTCCAATGGAAAAAAGACAGTCTCTTCAACAAATGGTGTTGGGAAAATTGGACAGCCACATGCAGAAGAATGATACTGGATCATTTCCTTACACAACACACAAAACAGACTCAAAATTTTTGAAAGACCTGAATGTGATACAGGAGTCCATCAAAATCCTAAAGGAGAACACAGGCAGCAACCTCTTCGACCTCAGCCTCAGCAATTTCTTCTTAGAAACATCGCCAAAGGCAAGGGAAGCAAGGGCAGAAATGAACTATTGGGACTTCATCAAGATAAAAAGCTTTTGCACAGCAAAAGAGACAGTCCACAAAACCAAAAGACAACCGACAGACTGGGAGAAGATATTTGCAAATGACATATCAGATAAAGGGCTAGCATCCAAAATCTATAAAGAACTTATCAAACTCAACACCCAAAGAACAAATCATCCAATCAAGAAACAGGCAGAAGACATGAGCAGACATTTTTCCAAAGAAGACATCCAAATGGCCAACGGACACATGAAAAAGTGCTCAACATTGCTCGGCATCAGGGAAATCCAAATCAAAACCTCAATGAGATACCACCTCACACCAGTCAGAATGGCTAAAATTAACAACTCAGGAAATGACAGATGTTGGCAGGGCTGCAGAGAAAGGGGAACCCTCCTACACCGTTGGTGGGAATACAAGCTGGTGCGACCAATCTGGAAAACAGTATGGAGCTTCCTCAAAAAGTTGGAAATAGAGCTACCATACAATCCAGTAATTGCACTACTGGGTACTTACCCCAAAGATACAAATGTAGTGATCCAAAGGGGTATGTGCACCCCGATATTTATAGCAGCAATGTCCACAATAGCCAAATTGTGGAAAGAGTCAAGATGTCCATCAACAGACGAATGGATCAAGAAATGTGGTGTATATATATACAATGGAATATTATGCAGCGATCAAAAGCAATGAGATCTTGCCATTTGCAAAGACGTGGATGGAAGTGGAGGGTGTTATGCTGAGTGAAATAAGTCAGTCAGAGAAAGACATGTATCATATGACCTCACTGATATGAGGAATTCTTAATCTCAGGAAACAAACTGGGGGTTGCTGGTGTGGTGGGGGGTGGGAGGGATGGGTTGGCTGGGTGATAGACATTGGGGAGGGTATGTGCTATGGTGAGCGCTGTGAATTGTGCAAGACTGTTGAATCACAGATCTGTACCTCTGAAACAAATAATGCAATATATGTTAAGGATAAAAAAAAGAAGAAGGGGATAGCAGGAGGGGAAGAATGAACGGGGGGAAATCGGAGGGGGAGATGAACCATGAGATTCGATGGACGCTGAAAAACAAACTGAGGTGTTTAGAGGGGAGGGGGTGGGGGATGGGTTAGCCTGGTGATGGGTATTAAAGAGGGCACGTTCTGCGTGGAGCACTGGGTGTTATACACAAACAATGAATCGTGGAATACTGTATCAAAAACTAATGATGTAATGTATGGTGATTAACATAACAATAAAAAATTTTGAAGAAAATTTTACTAGTGTTATATATAACATAGTAAAAATATTTGACTATTTAGATGCATATTGTACCAAATATTTACAGAAAGCCAAGAGTTTACAAGAATATTTTAAATTTTAACAAGCGTCTATAGTTCAATATTATAGTTTTATCCATCATTTTTGTCACATCAGGTCATGAGAAGTCTCTATACTCATCTAATAAAAATATACAGACATTGATGTAGCTTCTGCTCTCCTATTTCCATTATTATTACAGTGTTTCTCCACTAACGTCTGTGCTTTGTCATACATAGGCATGAAGGATACTAGAGGAAAACATCAAGACCTTTAAAATGATGCTGAATTCTCTAATGAACTATCTCTAAGGGATTTAGTTGACAGTCAACCCCTTCAGGGCTATGAGTCCCTCAAACTGATGTTTGAAAATGCTTTGTGGAAATTTTTATGAATAATTGAAATAAAAGCAGGGCATAAGAGGCTGAGTATGTTTGTGGAAGTACACAGGTGTGAACAATTTTTGAAAATACTGGCCTGCCTTTCCATTAAAATATATAGGTTCTTGGGGAAAACACAAAAATGGAACTGGTGAATAAATTCCCCTCAAAAGCTTAAAAGTCCATATTTAATTTCTAGTACTGAAACACACCAATCAATGAATTAAAAAAATTAAAATAAAAAAATTAAAAAGCTAGTCATACAGAATTGAGCACATTATTTGATCTGGAAAAAACCGTCATCTTATTAAAACCTGAAGTTTACTCATGAATTACTTGATTTATCTCTGGGCTGGAAATACATACAATGGAGAGGAGACATTAGAATATTGCACCCAGGGGTCGGAGGATCTTAAAATCAAAGTGCAAGAGATGGTTTTTGTTTTTGTTTTTGTTTTGTTTTTGGTGTTTGGCATAGGTTGAGTTCATTTAAATGATCATTGGAGATTTGGGGACCACTTGATACATTCAAACATCTTCCTTGGAATGTAAACCTTCACTTATCACGTGCCAAAAAAGCAAGCAGGATATTCAGTGGGATGGCATGGCAGTCATTATCCTTTGACTCTAGCACTTTCCAATGAGCTACTATATGTTTTATAACATTTAAGAAAGAGGTTGCTTAACCAAAGCCGACATGGCTGTCTTGAAATACAAGTAGCAGGGTACCACCTATGAGTCAAGCAGTTCAAGTCCAAATTTTCTAAACTTCTTGGAACATTTGCAAGATACGCAAGAATGTCTTTTATACTTCTTCTCTCAAGCAGTTCTTGACTGGCTTTACAGAAATAGTTTTTAAATATGTTTTACAACTATATTAAAAGTGACCAGATGGGTGTGTGTTCCAAATCTTGACCAAAAATAAACACATTTTTTACTATTTTGTTTCCAATTCCTTAATTGCCTCATTTTATCAGTAAGGAAAATTTTATGTATCCAAGGGAGTATGCATTGAGAACTTTATTTATGTTTTCAAAGTACATGATTATATGATCCAAAGGTAGAAAGGGGAATGAAAGGCGTCTGTACTTGGAGGTTGTCAGATATGTAAACTTGCCTCAAATTACATTTTCACCTCTATCTTTTCCTTTTTTTATGCAAAATTCACATAACAATAATTAACATTTTAAAGCATACAACTCAGAGGGATTTAATACATTCATAGTGTTGTACCATATACCACCGGTATCTAGTTCCAAAACATTTTCATCACCACAAACGTAAACTCTCTGCCCATAAGCCAGTCACTCCCTATTTCATCTCCTCACAGCCCCTGGCAAACACCAATTTGCCCCTGGCAAACACCAATATACCCATGGATGTATCCATTCTCGGTATTTGTGTTTTAAAACATAGGTTTTAGGGGCACCTGGGTGGCTCAGTTGGTTAAGCGACTGCCTTCGGCTCAGGTCATGATCCCAGGGTCCTGGGATGGAGCCCCACATCGGGTTCGCTGCTCGGCGGGGAGCCTGCTTCTCCCTCTCCCGCTCCCTCTGCTGCTCCCTCTGCCTGTGCACTCCTGCTTTCTCTCTCTGTCAAATAAATAAATATCTTTTGAAAAATAAATAATAAAACAGGTTTTATTATTATCTAATTTATTTATTTATTGGTACGGTGAGGCCAACAGATTACGAAATAATTGACAGTGAAACAGATTTCTTATACTTGCCTGTCCCAAAGAAGGGGCCACACCATAGTGCAGGGGGATGGGAAGAAGACCATTGCTCTCCCAGGGAAGCATCAGGATAAAGAGGAGGGGAGAGGAGAAAATGTGGGCAGGAGTCTTTATGGTGTTTCTGTGTAAAAGCTCCTGTGAAACCGTAAGCAGGTTTACTTTGCCTGATTTGAGTAAGTTCAATAAACTCTGGGGCATGGAGGTTTCTCCAATTGTCTGGCACCTGGCCTTGGCATATTTAGGGCAGGGGGAAGTGAGTAAGAGTGCAAGAAACACTTGGGAAAGTGGGCTCTGGATTTAGTTGGTTTGCATTTGAAAGATGTGCTCAAGCCTAAATTGTTTCACTGTCTCTCAAGAATTAACTAGCCCTTTGGAAAAATGTTTATCCATAATTCTGCCCCATTTTAAATCGCATAACTCAGTTTTGGAGTGTTGAGTTCCTTGTGCATTTTTCCCCCTTTTCTTCTTTTTTTAAAATTTAAATCTTAGTTGGTGAACATACACTGCAGTAATCGTTTCTGGAGTACAACTCAGTGATTCATCACTTACATACAACACCCAGTGCTCATCACAAGTGCCCTAACTTCGTCCCCATCACCCATCTAGCCCATCCCCCCACCACCTCCCTCCATCAACCTTCAGTTTGTTCTCCATCATTAAGAGTCTCTTGTGATTTGCTTTCCTCTCTCCTTTTCTTTTCCCCCTTCCCATGTGTTCATTTGTTCTGTTTCTTAAATTCCACAAATGAGGGAGACCATAGGGTACTTGTCTTTCTCTGACAGACTTCGTTCGCTCAGCATAGTCTATTCCAGCTCCACCCACGTCATTGCAAATGACAAGGCTTCATACTTTTTTTTTTAAGATTTTATTTATTGGAGAGAGAGAGAATGAGAGATAGAGAGCACGAGAGAGAAGAGGGTCAGAGGAAGAAGCAGACTCCCTGCTGAGCAGGGAGCCTGACGCGGGACTCGATCCCGGGACTCCAGGATCATGACCAGAGCTGAAGGCAGTCGCTTAACCAACTGAGCCACCCAGGTGCCCAAGGCTTCATACGTTTTGATGGCTGAGTAATATTCCACTGTGTGTACCCATTCATCAGTCGATGGGTATTTGACCTCTTTCCATAGTTTGGCTATCGTTGATAATGCCGTCATAAACTTTAGGGTGAATGTTCCCTTTCAAATCTGTATTTTTGTATCCTTTGAATAAATACCTAGTAGTTCAGTTGCTGGGTCGTAGGGTAATTCTATTTTTAACACTCGGAGGAACCTCCATGCTGTTCTCCAGAATGGATGCACCAATTTGCATTCCCACCAATAGTGCAAGAGGGTTCCCCTTTGTCTGCATCCTCGCCAACAGCTGCTGTTTCCTGTGTTGTTGATTTGAGCCATTCTGGCAGGTGTGAGGTGGTATCTAATTGTAGTTTTCATTTGTATTTCCCTGATGGTGAGTGCTGGTGAGCATGTTTTCAAGTGTCTATTAGCCATCTGGATGTCTTCTTTGAAAAAGTGTCTATTCATGTCTTTTGCCCATTTCTTAACTGAATTGTTTGTTTTGGGGGCATTGAGTTTGATAACTTCTTTATAGATTTTGGACACTAACCCTGTATCAGATATGTTTGCAAATATCTTCTCCCATTCTGTAGGCTACCTTTTAGTTTTGTTGACTGTTTCCGTTGCTATGCAGAAGTTTTTAGCTTGTTGAAGTCCCAGTAGCTCATTTTTGTTTTTGTTTCTCTTGCCTCCGGCTGGTGTGTCTAGTAAGAACTTGCTACAGCCAAGGTCAAAGCAGTTGCTGCCTCGAGGATTTTGACAGTTTCCTGTCTCACATTCAGGTCTTTTGAACCCATTTTGAACTTTTTTTTTTTCATTATTATGTTACGTTAATCACCATACATGACACCATTAGTTTTGATATAGTGTTCCACGATTCATTGTTTGCGTATAACACCCAGGGCTCCGTGCAGTACGTGCCCTCTTTAATACCCATCCCCCCACCCCCCACCCCTCTAGAACCCTGAGTTTGTTTCTCAGAGTCCATCATCTCTCATGGTTTGTCTCCCCCCCTGCATTCTTCCCCTCCTGCTATCTTCTTCTTCTTTTTATTTTTTATAGCATATAATGTATTATTTGTTTCAGAGGTACAGATCTGTGATTCAACAGTCTTACACAATTCACAGTGCTCACCATGGCACATACCCTCCCCAATATCTATCATCCAGCCACCCCATCCCTCCCCCACCACCACTCCAGCAACCCTCAGTTTGTTTCCTGAGGTTAAGAATTCCTCATATCAGTGAGGTCATATGATACATCTCTTTCTCTGATTGACTTATTTCGCTCAGCATAACACCCGCCAGTTCCATCCACATCCTTGCAAATGGCAAGATTTCATTCCTTTTGATGGCTGCATAATTTTCCATTGTGTGTGTGTGTGTGTGTGTGTGTGTGTGTGTGTGTGTGTGTATACCACATCTTGTTTATTCATTCATCTGTCAGTGGACATCTTGGCTCTTTTCAGAGTTTGGCTATTGTGGACATTGCTGCTATAAACATCAGGGTGCATGTACCCCTTCAGATCCCTACATTTGTATCTTTGGGTAAATACCCAGTAGTGCAATTGCTGGGTCATACGGTAGCTCTATTCATTTTGAACTTATTTTTGTATGTGGTGTAAGAAAGTTGCCCTGATTCCTTCTTCTGCATGTTGCCCTCCAGTTCCCCCAATGCCATTTGTTGAAGAGACTGTCTCTTTTCCTGCTGTGGCTACTCTTTTCCTGATTCCTCAAAGATTAATTGACCACAGGGTTGAGGGTCCACTTCTAGGCTCTCTATTCTGTTCCATTGATCTATGTGTCTGTTTTCGTGCCAGTACCATGCTGTCTTGTTGACCACAGCTCTGTAATAGAACTTGAGGTCTGGAATCCGATGCTGCCAGTTTTGGTTTTCTTTTTCAGGATAGCTTTGGCTCTTTGGGGTCTTTTGTGGACCCATACAAATTTTAGGATTCCTTGTTCTATCTAGCTCCAGGAAATATGCTGGTGGTATTCTGTTTGGGATTTCATTAAATGTCTAAATTGCTTTGTGTAGTATACACATTCTGACAACGTGTCTGCTTCCCCTCCATGAGCTTGGGGTGCTTTTCCATGTCTTTGTGTCCTCTTCAATTTCTCTCATAAGTGTTCTATAGTTTTCAGAGTACAGATCTTTTACCTCTTTTGTTGAGATTATCCCTAGGTATGTGGTGGCTTTTGGTGCAGTTGCAAATAGGTTGGATTCCTTGATTTTTTTTTCTGTGGCTTCGTTACTAGTGCATAGAAATGCAACAGACTTCTGCACATGGATTTTATATCTTGTGACTTTGCTGAATTCATGTATGTGTTCTAGCAATTATTTGGGTTTTCTACATAGAGTATCATGTCATATGCAGATAGTGAAAGTTTGGCTTCTTCCTTGCCAATTTGGGTGCCTTTTTACCTCTTTTCATTGTCTGATTGCTGAGGCTAAGACTTCCAGTACTATGTTAAGTAGCAGAGGTGACAGTGGACATTCCTGTCGTGTTCCTGACCATAGGTAGGGGAAAGGCTCTCATTTTTCCCCCTTGAGGATGATATTAGCTCTGGGTCTTTCGCATATGGCCCTTATGATGTTGAGGTATGGTCCATCTATCCCTACCAGAGGATGAGGTCTTTTATCAAGAAAGGATGCTGTATTTTGTCAAAGGATGCTGTATTTTGTCAAATGATTTTTCTGCATCTATTGAGAGGACCATGTGGTTCTGCTCCTTTCTTTTATTAATGTGGCCTGTCGTGTGGATTGATTTGCAAATATTGAACCACGCCTGCAGCTCAGGAATAAATCCCACTTGATCACGGTGAAGAATCCTTTTAAGGTACTGTTGAATCTGATTTGTGAGGATCTGGTTGAGCATTTTTGCATTCATGTTCATCAAGGATATTGGCCTGTAGTTCTCCTTTTCAGTGGGGTCTGTGCCTGGATTTGGATCCAAGATAGTGCTGGCCTCATAGAAGGAGTGGGGAAGATTTCCTTCCATTTGTATTTTTTGGAACAGTTTGAGAAAAGTACGTATGAACTCTTCTTTAAACGTCCGGTAGAGTTCCCCTGGGAAGCCATCTGGCCCAGGACTTTTGTTTGTTGGGAGATTTTTGATTACTGATGCAGATTCTTTCCTGGTCATGGATCTGTTCAAATTTTCCATTTCTTTCCTGTTTCAGTTTTGGTAGTTTGTATGTTTCTAGGAATTTGCCCATTTCTTCCAGGTTGCTCAGCTTGTTGGCATATAAGTTTTCATAGTATTCTGTTATGATTGTTTGCATTTCTGTTGTGTTTGTTGTGATCTTCTCTCTTTCATTTGTGATTTTATCTATTTGGCTCCTTT